>NC_138774.1:261749301-262084301 GCF_965119305.1 Pelophylax lessonae | reverse complement strand
ATGCATTTTTATGTTGGAGTTTAGCCACCCAGGGTTTAGTTTTGCTCTTTTAAATGTATTTCCCTTTGGAATGCACTGGCCAATCCCTTTGTTAAGTATGCTCTTGAAGCACTCCCATTTTTCCTCTGTCTTCCTTGTTCCCAGGGTTCTATCCCATTTGATATTTTCTAGCAGAGAGCGCAGTTTTGGGAAATTGGCTCTTTTGAAATTCAGTGTTCTTATAATACCCTTATGTTTCCTATTACTATGATTAATACTGAAACTAATTGACCTATGGTCACTGTTTCCGTAGTTGCCCCGTATTTCTATATCCGTGAGCAGGTCAGTTAGGTATACCCTATATTGATCTCTATCTGTATATAGGACAATTGATTAGATATCAGGCCATTGAGTATCTATCGGTCAGTTCAGTATACCCTATATTGATCTCTATCTAAATATAGGACAATTGATTAGATATCAGGCCATTGAGTATCTATTGGTTAGTTTAGTATACCCTATATTGATCTCTATCTATATATAGGACAATTGATTAGATATCATGAAAAATTGTGGAAGGGGAGTTATAGGCCTGTTTATACAGAGGATATAGTGGCACCTTCCCCCATATGTAAAAAGTGTGCAAAAGATAGAAAAGGGCACAGATCAGCCCACCAGAGTCAGCAGAGCTGTGTCCTTCAAAGGGGGATTTAAGTGTGCCTCTAGAAAATATCTATATATGCATATACCTATAGGTATCACACACAAAGAATATAAAAAATTCTATAAATTTTATTTAGACATACACTGTAAAACAAATATACATCAATACATCTACAAAACATCAACAAGGTAGACAGATTTGTACAGAGTTATCAAATATTAAAGATTGCTGAAACTACGCGTTTCGCATTAGGCGCTTCCTCAGGGTCCAGCGTTTGATGTATATCATTTTAGAAAATATATAGTAACATATCTAGATATAGCCCTACACTATAGCTCTAGACTGCCGAACCTCTGCAGATACATGTGGTCGGAGTAACCGATCTTATATCCGGAATAAATATCCACTGGACACTGAGCACTCTGTTATATCTAACCCTTGAATCCATGTATTATACGTGGCCCTATTGATATGTTATTGCACATATCATGAATTATTATCTACATTCTATGAACGATATGTAGATCTTACATTGATTGACATTATCCTTACAAATCTGGTCACTTTATATTGCACATATCACCTTAAATAAACTCACTAGAAAGGTCTTTCTGGATTTATGATTCATTCCCCTTTTTTATCCGATTTTAAACTTAACAAGTAGCATCTATACCATCTACCTATTTCATCAAACTAGGATACTCAAAATTGATATATTTTCTAAAATGATATACATCAAACGCTGGACCCTGAGGAAGCGCCTATTGCGAAATGCGTAGCTCCAGCAATCTTTCATATTTGATAACTCTGTACAAATCTGTCTACCTTGTTGATGTTTTGTAGATGTATTGATGTATATTTGTTTTACAGTGTATGTCTAAATAAAATTTATAGAATTTTTTATATTCTTTGTGTGTGATACCTATAGGTATATGCATATATAGATATTTTCTAGAGGCACACTTAAATCCCCCTTTGAAGGACACAGCTCTGCTGACTCTGGTGGGCTGATCTGTGCCCTTTTCTATCTTTTGCACACTGATTAGATATCATGCCATTGAGTATATATTAGTCAATTCAGTATACCCTATATTGATCTCTATCTATATATAGGACAATTGATTAGATATCAGGCCATTCAGTATCTATCGGTCAGTTCAGTATACCTTTTATTGATCTCCCTCTATATATATAGGACAATTGATTAGATATCAGTCCATTCTGTATCTATCGATCAGTTTAGTACATATCAGCAGTGCATTATATTTATATTTATATATATATATATATATATATATATATATATATATATATATATATATATATATGATATGTTTATCAACCAGTAATAAAACCCCCCCAAAAACCACAACATGTCTGAAAGGCTGACACGGAGAGGCAGACGCTCACAAGCCATGAAAAGAGGGCAAACAGCCTCTGTGTCCACAGTGAAAAGTGGTGGTCACAGTCGACATGGTGCATCCTCTGCAGGTGGAGCACGGCCGTCCTTTTTTTCCGGTGCTGCCTGTGTTATTCAGCCACAACATATAGAAGAGTTGATGGAGTGGATAAATAAGTGTAATGTTCCGGTACCTTTGGTACCCTAAATTACTCTTTTCACAAGTGTATGCGCCCCACCATTCTCTTTTGGAAAGGTGCGCATACACCTTTAAGACTGAAGCTGTCATCACTCAGCGCCGGACTAGATGGCTATTTAAATCGCCGGTTCTCACTCACATGTGTTCGTTCAAACACCCTTACCTGGATGCTAACTTGGCTTGAAGCTTTCGTGCTTGCAAGCATACCTCGCTGACGGAACCTCGCTGCGCTGATCCCTGCATCCCGCTTCCGGATCATCCGCTCCTCCTGAACCAACCTTCGGCTGTATTGCTATTAGTGCTAAGTACCCGGCAGGGGAACCCTCTATAAACTTATACTAAGCGTACACTATCTAGCTCTGCATAGTAAAGACTATTTATCACATCTGCATATCTAGATTGCTAGCTCTTAAGACTACTGCTACTTATTCCTGCACTGGGTTGATCTCTCTTGTATGTCCACCTGCTACTCTGTCATCTGCTACCATACATGATTGCTAAACCTACCTGCATCCATCTGCTACTGTCTTACCTTCAAGTGTCTGTCACCTACCACCTCCACTCAACCTGTTTCTTAAATCTTCATCACTGTGTTACTACATACATAAAGTCACTCTAGGAACCAGCTTGTTGAGTGTGTGTATTTACTAGCTGAATTAAGACCTTCCACACATGATGAGTCATTGAGGTTGGGAATGGTATCTCAGCATCTCTCTTACATGACTACTGAAGTGGAATATTTCTGCAGCTGAAAATCCACACCATACATGAAACGCAGGAGCGTTACAGATTGAACGAACCCACAAATGGATTCAGCAGAAATAACCACTCAGGTGACACAATTAAAACAGCAAGTAACTGCGTTAATACACGCACTTGCTGAATTAAAAGAAGACAATCAGGCTCTGTCGCAGCAGGTAATTAGACTGACACAACTTACCTCTGCTCAGTCCCCTGAACCCAAGATAAATCCCCCTTTGGTATTTACAGGCGATCGCAAAAAATTTCGCGAATTTAAAAACGCATGTGAGTTACTTTTTTTGCTAAAACCTCGTACCTACCTTACTGATCACATTAAGGTTTGTACTATTATTTCTTACCTAACAGGCGATCCTCGAGCCTGGGCAGACTCTCTTTTTGAGAAAAACGACCAGCTTCTCAACTCCTATGCCTTGTTCCTAGCAGAACTCACTAGCCTATATGATGACCCCAATAGGCAGAGTACTGCCGATCTTCAATTAAGATCCTTGAAACAAGGAAGGAGGCCTGTACAAGACTTTGTCACGGAATTCAAGAGATGGACCCTTGATTCAGAATGGAATGATGCATCTCTGAAAACCCAATTTAGGCTTGGCCTATCAGAAGCCGTTAAGGACGAGCTCGCCCGAGCGGATCTACCAAAAACCCTGGATGCATTAATACAACTCAGTATTACCATAGATAGAAGACTACGAGAAAGAAAGGCTGAGAAAATGGGAATGCCATTATCCGTTTCCTCTCGGATTCCGGCCGTTAACCCCGTTCTTATGGAGGTAGGAACCATACGCCCACCGCTATCAACAATGGAAAAAGCAAAAAGACGATATGAAAATCTCTGCTTGTACTGTGCATCCCCGGATCACAAGATAAATGTCTGTCCCCTAGTCAACAAAAAGAAGGGTGAGTGTTCACATGTCCTCCTAGGGGGATTGACAACTTCATTCACTAACCCTTACATTTTTGTTTGTTTGACATTACAGTGGGACCAGAACAGGATTACTACTAAGGCCATGATTGACACAGGATCTTGTGGAAATTATATTGATATATGTTTTGCTGCTTCAAATAAAATTCCTATTATTTCTAAACTTAAACCTGTCTCAGTAAGTCTTATTACCGGTGTTCCGTTATCCTCTGGTCCGATCACCGATCAGACACAAGCACTTCTAGTCACTATTAACGAGTCTCATAGGGAGACTACTACCTTCGATTTAATATCTTCACCCCACTTTCCCATTGTGTTGGGACTTCCCTGGTTACACACACACCAACCAACCATAGATTGGAAGGAACGGTCCTTGGCCTTCCTCTCTTGCTATTGCGAGGATACGTGTAACCTCCCGTCTTCCGGGAAGATTCTGTCTATGGTGACAGATGAGATTGCACCACTATGTTATCAGGATCTTTCTGAGGTTTTTCTTGAGAAAAATGCTCAAGCATTACCTCCTCATCGAGACTATGATTGTAGCATTGATCTACTCCCAAATAGCAAATTGCCGTTCGGTCATGTTTATCCTCTTTCACAGGATGAACTTTCCCACCTCAAAACCTATTTGGATGAGAATTTAGAAAAAGGTTTTATTAGACCTTCCACTTCTTCCACAGCAGCAGGACTCTTTTTTGTTCGCAATAAGGACTCAAGTCTCAGACCTATCATCGACTACAGGAAATTGAATGCTATCACAATAAAAGATCGCTATCCTCTACCGCTTATCCCTGAGCTCATTGAGCAGGTGCGTGGAGCTACCTATTTTTCAAAATTGGACCTGAAAGGAGCATACAATCTCATTCGAATCCGTGATGGAGACGAGTGGAAGACTGCATCAGAACCAGATACGGATTGTTCGAATATCTTGTGATGCCATTCGGGCTATGCAACGCCCCTGCAGTTTTCCAACGATTTATAAACGATATTTTTAAAGACTTACTAGATGTCTGTGTTGTGGTATATCTGGACGATATACTTATATATTCACGATCCCTGTCTGAACACATAAGACATGTAAGACTTGTACTATCGAGATTGCTTGCACATAACCTTTATGTGAAACTGAAGAAATGCTTGTTTCATAAAGATGAGGTACTCTTTCTAGGCTACATCATATCCAAAACAGGAATCGAGATGGACATGAGTAAAATATCCTGCATTCAGGATTGGCCTACACCAACCACACGCAAGGCGCTACAGCGATTCCTGGGATTTTCAAATTTCTACAGGAAGTTCATTAAAAACTTTTCTGCTATTGTGAGACCCCTCACACAGCTCACTAGCATAAAAAAAAACATTCAAATGGTCAGAAGAAGCCAATAAAGCTTTTCACTTGTTAAAGACAAGGTTTACTTCCGCTCCCATATTACGCCATCCAGACCCATCCCTCCAATACATTCTGGAAGTAGATGCGTCAAACATGGCAGTAGGAGCAATACTCTCCCAACGACCAACCCACACTTCACCACTTCATCCAGTCGCCTTTTTTTCTAAATCCCTAAGCAGTCCAGAGATAAATTACCCCGTGGGTGAAAAGGAACTGCTTGCTATAAAATTGGCTCTGGAGAATTGGCGACATTTACTCGAAGGCACCCAATTACCAATAATTATATACACGGACCATAAAAACCTCCAATATCTTCAGACTAGCAAAACTCTCTCGCACCGACAGGTACGATGGTCACTATTCTTTCTAAGGTTTAACTTCCTAGTGACTTACACACCTGCAGATAAGAACAAAAAGGCGGATGCACTGTCACGACTAACTGAAGAAAACTACTTTGAAATCCCTTCCGTTCCTATAATACCTCACAAACGCATTATTGGAGTTGTCCGTTCCTTGAAGGAAGAGGTTTTGCATGGTATAAGTTTGGATACACCCCCACCACAACTAAATACTGATGCAGAAGGCTTCCTCTACTACAACGACAAACTTTACATACCACCTACCCTACGCACCAAGATCTTGGAATTATCTCATGATGTGCCTATGGCAGGACATATGGGTATGACAAAGACTCTTAATTTGATTTCCCGGCAATTCTGGTGGCCTGACATGAAAACATCTATACAAAAATTCGTCTCTTCATGCAATGTCTGTGCCAGGTACAAAATTGACACTACGAGACCATCCGGTCTACTATGCAGTCTACCAATACCCCAAACTCCATGGGAAGTTTTGTCCTTGGACTTCATCGTAGAATTGCCTCTTTCCAAAGGATTTAATACCATCTTGGTGTCAGTGGACCATCTGACAAAGATGGCACATTTCATTGCTATTCGCAGACTACCTTCGTCCAAACAAACGGCAGAACTCCTGATGAAACATGTCTTTAGATTACATGGTATCCCAAAAACTCTTCTGTCTGACCGTGGATCCCAATTTATTTCTAAGTTCTGGCAAGAACTATGTCACATACTACGGATCGAGCGGAAGCTCACTTCTCCTTACCATCCGCAGACCAACGGACAGACTGAAAGAGTCAACCAATGCATCGAGCAGTATTTACGTTGTTACACTTCTTACCAACAGGATGATTGGGTGGATCTTCTCCCTCTGGCAGAATTTGCCTACAACAACGCAACCCACAGTACAACCAAGCAGAGTCCGTTCTACTTGAACTATGGGTTTCATCCCTCTATTCTTCCACCACGCATCCTTCCTTCAAACAACCCAGTAGCCTCAGACTATCTTACCCAAATAAAGGATTCTCTGGGTTTATTAAATACTACCATTGCACACGCTCACAGTCAACAAAAGAAGTACTATGATCTTCGCAGAAGACCTTCTCCACAGTACACTATCGGGGACCTCGTTTGGCTCTCAACAAAAAATTTAAGACTGAAGATCCCTAGCAAAAAGCTTGGACCTCTGTTCTTGGGACCTTTCCCAATCAAAAAACTTATTGGAAAAGCTGCAGTACAGCTTACATTGCCAATAGACCTAAAAATCCATCCCATTTTCCATGTGTCGCTACTGAAGCCCCATGTTCCGGACCACGGAATAAGGCCTAATATTCCACCTCCGCCTCCTGTACAAGTTGAAGGTGGAGAAGAATACGAGATAAAAGAGATTCTGGATTCTCGTATCTACAGAAGAAGACTTCAGTACTTGGTTAGATGGAAGAACTATGGGCCCCAAGACGACACCTGGCTAAACACCTCTGAAATACATGCCCCTAGATTAATCCGCAATTTTCATGCGAGATACCCAGATAAACCAGCTCCAGAGGCCTTCAGGAGCCGGCCTTAAGGGGGGGGGGTATTGTAATGTTCCGGTACCTTTGGTACCCTAAATTACTCTTTTCACAAGTGTATGCGCCCCACCATTCTCTTTTGGAAAGGTGCGCATACACCTTTAAGACTGAAGCTGTCATCACTCAGCGCCGGACTAGATGGCTATTTAAATCGCCGGTTCTCACTCACATGTGTTCGTTCAAACACCCTTACCTGGATGCTAACTTGGCTTGAAGCTTTCGTGCTTGCAAGCATACCTCGCTGACGGAACCTCGCTGCGCTGATCCCTGCATCCCGCTTCCGGATCATCCGCTCCTCCTGAACCAACCTTCCGCTGTATTGCTATTAGTGCTAAGTACCCCGCAGGGGAACCCTCTATAAACTTATACTAAGCTTACACTATCTAGCTCTGCATAGTAAAGACTATTTATCACATCTGCATATCTAGATTGCTAGCTCTTAAGACTACTGCTACTTATTCCTGCACTGGGTTGATCTCTCTTGTATGTCCACCTGCTACTCTGTCATCTGCTACCATACATGATTGCTAAACCTACCTGCATCCATCTGCTACTGTCTTACCTTCAAGTGTCTGTCACCTACCACCTCCACTCAACCTGTTTCTTAAATCTTCATCACTGTGTTACTACATACATAAAGTCACTCTAGGAACCAGCTTGTTGAGTGTGTGTATTTACTAGATGAATTAAGACCTTCCACACATGATGAGTCATTGAGGTTGGGAATGGTATCTCAGCATCTCTCTTACATGACTACTGAAGTGGAATATTTCTGCAGCTGAAAATCCACACCATACATGAAACGCAGGAGCGTTACAATAAGCCATCCTCATCCTCCTCGTGCTCTGACACAGACGCTCACAGTAGTTTGCCTTCCACTGCAGCTGCCAAAGTGGCCCGTTCCACAGGCTCCTTCTACACAGCTACTCCTTATGTCGCCCCACCAATATGCACGGAGGAGTCACCTGAACTATTTGATCATAGTGTCAGTGACATGCTGCTGGAAGATGTGCAGAAACTTGAAAGCTGTGATGTTGCTTCACAGGTTGATGAAGGGAATAACGTGAGCCTAGAGAGAGGGGGTGACAATGATGGACTAGCAGTCATGTTCCCACAGCTGCAGAATACTGCCAAGTTTGCTCCAGTGATGAGGAGGGAGGGGATGATGAGGTTACTGACTGTAATTGGGTGCATGACAGGATAAAGGAGGAAAGTGAGGAAGAGGAGGAGGAACAACTCCAATGAGGCAGGATGTGCTCCAGGGGCACCCATAGGAGTAGCCAACCTATTGCATCACAGCACAGAGCTCCACAGGTGCAGGGTGCTGCAAACTCCCCACAGACTTCCAATAGTTCATTAGTGTGGGCTTTTTTCAACACATGTGCAGTAGACTGCAGCATTGCTATTTGCAGCATCTGTCTGAAGCTGATCAAGCGTGGCCAGAACACCAGCCGCTTGGGCACCACATGCTTGACAAGACATATGATGACCTGCCATGCAGTCTGTTGGCAACAGCACCTGAAAGTGCCACAAGATAAAAACAAGCATACTTCACCTTGCTCCTCATCTGGGACCTCTAACCCTACTATACCTCATGTCTTCTCAAATCGCTGCATTGAGAGGGATGATGGTATTGCAATGAATGCACCCAATCTGCTAGCAGTACACCACCGCTTGATTTGAGCAGCAGGCAAATTTCAGGACCCCAGTTGCTGAACCATAGAACAAAATACTGTCCCAGCCCTCCACATGCTCAGCGTCTTAATGCTAGTTTGGCCAAATTGCTAGCACTACATTTTCTGCCTTTTCATCTGGTAGACTCTGCTCCCTTGCGCAAATTTGTGAAATATGCTGTACCACAGTGGCAGGTACCAAAAAGCCATTTCTTTTCACGTAAGGCATGTGGAAGGTAGTGTTTGGTCCAGCAGGCATGGACAGGGACATTAAATTTCCTTCACGGTGCACTGGGTAACTCTGCTGGCAGCTGGGAAGGATGCAGGACAGGGTTCAGTGTTGCAGCTTGTTTTGCCACCACGCCTCCAAAAAGCTGTTGCTGGTTCTGGCACATCTGGCTACTTCACCACCTCCTCCTCCTCTTCTTCTTCCTCCGTGTCCTCTTCTACTCAATTGTCCTCTGAAGCAGCAGTGCTCCCTAAGCTTTCAAGGGGCTATGCAAGCAGTCAGGCTAAAAGATGCCACGCCATGCTTCAGTTGGTTTGCCTAGGGGATAGGAGTAACACCGGGGCAGAGATTCTGTCAGCTCTGCAGGGGCAGGCTCAGAGATGGTTGACCCCACGACAGCTTGAGCCAGGAATGGTTGTATGCGACAATGGCACCAACCTTCTCTCCGCCCTGCAACAGGGACACTTGACACAAGTTCCATGCTTGGCACATATCCTGAATCTGGTGGTGCAGCATTTCTTGACCAGATACTTGGGCTTCCAAGATCTCCTGAGGCAGACCAGAAAAGTCTGTGGCCATTTCTGGCGTTCATACAATGCCAGTGCTCGCTTATCTGACATTAAACTGGAATTTAACCTGCCCATCAACCGCCTCATTTGTGACATGCCCACCAGGTGGAACACAATATTGGCAATGCTGCAGCAGCTGAACATGCAGCAGAGGGCCATCAATGAGTAGCTGTGTGAGTATGGGACAAGGACAGGGTCAGGGGAGCTTGGCTTTTTTTCGCCACACCAGTGGCTTTTGATAAAGGATGCATGCACCATACTGTCACTATTTGAGGAGGCCACAAGGATAGTGAGCCTGCACGATGCATGTATCAGTGACACTATCCCTCTAGTCTACCTGCTGGAGCACACACTTCATGGAGTCATGGACAGGGCACTTGATGCAGAACAGCGTCAGGAAGAGGAGGACTTCCTTTCCTCACAAGGCCCCCTTTATGCAGATTTCATTCCTGCAGGGCCACAAAACGTACAGGAGGAAGAGGAGGAGGAGGATTGTGGCAGCATGGTTGTAGAGGATAGCATACAGCAGTCTTCATGGGATGGTTTTGATTCCCCAGAAACCCCAGGAGTTGTATGTGGTTGGGGAGAGGTTGCTCCTGACAATGTCATCCTTAGTGACCGAGAGGACTCAGAAGCTCATGCCTCCTCAAACTTACGTTGCATGGGCTCCCTGATTCTGCAAAGCCTGCGAAAGGACCGGAGGATTCGTGCTATCAAGGAGAGGGATAATTACTGGTTGGCAATCCTACTTGATCTATGTTACAAGGGTAAAGTTGCAGAGCTCATCCTGCCTTCACAGAGGGAGCAGAGGATGACTGGGAGGTTAACATTCTCTGGACGTGTTTCTGAGGCATCATTCAGCCAAAGGAGGAGTAGTGGAGAAGGCGGCCAGCTGACCAATGCCTTTAAACAGTTCTTTAGTCCTCAACAGCACCCAGGGCTGTTAGGTTAAGCAACCATTGGCAGCGTCTCCATCATATGGTGCATGATTATCTAGGGGCCAGAGCAGACTTGGAGACTTTTCAAACTGAGCATCCACTGGGTTACTGGGTCTTGAGGATGGACTACTGGCCAGAATTTGCTCAATATGCAATGGTGCTCCTGGCCTGTCTTGCTTCCAGCATGCTTTCCGAACGGACGTTCAGTGCTGCTGGAGGTTTTGTGAGTGCATCTGTCCACAGACTCTGTTGACCAGCTGACTTTTATCAAAATGAATCAGTCCTGGATCAACAACAGCTATTAAGCCCCTGATGCGGATGTAACTGATTTAATTAGCTAGGGGTCTACCATCCCATGCTGCCTATCCTATTCCTCAACCTTAATTCTGCTAGCTTCCAACAATGTTTTTGGTTTAGGTCACCACCAACCTCCAAGGCTTAATTTTTCTGCACTTGTATGACAGGTGCATACAATTTAAATTTCTTATGTCATTTTTAACAGAAGACCCTGTCCCTGTGCCCAGCAAGAGTAACTGTGAGGGGTTATGGCGTTCAGGCACCACCAACAGCAAAGTTCCAATTTTTGGCACCTGTATGACAAGTACATGCGATCTCAAATTTGTATGGAATTCTTACCAGCATGTCCCGTTCCTGCACCCAGCAAGAGTAACTGTGAGGGGTTATGGTGTTTAGGCACCACCAACACCAAAGGCCCAATTTTTGGCACCTGTATGACAAGTACATGCGAATTTCAAATTTGTATGGAATTCTTACCAGCAGGTATCATTCCTTCGCCCAGCAAGAATAACTGTGAGGAGTTACGGTGTTCAGGCACCAGCAACAGCAAAGGCCAATTTCTGGCACCTGTATGACAAGTACATGCGATCTCAAATTTGTATGGCACCTGTATGACAAGTATATGCGAATTTCAAATTTGTATGGAATTCTTACCAGCAGGTATCATTCCTTCGCCCAGCAAGAGTAACTGTGTTCAGGCACCACCAACAGCAAAGGCCAATTTCAGTTTCAGTTCCTGCTGATAATAAACTTCCAGGTCCCCATGACTCCAGCCGGTTTTCATTGCCGACACCCAACCCTGGCCAGGTCAGATGACAGCACAGCGCCCCCACTAAATCACTGATAAGAACACATACAACACTTGATCTTTGCCAATTTCAAATTGGTATGGAATTTTTACCAGCAGGGCCCATTTCTGCACCCAGCAAGAGTATCTGCGATGGGTTGTGGTGTTCAGGCACCACCAACAACCAAGGCCCAATTTTTCTGCACCTGTATGACAAGTACATGCGATTTCAAAATTTGTATGGAATGTTTAGCAGCAGGGCCTGTCCCTGTACCCAGCAAGAGTAACTGTGAAGGGTTGCAGTGGTGAAATTGGGCAGAGCAGTTTTCAACCCAATTGCTCAGTCCTCTGCTGTCGCTCCAGTCCTCTGCCCCGCTGTTGCACCAGTCCTCTGCCCTGCTGTCGCCACAGTCCTCTGCCCTGCTGTCACCCCAGTCCTTTGCCCTTCTGACACCCCAGTCCTCTTTCCCCCTCATTTTGCACTGTACATTCCCTAATTAACATTACCACATTCTGCACTGTAAGTCATCTTAGACTTTATTTAACCACACCCCCTGCAAGCCACGCCCACTATTCAGTGCAACTTAAACCACGGCCACTTTTTTTTGCTGTGGCGCGCTTCGCACCGCATTTTTTTTTAGCTTTGTTGCATTGACACTCCCATAATGACTAAATGCCCCTCCCCTAATTAAGGTAATGCCCTGCTTACAGTGGCTTTTTGGATGTACAGAAAAAAAGTGTGCTTACATTGTCTTTTGAAATGTTGGCAACTATGCTTGCTGTGTCTGGCAGTTCAATCAGGGGGCAACAAACATCACAGGGGGAAATAGACAGGGCTGGTGCTAGACTATTTTGCACCCCTTTCTATACTGTTTAGTGGTATAGAAATTAGATTTTAGAGGTATAGAAGTTTTTTTATTTTTTTTTGGATGGGGCTTGTGCAAGGAGCTAGTCTTGCCTAGGGTGCAAAATAGTCTAACACTGGTCCTGTGAACAGTCATTTGGATAGAGGAAGGCCAGCTACAAAAGAGGTTGTAGGTAATATACATTGATATAAAACTGTGCATCCAGAAAGTAGTGATAAATGGCTAATTTTCTGAATAGTCTAAAATTGTGAGCAATGTGCCCTAGGGGCAGTCCTCTAAATGGAGGTTTGAATAAATAGCTCAACCTCAGTGTTTGTTGATGAAACCAAGCTCTGCAGGACAATAACTTTACCAAAGGATACAGCAACCTTACAAGAAGACCTTAATAAAATAAAGAGATGGACGACAGCTGAGGTTAAATATTGAAAAATGTAGAGTTATGCACTTGGGGTCTCAAATTATGTAGTAAAAAATGTATTAGGAAGGGATATCCTCTGGGGTAATTAAGGATGTAAAAATAACGGAGGGCCCTTGTGGACCAAAGACTAAGCAAAAACATGCTAATGCCAAGTTGCAGCTAGCAAGGGGGCAGACTACTATAACACATTAAAAATGGTATTTACTCAAGAGATAAAACTTTAATCCTACCACATTACGACAATCTGGTTCACCCTCATCTTGAAAACAAAGTTCAGTTTTTAACACTAATCCTACTTGAGAGAGTTCAGAGAAAAGCAAAAAATGAGTAGGAATGGTAAGGTTCAGATTGAACTTTAGCCATTTTGGTGTTTGGGCAAACCCTAAACTTTTGCTCATTCCCTCCCCTGTTCAGCGGGAGTAAAGCATCATGAATAGAAGAGGTATTTCTACCACTTCTATATATGGCAGCTTTCCGCTATCACTGATTCCTAAGGAAGCAGTAAATGCTGGCATCCGTTGCATTCATAGCAACAGCAGCTGTCACCAACTAATTTCTTACATGGCCAGGAATCCCTGACATAGTCCAGGGATAACAATAAAATCACTGCCCAAATATGGTCACTTGCCAGATGAGGTCAATGATGTCACTACAAGCCAGGATTGTGGGGAAGAAACTTTTGTCCTCATCAACATTACGACAAGGTTTTTTTTGCCAGAAAGGTTCCCCCTGGCAAGGTACCCTCCTCATATTGAGAGAACGTAGCCTGGCATTGGTTTAGAAGGATGAAGCTGCATTCTCATCTCCCTTTTTCCTGGAAAACCAGGTTGCATTCTTGGATTAAGGACCTGGTCTAGATTTTTAGGGGAAACCCCACACTTTTTTTTGCTTATTTTTTTTGCATGAAGATTCCCCTTAAAGTTCATACCAGTCTCATGGTGTCTGGTGTGTGTGTTTTTTTTTCCTTTTTTTTTGCGGGGGACAGGGACTGTACATTTTTTTTTTAATTCTTCCTGTAGGATATCCTTCAGCAAAAGTAACCTTTACAAAGAAAAAAATACAGTTCATATTGAAGGTAAATTATATTTGACATGCCAAATTGGAGCCCATCGTCCGCAAGGACACCGTGCAAATCGGTGTCACTCCGACTTTGCGCTGCCGCACAGGTTCCCAAAAGTAGTTTCTGCACTACTTTGGTAACTTCAGGGGCAATTTCAATATATTGTACATCTGTGCAGGAACCCGCACAGATATCTGTCGAATTGCCCCCCAACCCGCACTGACACGCGGGTTTGAAATTGTGTGAGTTCAGCTGAACTCGATTTCAAACACGTCCTCAGTGTGAACGAGGACTAAATGTAATTTGCTGGCTATGTCAGTAAATGTAATTTTCTGGCAATTTAAAACACATTTTCCTTAGTAAATGTCAGTGCTTAAAAAAAAAAAAAATCACTGCTCCCACCAAATGGAGATTTCCTGGCAGTCTCCATGGCAGCCTACGTGTGGGTTAACCCCGCCTCCTCTCCAATGGTATAGGACCCCCCTCTATAAATTTCAGCTTGCAGGCACAGCCAGTGTTCCTTTTTTGTCCTCCTCCAAGGATCAACTATTTGGATTATTTCCTGTTGGAATTTGGTCGGCTTACCTCAGAATGAAAAGTCGGTGTCTATGTCCAGGGCCCAGCCACGGGCGGGTGAGTGACATTTCAAAATCCCCTTTGGCTGATAACTGTGCGGTGCTTCGGATGGCCGACGGATATCCTGACAGGGTCTGAAGATTTGTCTCCTCCATGGCAGTGTTTTTGTTATGTTTGTTTGTCTCCAAACTATCTTTCTTTGCTATCCCTGGTGGCCCAATGGCGGCTGGAACGCTCCGTGCGTTCCAGCCATCTCCTTCCTGCTTCCCCTCCGCTCAGTCCGGCGGACGCATGCGCTGTATGGTAATGGAGCTCCGCTCGCTGCCTGCGCATGCGCACTTCGCCGCGATCGGAAGCGAGGCCTGGTCCGCGCATGCGCACTTGCGATCACGGCCGGCCATCGCTGACGTCATCCTGGCGCGGAAATTTAAACGCCTGTCAGCTCCAGAGCATTTGGGAATGCACTGTGGGCATAGCGACGTCTTCCCGGTACCTTGTCCGTTTGTTTACCAGGTATGTGGGGACCGGATGCTGCATACCTTTTTGTGGTATGCAGGGGGGGGTAGAGCGGTTGGATGCATATTAGGACAACACCTGAATGTTCCTTATTGCTTTGTAGTGATCCCTGTATGCTCTACTTCCTAGTGAGTTTGTGGTTTTGCCTGAAACATGGATCCTGCTTCACCGCCCTCTTGTGGCCAGCCCTCTCACAACAGGTGAGTGCTGGTACATTTAGAGGGATATGAAGGGAGGGATGCTGGCTCATGATTCATGGCTAAATCCTGTGTCTCCCTGGATTTCTCTTTCTCCCAGCTCCTCCAGGTCTGGTCAAGAAAGAGACCCTGTCAGGCCACGAAGAGAATCATCTTCAAGGTCAAGACGCCGTGAGTCTCCATCAGGGAGCAGACATGAGAGGAGACGCTCACATTCCTCCTCCAGACACCGCACACACCGCCACAGTAGCCATACGGCCCAGAGAGCCTGTTGGGGTTGTGGGGCGCATGTCCCGGAGGACAAGTCCCTTTGCGAGCCTTGTTTCGCTCGTGCAGCTGGTGAAAGAGAGTCTGAAGATCAGAGATTGGAATCCCTGGTGAAACGGATTGTCCAACAATCCATGAAAGAGTGGAATGCTAGTCCCACACCTGGATCTGCTACTCCCAGCTCTCCTGCTGATGCTCCTGAAGAGCAAGGTCCCTCTCAGCCAAGCTTCACTTCCGGGAAATCCTCAGAGAGCGATTCAGAAGAAGAGGAAGGTGCAGTTGGGGGTTTTGATTTTGCCCTTGTTGCACCTCTCATAAGAGCAGTCAAAGAGGCTCTGAAATGGGAAGATCCCAGTACCCCACAAGTAAAACAGAGAAGGTTTTTCAAACATTTGGGGAAAGAGCGGCTAAACTTTCCGCTCCTGTCAGAATTGAAGGATGTCATCCTAGAAGAGTGGAGTAAAGGGGACAGCAAGACCTCCTTATCCTCCAAACTGTCCAAGTTGTATCCTTTTAAATCGGAAGAAGTCAGTCACCTGGAATCAGCTCCTCTGGTTGATGCTGCAGTTTCCAGACTGGCTAAACACGTTACACTCCCGCTGGATAATGCGGTGTCCTTTAAAGACCCTCTGGATAGGAAGATGGACTTGGATTTAAAAATAATTTATGTCACAGCCGGTGCGGCTTGTAAACCTGTGCTAGCACTAGCAGCCATGTCTAAGGCCATGGAAACCTGGGTTTCTGATGTTGAACTAAAATTAAGAAGTGTGTCTGAAGATGCAGTAGAGAACTCTCCTGTTCAGGAACTGAAGTTAGCTTCTGTGTTTCTTGGAGAAGCATCCATTGATGTGTTACGTCTCTTATCCAGATCCATGTTGGCTTCTGTCACAGCCAAACGGGCCCTGTGGTTGCGTCCCTGGCTGGCAGACCCAGCCTCTAAACAGGCTTGGTGCAAAATCCCTTTTGAAGGTTCCTCTTTATTTGGAAACAAATTGGATAATGCAATTACTAAAGTGACGGGTGGAAAGTCAGGTCTCCTTCCCCAAGATAGGCGCCTCTTTGGCCCTAAGAAGCAGCAACCAAGAAAGCAGTTTGCAGAGCGATCAAAGGATGCCCGCTCATATAGGCCTGGGCGAGATTACAGGAGAAATTGGAAGAGCAGCCAAGCATCCTCTCGTAAGCCGGTCAGAGGCTCAGCACCTTCCGGTCAAGAAACCTCGAAGTCCTTTTGAGATTGGGCCCGTTCAGACATGCCGGGTGGGGGCACGCCTGCTCCACTTTCAGCGTGTCTGGGCGGCCTCAATCTCAGACTTCTGGACCATCAGGACAGTGTCCACAGGACACACATGGACTTTCTCAACAGATCCCGTGTCCAGATTTATTCCCACTCGCTTGCCTTCTCAGGACAAGAAAAGAAACGTTTTGCTCGACTATGTAAGCACTTTGGTAGCTCAGGGCGCAATAATTCCGGTGCCCGTGCAAGAAAGATTCCAAGGCGTGTACTCGCCCCTCTTTCTAGTACAGAAGAAGAATGGATCCTGGCGCCCTGTGATAGATCTCACCTATCTCAACAGGTTCATCAAGAACGAAAAGTTCAAAATGGAAACCTTATCTACTATCCAGAAAGCAGTACTTCCAGGAGACTGGCTAGTGTCAATAGATCTCAAAGACGCGTATTTCCATGTGCCTATAGCAGTAAACTTCCACAAGTACCTTCGTTTCGCGGTAGAACATCAACACTTCCAGTTCATCTGCCTTCCTTTTGGCCTGTCCACATCCCCAAGGGTGTTTTCCAAGGTCCTTCTAGCTGTGGTGGCTCTAATCAGAACAAAGGGTGTACGTCTACATCACTACTTGGACGATCTTCTACTGTTGTCACAAGACCGGGATCAACTTTTGTTCCACAGGGACCTGGTCACTACAACTCTCATGGAGTTCGGGTGGTTGTTGAATCTTCAAAAAAGTCATCTGGAGCCCTCTCAACATCTGGTCTATCTAGGGGCTCAATTCAACACCGTTCAGAATACACTTTCTCTGCCTCTAGAGAAAATCCCGGTGGTTCGGGAGAGGATCCTTCCAGCCCTCTCATCCTCTTTTCTGACGGCATCCCAGTGTCTCAAGATCATCGGCACAATGGTCTCGACGGCCCCTATGGTCAAGTGGGCACTGTGGCGAATGCGGCCCTTTCAGAGGGGCTTCCTTCGGCAGTGGAATCCGGAAGATCACGATCAGCATATCTTTATTTCCCACAGCATGAGGAGCAGCTTATTTTGGTGGCTCCAACACAAGAACCTGCTCAATTGCCATTCTCTAGTCCCCATCACATGGGTCATCATTACAACCGACGCCAGCAACTCTGGCTGGGGAGCCCATTGCATGACAGAGGTGGCTCAAGGGAAATGGCCTCCGCAAGCCCACTCCCCGGTTTCCAACGTCCTGGAGCTTCGTGCGGCTTTTCTAGCTCTTCAAGCTTTCCATCATCTAATAGAAGGCAAATCCGTACTTCTTCGAATGGACAACACCACGGCAGTGGCTTATGTGAAAAGACAGGGCGGTACCAGGAGTCTCTCCCTTCTTCAAGAAGTAGACCCAATCATGACATGGGCCCAAGCCCATCTGTCCAACATCTCGGCGGCCTACATTCCGGGGCCACAGAATGTTCAGGCAGATTTCCTTTCCAGAGTTCAGTTGAATCACAACGAGTGGTCTCTCCACATAGACTCATTCAAGTGGATTCTGTCCCTAGGGGTCTCACCAGAAGTAGACCTGTTTGCATCTCCATGCAACCACAAGCTAGTCCGGTACTTCACACGCAGCAAGTGTCACCAAGCATGCGGAACGGATGCTCTGACCGACAGATGGGAATTCAGCAGGGCATATGCTTTTCCCCCATTTCCCATCATCCTCAGATTTCTTCAGAGACTCCAAGCAGAAGATGTGGAGATCGTCATGGTAGCCCCTCACTGGCCGAACAGGCCCTGGTTCCCACTTCTCCTGCAACTCAGCTATCGGAGCCCGATTCCCCTGCCCATCAAACCAGACCTTCTCTCGCAGGGAACAACATTACACCCCTGCCCCGCCTTGCTCAGGTTAACGGTCTGGTTCTTGAGAGGGAGAGGTTGGAGTCACTCGGATGCCCTCCTGGGGCAATCCCTACTTTAATGAACTCTAGGAGACCTAGCACGAACAGAGTTTACTGTAGAGTCTGGTCTAGATTCTTGGAATTCACGTACCCGGAGGGAAATCATTCCCTGAATTTCGGAGTTCAAGAAGTCCTGAAGTTCTGGATAAGTCCCTATCAGTTGGGACTCTCAGGGTGCAAATATCAGCCTTATCGGTGTTCTCAGGGTTCTCCTGGGCAAAGCATATACTCATACAACAATTCTTCAAAGGTGCGGTCAGACTCAGACCTCAGAGGAAGCCAAGGTTCCCAAAATGGGACCTTCCCCTTGTCCTTAACGTCCTTTCAAGATCTAGTTTGTCGGACTCCATTAAAGATCTTACCATTAAAACAGCCTTTTTAGTAGCAATCACTTCAGCTAAAAGAGTTTCTGAGATCAGTTCTCTTGGTTATAAAGAACCTTTTCTCACGTTTTTCCCGGACCGAGTAGTCCTAATTCCGATGCTCAATTCCAATCCGAAGGTATCATCGGTTTTTCATGAGAACCAGGAGATTGTACTTCCTACCTTTCGTTCTTCAGAGGATAATGAACCTCATCCCTTGGATGTAGGGAAAACTCTTATGGAATATCTCCAGTCAACGTCTTCTTTCAGACAATCGGATAATCTCTTCGTCCTTTTCTCAGGCAAGAATAGAGGGAAACGGGCCTCGTCAAGGTCCATTGCGGCCTGGATTGTGTCTGCCATTCAGCGAGCTTACTGTGTAGAGGGTTTGGCTCCTCCGGAGGCGGTGACAGCCCACTCGACGAGAAGCATCTCAACGTCCTGGGCGGCTTCACATCATGTTGCACCAGAAGTAGTCTGCAGAGCAGCTTCATGGTCTTCTGTAAATACGTTCATGACACATTATTGTGTGGAGCCAGCCTCCTTATCTTCAGTTAATTTTGGCTTGACTGTTTTGTCTGCTAATAATTTGAAGTAAAATTTGATTTGAAACATTCCCACCCGTGTGGTTTGGGCTAGTTATTTCCCACACGTAGGCTGCCATGGAGACTGCCAGGAAAACGGAAAATTCCTATCATACTTACCGTAATTTTCCTTTCCTGGTGGTCTCCATGGCAGCCGGAGTTCCCACCCTCTGGTCTTGGATTCGGCTAAGATATGGAACACTGGCTGTGCCTGCAAGCTGAAATTTATAGAGGGGGGTCCTATACCATTGGAGAGGAGGCGGGGTTAACCCACACGTAGGCTGCCATGGAGACCACCAGGAAAGGAAAATTACGGTAAGTATGATAGGAATTTTCCGTTTTTTAAAAAGTTGTTTTGCACTGGTACATGTTCTCAGGGGCATTTCTCCTCTCATGCGACAACTCTTTTCCTATTAGTCCAGAAAATGGTCAATGGGTGACAGTAGTATTGGTATTAGAATTGGTATTGGTAATGTTTATTCTAAGGTTTCTGAGCAAGAAATGCAACTTTTCATTGAAGTTGGACAAGAAGTAGTTTTATGTCCCTTCCACAGTTAGTGACATCAGCAGAAAATGTAGATGGCTTAAAAAAAAACTGTAAGATGCATTTCTTAGTGACCACAATATACAAGGATTTTGGAATTCACTACATGCGCGCACACACATACACATACTTTTTAAACGGATGACCTGGTGGCTTTATTCAACATCCCGAACTATGTAACTAATATACAACTCTAATGTAAATATTATTCCTTAAAGTGGTAGTAAACTCTGTACCTACAGGTAAGCCGATAAAAAGGCTTACCTGTAGGTATGTGAATATCTGCACAGTGTAGGAGATATACAGAGTGCATGCAGCCAATGACCTAATCGACGCATGCGCTCTGTAGGTTCGGCTTACAGTGCTGTGCTGGGCATGCTCCGTAGTGACATCATCATGGCTCCGGCCAATCACATAGCCAGAGCTGGCAAACCCAGAAGACAGACAGGGTGAACATGTCAGCCCTCTCAGAGGTGGTGACTTTACAGCGCTGGAGGGCTTAGTTACAAGGTAAGTATTTCATAATATGCTAGTATGCAATGCATACTAGCACACTGTGCCTTTGCCTTACAGGATTTTTTTTTATTTAGAACATTGGTGGCTTACAATGGCTTTAAGTTAATGTACGAAATTCTGAACCTCCTTTTATTGAGTTATCAAGCATGAATTGCAAATTCATTAAATAGCATGATTCTGCCCACTGTCCCTAAATGAGGAATAATCCACTGATTTTTTAATATTTAATGTGAATACCTCCTGTTCTAAGAAGGCAGTGTTGCAGACTGATTTGGTTGGAGGACTTTTTGACTCCTTGTGTCCCTTCTCCCCATAACCTGTATGGTTATACTACCTCTATTCATCTTCTGATGGTGGAGAGGCTCTTAACATCTTATGTAAGGGTAGGGAATGCTCTAGACATCTAGTCTTACAGATACAGAAAAACAGGTGCCGCTGAGTGTAGCATAAACATTTATTACATGACAATATGTAGCAACTCACATGGGAATAGCCTTAAGTCCGTGTTCCATATTCCTAGATCGCTTCCTGTGTACAGTCTATTCACATTCCGACTGGTCCGCAGCCGGGTGATGACGATACAGCTGCGGGACAGTCGGAATGCGGATAGACTGTACACAGGAAGCGATTTAGGAATATGGAACACGGACTTAAAGGGCCGTACACACTTGACAAAAAATCGGACGAAATATCCTCCGATTTTTCTCTGTCTTCTCAGCGTTCATTACCGTTTTTAGTCGACAGTGCATAAATGTTCACGAAATTTCTCGTCCGATTTTTCTTTTTTTGGCACATTTGTTCCTAGACTTCCAGGTTGTCAGCAACTTCAGATCATGCGCGGTCTTTCGTATCCGATTTTTCACGGACGTACTGCATACACATTAAACGAAAATCGGTCATCTGGGGACGGACGAAAAAAATTTTGGTGATTGTCCCTCCGTTTTTTTTTCGTTGAAAATGTCGGCATCGGCTGCTGAAAGTTGTGTACACACTAGGCGAAAATCGTACGATTTCACATCGGGCGGGAATTTTCGGCAGATTTTCTACTAGTGTGTACCCTGCTTAAGGCTATTCCCATGTGAGTTGCTACATATTGTCATGTAATAAATGTTTAAGCTACACTCAGCGGCGCCTGTTTTTCTTCTTCTGTTGCCAGCGGGATTTCCGTCTTTGCCTGCCAGGGCTGCCCTGAGTTACACCAGCATCTGTAGAGCTTAGTCTCCAGCAGTCCCTGATCACTTGTTGCTACAGTGGGGTCCTTTCTTCTCGGCACAAGCGCCCAACACCCCGTTGCCTTAGTCTTACAGATACAACCAGCCCTTTTCAAGGCAATCATAATGCTGATGCGGCCCGCGATTAAATTGAGTTTGACACCCCTGCTTTAGAGAATAACACAGTAGCTGTCTTTATTTCTTAAACCCTTCAGGTTAGGTGCTTTTAGAGTTAATTTGCTGATCCAAACTGACATTCACAAATGGACTTTAAAACCTTATCATAATTGATCACAACAAATAAGGCATAATTTTTGGAACAGTTTTCAAATGGACAAAAGTTATCGCAAGACTATTTAAAATAAACATACATAGAGGTTACCCACAAATTCAGTTTTTTTTTGTTTTTTTTTCACATAATGTTAAAAAGCATGTCGATTGTCATGAACAAAACACCAAAGCAAACATGGCATTTTAAAAATGTATTACATATAATACCACTCAGTGAAGATCCACAATTTTAGTAAAATAAATCTGAAACTTTCCAATACTATAGATTTAATACATCACCGAAGATTTTTTTTTTTTTCTGGGCAGGCAGCTCTAATAAAAATGATCTCACTCCCTGCAGTCTCTGGTTTAAGTCCAGCAATGTCTTGAAAGCTACAGCATAAAGTCATTTCTGTACAAGTTTGTTCAGGCTCGTTTAGCATGGAGCATTTCAATTAATAAATTGTTGCAAGGAACTTCTCCACTAAGGTGCTTGTGGTAGAGGTATTCTTCTGCTTGCATGCTGATGGATCGGATCTCCGCTAGTCTCAGCAGAAGGAGGCGATACTTGTCTGTACAGTGAGGATAGTGGCACATTGTGTATTCCATAAGAGCAGAGTTGACCTTCTCTTGAGCACTTTTTGCCAAGCTGTGGTTTTCAAGGAACTTTTCATCTGTCAATCAATAAAAGGATGGTCAGATGTCAGTAAATAAGAAACTGTGTACAATCACTTTGTAAAAGAAACTCATGAAATTCAGAAAAGTGGCACTTTAATCCACACATAAATGTCTGTTATTATTTAAAGTTAAACTTCAAGTAGATACAGTATACTGTATGAAACACAATTGAATGTAGGTTTGCATTAAAGTGATACTAAACAGAGAAGTTAGTACCATTGGCCCTGCTTTGACATTATCGCATGATGTGGCAATTTTGTGTAAGTAGACAAAATGAATCTTTTTTGTCCTATTTAGCTCAATTTCTTTTGATGCAGCGATGATTGCTTACATTAGTATCTCTATCCATTTTTAGACTTAACGCTGCCTCTGCTCCCGAGGAAGTGGTCTTGTACCACGAAACGCGTAGAGCTTTTTTAGACGCAGCTGTTTCTCATTTTATGGGTGGGTACGGGGAAAAATCAAGAGAGCAGCCTAAAAACATCAAAATTACGAGGCTTATATACCAATGCCAGAAGCCTGGCCAACAAGATGGGAGAGCTGGAGCTGCTGATGTTTGAGGAGGACTTAGATTTTGTGGGGATAACTGAGACTTGGTTTGACAGCTCTCATGACTGGATGGCGACCATTCAGGGGTATTCCCTTTATCGCAGAGATAGAGAGGGTAAAAAAGGGGGAGGGGTATGTTTGTATATTAAGAACAGTATACAGGTAAATATGAGGGATGATATTAATAATGGAGCTATGGACGAGGCAGAATCCCTATGGGTAGAGCTTCAAAGGAAAGGCACGGTGGGGAAGATAATATTGGGCGTATGCTATAGGCCCCCAAACCAGAGGGAGGAGGGTGAGGTGGACATCATGTTACAGATAGGATTGGCAGCAAGGATGGGAAATGTCATTATAATGGGGGACTTTAATTATCCTGATATAGACTGGGCAGAAGGAACCGCGCATTCAGCCAAGGCTCGGCAGTTCCTAAATGTTTTGCAGGACAATTTCATGGGTCAGATGGTGAATGCACCGACAAGAAACAATGCGGTACTTGACCTACTGATTACCAGCAATACAGACCAGCTCACGGATAAAGAAATACGGGACAACTTAGGGAACAGTGACCATAGGTCAATTGGTTTCAGTATTAATTACAGTAATAGGAAACACAAGGGTAATATAAGGACACTGAATTTCAAAAGAGCCAATTTCCCTAAACTGCGCTCGCTGCTAGAAAATATCAAATGGGATAGAACCCTGGGAACAAAGAACACGGAGGAAAAATGGGAGTGCTTCAAGAGCATACTTAACAAGGGGGTGGGCCAGTGCATTCCACAGGGAAATAAATTTAAAAGAGCAAAACTAAACCCTGGGTGGCTAAACTCCAACATAAAAATGTATATTAGAGCTAAGGAAAAGGCCTTCAAAAAATACAAGACTGAGGGGTCATTGGCAGCATTTAAGCACTACAAAGAGTGTAATAAGAAATGTAAAGACGAAATCAGGGCGGCTAAAATAGAACACGAGAGACATATAGCGGAGGAGAGTAAAAAGAACCCCAAGAAGTTCTTTAAGTATATAAACAGTAAGAAAGCGAGGCCAGAACACATTGGCCCCATAAAAGATGATAAAGGAAAAATGGCCACTGAGGACAGAGAAAAGGCGGAAGTGTTAAATAATTTCTTTTCTTTAGTCTTCACAAAGGAATCGGGGGGCTACACGAACCCCGCTTGTAAGGCCGAACTAAATAATACACCTCAGGAAGTGCCGCCATGGCTAACAGAGGATAGACTTAGAGCTAAACTAGAGAAACTTAACATAAATAAATCCCCGGGACCGGATGGCTTGCACCCAAGGGTTCTTAATGAGCTCAGCCAGGTGATTGCCAGACCATTATTCTTGATCTTTAAGGATAGTTTACAGACAGGTATGGTGCCAGCTGATTGGAAAAAAGCCAACGTGGTACCAATATTTAAAAAGGGGCCGAGATATATCCCGGGTAACTATAGGCCGGTCAGCCTAACATCAGTAGTCTGCAAAATTTTGGAGGGGATGATAAGGGACCACATACAAGACTTTAGTAATGAAAACGGTATTATAAGTAGTAATCAGCATGGATTCATGAAAAATCGTTCATGCCAAACCAATCTATTAACCTTCTACGATGAAGTGAGCTGCCACCTAGATAAAGGAAAGCCTGTGGATGTGGTGTATCTGGACTTTGCAAAGGCCTTTGACACCGTTCCCCACAAACGCTTACTGTACAAACTAAGGAAGATAGGTATGGACCAGAAGGTGAGTACCTGGATAGAGAACTGGCTCCAGGGGAGAGTCCAGAGGGTGGTGATTAATGGGGAGTACTCTGATTGGGCGGGTGTGGAAAGTGGGGTCCCCCAGGGTTCTGTCCTGGGACCAATCCTGTTTAATTTATTCATAAATGATCTAGAGGAGGGGATATCTAGTACAATCTCAGTATTTGCAGATGATACTAAATTAGGCATGCCAATATCTTCTATGCAGGATGTGGAAATCTTGCAAGCAGACCTGAACAAAATAACGGGGTGGGCAACTACATGGCAGATGAGATTTAATGTAGAAAAATGTAAAGTAATGCACTTGGGGGCCAGAAACCAGGAAGCAAGCTACTCACTAGGGGGGGAACCTCTGGGTGAGTCTAGGATGGAAAGGGACCTGGGGGTACTGGTAGACAACAGGCTTGGAAGTGGCATGCAATGCCAAGCCGCTGCAAGCAAAGCCAACAGAATACTGGGTTGTATAAAAAAGGGGATTCACTCCAGAAATAAAGAGATTATTCTTCCACTCTACAAGACTCTGGTCCGGCCACATCTGGAGTATGCTGTCCAGTTCTGGGCACCGGTCCTCAGGAAGGATGTGCTGGAACTGGAGAAAGTCCAGAGAAGGGCAACAAAAATAATTAGGGGAATGGAGGACATCAGCTATGAGGAAAGACTACAAGCACTGAACCTATTCTCTCTGGAGAAGAGACGATTGAGGGGGGATATGATATCAATGTACAAATACTGTACTGGCGACCCTAGCATAAGGAACAAACTATTCAGAGAAAGGAGATACAATAAGACACGTGGCCACTCACTAAAACTTGAGGAAAGGCGGTTTAACCTTAAAGTGAGTAAGGGGTTCTTCACTGTAAGAGCGGTAAGGATGTGGAATTCTCTTCCGCAAGCAGTCGTATCAGCGGTATCAGCGGGGAGCATTGATAGTTTCAAAAAACTATTGGATGGACACCTTAAAGACCACAACATACAGGGGTATACAATGTACGGTTAAAAGCAAACACACACACACATCATAGGTTGAACTGGATGGACTTTTTTCAGCCTCACTAACTATGTAACTATATGTAACTATAACATTTTATAATTGCTGTTATCATCAATTATTACATTCATGTATTATGAATATACATTGTTATTGTTATTTTTATTTTTCTGTATTCACATGAAAAGTCTGTATCCATGCACATACATGAATTTCTACGTTTATGCAGATGTACGAAATTATTATCTTTTTTTGTCAATATTTAACCAATATTTCATAATAATCAATTCAATTTGTCATATTTTTATTTTACTTTTCCATTGTCAACCGCCTCATTTAAAGTCCCAATATTCCCTCTTGTGTTTTTACAGGAACCTAACTATTTGTATTTGCTTTTATGTTACTGCTGCCATTATTATGGCAACTACCTAATTTATTACCCCTTTCTCTTACCTATATATATTAGTTGCTATTACCATGGCAACCTATATTTCTAGTTGCTATTACTATAGCAACTTAGTATGAATATGTTATTCTCCTTTTTAATATTCTCATACCCAATTTATCCCCCCCCTTATATACCCCCCTTTTACAATTTTATTTTTTCCCCTTCCCCCTCCCCCATTTTTTGAACTAAACAGAGAAGTGTTAATTGCCATAATTCATTAATATAAATCATATACAGTAAACCCCCCTCCATTGCGGGAGTTACGTTCCGGACCCAGCCGCGAAAAGTGAAAATCCGCGAAATAGAAAAACCCTATTAAAATGCATTGTAGGCATGTTTTTTTTACTGTCACTGTACGTGTAGAAGCATTCTAAGGTCTTTAAACACACTTTTAAAACAATAGAAACTCATTTAAACACATAAAAGATACTGAGAGACATAGCAAGGACAAAGGAAAACACAAAAATCTTTCATTTTTAATCATTTATATAGTAAAATAACATTACAAAAAAACTGCAATATACCGGGACCGCAAAAACTGAACCGCGATGGAGCGGGGGTTTACTGTATATCATATAGCACTGTATTTTTTTTTTTGTTTTTTTGTTTTGTCTTTTTTTTAATCCTCTAAGTACCTTATTCCTGCAGTGCTGCTGTGTGGTCATATGACCATTCCCTATTCTTTGGCATCTGCAGGGAAAGATCCTTGAGAGGGGCTTCTATCACTCTGCTGCCCTGTGTGCCCTCTAAAGTGTGAGTCTGTGTTTGACCAGCAATGGTTCTGTGCCAGTCATAAAATAGATTACAAATATCACATAACTAATTTACAGCTCCCTCTAAATCTTTATTGAAAATCAAAGGTGTATTTTTTGTCTATTATTGTGGTGTAGGCAGAGTCAAAGATGATTGACATTAACTTTCATTTTGTTCAGACGCCAGCTACATCCAAGGCTCACTTTACAGGTATTAGCAATTACATCAGATCTATTTAATACTTAGTTTATTAAGCTCTCACTTATCCAATTCTGAACACATACAACATGTGTGTGTGAAGAAAGGTAATTGCATTTAACACAAATGGAAGACAGTGTACTAGCCAAGGGACTTAGTTTTTGCCCTGAACAAGACTACGATATCTTCAAAGTCACAAAAGGTCTACAGTTATTTGCATGTAAACTGTTGTTAAAATACACCCATGCAAAATACACATGAATCTCACAGATTGGTCCAAATATTTCATAAGGAAGTTTAAGACCTTGAGGTATCTCACCTCCCTCTGAGAGGAGAGTAATACGCTCGATCTGATAGATCAAACTAACCTAGATAAATTACTGGCAGTCACAGAGATTACCCTAAAAGATCATTTGTCCTCTCTTCGACAACCATCTACTAAATTTCCCCCATTAAATACAAATCCGAGTGTGGCTATTTTTTTTTTAAACAGACACTTTGAGACATTAAAAAAACTATCCAACCATAAGAAAAATCAAAAGCTCTGCGCTATAAACAAAAAAAGAGCGACAATTTTGCAAAAATAACAATATTTTTCATATTTTTTTTATATGAAATTCCCCCCCCCAAAAAATGTAAAAATCAAAATTTTTTTAACATTTTTGGCCAATTTGTTTTATGCTACATATTTTTGGTAAAAAAAATCACAAAAAGCGTATTTTGATTGGTTTGCGCAAAAGTTATTGCGTTTACTAACTAAGGGAAAGATTTTTGTCATTTTTATTGTTTTTTTTTTTTAACGTGTAATGGCGGCGATCTGCGATTTTTTTTGCGGACTGCGACATTGCGGCAGACAGATCGGACCCTTGACTGACATTTTTGACACTTTTGGGGTTACCAGTGACATTACTCCAGTAATCAGTGCTATACATATGCACTGTTACTGTAAAAATTACACTGGCAGTGAAGGGGTTAACTTTATTTGAGAGGGAGGGGTTAAGTGTGTCCCTAGGGGCATGATTCTTACTGTGATTGGATGTGGCTGTGTGTAACAGCACAGATCAACGGTCCTACATAGCAGGACCGTATGATCTGTGCTGTTACACAAGGGAGACTGACAGGCGGCTTTGTTTACATTAGCCGCCTGCCTTTCTCCCGCTGTAACCGACGATCGCGAGTGACCGGCGGACATCGGGTCCGCCGGTCACTCGCGTGGGGGGTCTGTGACCGAGCGGGAGCGCACCTCCGGCGGCGCATGCTCGCTCCCTAGACCCTCACAGGCTAACGACGTAGACCTACGTCACTTTGCCTGTGAGGGGCTAACTGCCGACGTAAATCGTCATTAGGCAGTCGGCAAGTGGTTAATGGAGAGGCAAACGTTGAAACCATTACAAGACACCTCCATTATTATTAAACCCTGGGACAAAGGGGGAAATTCTGTCCTGATGAACATCCCCGATTACAAAAAAATGTGTAAAAAAAGTCTTAAATAACAGAGTGGTACAAAACCATTTCAGCTACGATAGTAGATACATTTATCAAAACCTTCAACGAGTTCATTGACCAAACCTACACAAGTGGAATCATTTCTAAACATCTGTTAGATTTCATTCACACTAAACATCATAAAGTCCCTACGTTGTAGTCTCCCAAAGTTCTTCATAAGAACCCCCTGTAGTCTCCCACTGGATGACACATTGTCTCCAGCAATAGATGCCTGACTGAAAATCTGAGTGGAGTCATAGATGCCCACCTACAACTCCATGTGTTAACCTTTAACTAATTTGTAAAAGACATCATCCATTTTTTGCAAATTATGGATGAACTAAACATTCCTGGTAATTATTTTTTAGTTACAATTGATGTTGTGGCCCTATGCAGCTCAATCCCTCATTCACAGAGATTTGGCAGCTGTATGTAAGGTCCTCTCACAAAGGCCAATTCAGGATCTTGTGCCCCATCCTATGCCAATTTGTACCTGGAGGTGAGGGAACGCATGTTCCTTTTAGACGAGGGGTTCGCTGAATATATATGTGGCACAAATATAATCAACATTGTTTTCTTCGTCTGGGTCAGAGATGGATTTTTAGGCTACAGGCTACAGTCCCCCCCGGGCTGAGTGATGCTATTTCTTTTTAAAAGGGTTCTCTTCGGGTAAAACTGATTAGGATCTTAATTTTGACAATGTTCTACAAATGTTTGGCTTTTCCTTTTTCCATTTTTTTTCTCTTTAGTTTATTTATTTGTCGGTCTCCATAATTGATTAATGCTATTCTCATTATTATTTCTTGGTTGTATAATTGATTTTGACTTGAACACTCTTATATGTGTAAAACATTACATGCATACCTTTGATTACTTGCGATACTATATAATATTGCTATTAAATACATCTTATGTTTTATATACATTTTTGTGATTTTGTATTAACAGGCTTTTTCGGCTGCCATTGTTGATAAGGGACATTTCTCTTTCCTTTTTGGCCCCTGGTGCGGCAATTAAGAGGATGTGGTGTGTGCAGGCTTGCACCAGCCTCCTCTGGACTGCTCTGTGGTGATGGCCTTTGGGCCTCCGCCACTAGGGGGCAATCTGCCTTGCCAGTGGTATTCCATGACTGTTTCTGGGAGCCGACACCTATTGCGCATGCACTTGCTGCTGATCTAGCAACAACATGCATGCGAGTGACATCATGTTGTCCTGCACTGTGCACAGAGGCAGTAGCCGGCGTAACCCTTCCAGAATGCCAAGGAGACCACGGAATGGGCGCCATTGGTGCATGAGCACCATGGCACCATAATACTGGGGTAAACCCAGCAAGACATTCATATAATTATCACCATCTGGACAACATTATTCTGCCCTCTTTGGGTGGACTCTGAAGGAGTGTCCTCCAAGCAGGCTGATATAAAAAGACTTATTTTCTATCATGGATCTATCCTGACTGCATGGATCAGGGCCCTGGCGCTTGGACACACATGTTTTTGTGAACGCTCTCAATCCTAGTGATTATTTATTCAGGAATTCTATCCTATTTCAATATGGTTGAACACCTCCTAAAGGAGGATTTGTCAAGTAACTTGATTACGTAACAATAGGAGATGCCTTTTAATTGGGGTGTGGTTGGTTCGAAAAAGTGATAAAGTGTCATGTCACGTTGATATGAAGTTGACATAGCGGTAGTATACATAGTATAGTGGAGTAGATGTGCAATCTGTATGTACTTAAAACGGTCTTGTGTTGGTATGTGATGAGCTGCCTGGAGATCTGAAAAGATCTGTTAGAGAATAGGTCTTGAAGAAAGTGGATTCCCCAAGAAAGACAGGATTTTAGCTGTATGTGGGGGATATATAATTCTAGACGCTCTAATGGTTTTGGAAAGGATGAGAGAGCAACTCATTAGTTTAGACCTAGAGCTTGGACCATGGGATATCATGAATTGGGCAGTTTATCACCTGATAGCCTTGTAGGAAGTACAGTACATGCTGGGATACAGGGCATTATAGACTCCTCTATAGAGGACCAAAGTTTATTTGGAGGAAGGTCTCCACCAATAACAAGTTTGGTCAAAGAGAGTCACTATGTAGTAATGGTGGATATTGGGTAGTGCTAGCCCCCCTGTTGATTTGTGGTTGACCATAATGGCATAACTTTATCTTGGAGTGTTCCGCTTCCAAATATAAGCATTAATTATAGAGCGAGTTTTAATAAAAAGGAGGGTGGTATAACAATAGATGTAGTTCTAAAAAAATATAAATTTGGGGCAAAATTTACATTTTGAAGGAGGCAATGCTAGAGAGCTCGAATTTGGTTAGGGAAAGGAGATCTCAAGGCAGGGTTGTAAGGAGACTTTTAAAGTTAAGGTCATATAATTTAGATGACAAATAGTTCAAGATTTTGAATGAAAAAAGTCATATATAGAAAAAACTGATTCCATTACATCTAAGCAACAGTCATGTTGTATTAAAATATGCTTTAGCAACCTTCCTGTAATGCAGAGAGGATATAAAACCTACACAGGGTAGGTATGCACCATGTCAAGGCAGCGGAAAGAGCAAAACATTAGAACAAAGAATACAACTGGATGTATTCAGAAATGCTAGAAACAATGAGAGTCACTCTTTGGGAAAAAAAAGAGGGAATTCTCCTGGTGCTGATTGAAACGATTTATTAATTTGGCAGAAAATCATTTTCTATTATTTCTTTTGCAAGCTACCATATTTTGATTCTATTACTGGAAAGCATTATCAATTCCTGTAAAAAAAAAATGTAACATAATGTAATGATTGAATGTATTTTACTTGGGCTCAGTTTGCTGGCTGTTCATTAAAATCATCGTAAAACATTAAAGTTTAATCAAAACCCCCTTGAAGTCCCCACTGAAGAGGGGTGCATGGGTAGCTGGACACTATAGTGGTGACATGCACCATGCAAAAAATGTTTATAAAATACCTTTTAGCAGGGAGAGAAAAGGTAACATTGGAAAAACACCAGTCCTTTCAATTACTTCTTAGGAGGTGCCTTTAAGCTGTAGTATGGTGTATGTGGTGTTACAGAACAGTACCATTCTACACCACATCCTGGTATCACATAACTTGCCTGCATAATACAATTACATTCAAATTATAGCCTAGCCTTAATTCTATTTATTATTATAACAAGGAAAAAATGTAAGTAGTTGTAAATAAAGACCATGATTTTTTTTTTTAACCAGCCATAACAGATATAAATTGAATGGTGGGTGGAGCAGCCACAACAGATCTACAGTAAAAGCTATAAAAAAAAAAAAAAAAAAAAAAGGAACTCTTAAAAAATAAAGTTTGAGCCCCCAGCTTCCTATAAATTGGCCAGTGGCACAAAAGTTTGATGGTGTAATTTGTGTGACAGCACCCGAATACTTGAATAGGCAGCCGATTAACCGATTGCCGACCGCATAACTTAGTTATACAGTGGCAGAGTGGCTCTTCTGTGCCAGATCCCATACATGGTACGCGATCCAGCACTTCCGGGAAGGGGGGCGAGCATGCCCTTGGCGCCCCGAATATGCTGTGATTAGACACAGCGCAAGTCAATCAGCAGGTGCCGGCCAATGGATGTCTGCTGACACCCGCTGATCGGCGAGGAGAGACACAGAATGGAGCTCTAACTATGTAAACAAGATAGAGTTCTGTTCTGTCAGCGGGAATATGATAGTATGTGATACAGCACTTCCGGGAAGGGGGGGCGAGCATGCCCTTGGCGCCCCGAATATGCTGTGATTAGACACAGCGCAAGTCAATCAGCAGGTGCCGGTCAATGGATGTCTGCTGACACCCACTGATCGGGGAGGAGAGACACAGAACGGAGCTCTACCTATGTAAACAAGATAGAGTTCTGTTCTGTCAGCGGGAATATGATAGAAAAAAAAAATAATTAAATACCACCAAAAGAAAGCTCTATTTGTGGGAAAATAAGGATATAAATTTAATTTATGCACAGCTTTGCATGACCATGCAATTGTCAGGCAAATAACACAGTACTGTTTCACAAAACAAAATGGCCTGGTCATAAAGGGGGGTAAATCTTCCGTGGGTCAAGTAGTTAAAAGACCTCTGCTACCAACAGGACCATCCTGGCTTTCGGTGTATCAGCTGTGGTGCTCCACACATAAAGAAAGACACGACTATGCCCCAAAGAGTTTGGTGAGAGAAAGACCTCAATGATATCGGTCATCAGCAAACTGTCTGCACATAACGTCAAGGTACTTGAGTACACAAGCCTGAAGGATAAAAGTGTGCCCCTTCCCAATGATATGTGAACTAGTTCAACAGCATAGATTGCAAATCCTGTCCTCTTTGCATGTCCCCTTTTGCTGGAAAACCAAAGGCTACCACCTCTTCTGCCTGCCCCTTGGCCCAGCCCTGCCTGCTCTTCTACTTTCTCACATTACACTCTATCCCTTTCAAAAGATTCACCCTGCACCCACTGTAACATCTGTGACCTGAAGTGATAGGGAGAAAAATCTGACAAGGGGTTTGAGAGGCTTAAAGGGTAACTCCACTTTCATGGGGAAAAAAAATAGCAAATAAAGAAAAAACAACATAGCTTATACAATTGCGACACAAATCATATTGTAATTGAATGTTATTAAAAATTTCCTTTCCTTTTTAATCTGCAGCTGTTGTAATTTTCTGAAAATGCAATGCAATATGGCTACCTGGAGCTGTTCTGTGTACTGACCACACCCCCAGAAACATAATTTCCTGCTTGTGTGATTGGCTCACCAATTTTCCCAGAAGTCTGCCTAAGATACAAATCAAATTTCTGGCATCCCCTGCAACAAAAATGTCATTTATGATGAGATACTTCAAACAGGAACACAAGTCATTTTTGTGATGGTACTCAAAGTCACCATCACTGGGAGTGAAAGACAGATACTTAAGGGACACTGAGAAAATGGTCTGGATAACTTCAAATGTGACAGTAATATTTATCAACAATATCTCTCAAGAAATATGAAGATTTAATCCTACTTTACACTGTGAGACCTATAGCCTGTTGCCATGAAACCTGTGACACCTAAATAATCATGGCAATACGTAGATGTGTATTCCATGTACTTCAATGTAGGAGGCAGACAGACTGTCATGGGCAGTCTTGTCATATTGTCTATCTATTGAGGTGGGATGTGGATTGTGTTAAGTCTGTCTGTTTCATTGTTAAACGTTAAAGAACTCACATTGTTCTGTCCAGATGGCTAGATAATTACTTCAGGTTAATTCTGTTTCTGTATAAAATTTTCATCGGCATATGATAATGTAATCAGGCAGAGGGGAGGGATTGTGTACACTGTAAGGGAGTGACTGAGTGTAAAACTCTTATTGGATTGTGGATTTCATGTTCTGTTCCCCACAAGGTCCAACTGGGCGGTAACCTTGTGGGGGAAAACTGTATAAAAGAGCAGCTGTACCATTAAACCTAGAGTTCTACTTCACCCTCAATCTAGAGTTCTGTCTCTTATTGGGGGAATCTGCTACAAGAGATTGTTATGCTCTTCATGCTCCCTTGAATAATCACTAAGCTCTTGTAAGAGCTTGTTCCTGTTCCTGCTTCACTCTCTGGGGAAAGAGAGGTTCACCCACTAGAACCTGGAGCCTTGTCGTAGGTCCAGGGTGGGTAGGAGATGGAGCGACCCCAACCAAATTGCGGCGGTTCGTGGGGTCTATGGTGGTTATGGTGTCTGGTGGTGTGATTGGAGCCCTCGGGAAGCACTAGGAGCATCCGTCAATGGAGGTACCCAGTTGGGTGCCAGTTTATCCAAATCAAAATTTTTTAACATTTTAGGCCAATTTTTGCTACATATTTTTGGTAAAAAAAATCACAATAGGCATATTCTGATTGGTTTGCGCAAAAGTTATCTACTAACTACAGGAAAGATTTGTAATTTTTATTGTTTTTTCTTTACTAGTAATGGCGGTGATCTGCGATGTTTTGCGGGACTGCGACATTGCGGCAGACAGATCGGACCCCTAACTGACATTTTGACACTTTTGGGGGTACCAGTGAAATTACTACAGTAATCACAGAGACCTGTGTAGAAAGATCACAAGTGCTATGTGATCAGAGAAAAGAACGTTCAGCAGTGTTTACAACAGCTGACTGTCCTTCTCTCTCAGCGGGGAGCGATAGCGGGTGCCCAGCGAGCTCGCCCCCCCCAGCACCATGCGCGGCGACCGACGTAGGACTATGTCGGTTCGCGCAGGAGAGCCGTCCCGCCACAGTAAATGTGCGGCGGGAGCGGCTGGGAAGGTGTTAAAAAAAAACAAACACATTCCCTTTAGTATAACTTTAAGGCAGGTTTATATTTGACTGGTGGTTGTAAGCTACTTAGTTTTGACACTTTCATACATCAGGCAGACAATAGGGATTCTAAAATAAATGTGTCCTTTAATTAAACCCTTTCATTGGTAAAATGATGTACTCCGTTGTAATATTTTGTATTGAGATATAACTGAATACTGAATAATAGTTCTGTTATGCGCAGAGCTCCATGGCATGTACAGGAATCAAAGTATGAATAAGATCTCTAGAAGAATACATTTTATTATTTCTTTTATTTAATTTGATTGATGTGTCTCTTTTTTCAACCTGACAATGTAACATGGCTGGACAGGTATTCTATTCCACTCTTTACAGTACAGAGATGAAGTCCTCAAAGCTGACCCCTAAAGCTTGTCTGGAGCCCATAAAGGAGTTGTAAAGTCAGGAAGGTTTTTTATCTTACTGCATTCTATGCATTCAGATATAAAGCCTTCTATGTGTAGCAGCCTCCCCAGCACCTCCTAATACTCACCTGAGCCCCCTCTCTTTCCAGTGATGTCCACAGGTCCCTTGGCAGTCTAAGAATCTCCCTCCTGATTGGCTGAGACACAGCCGCGGTGCCATTGGCTCCCACAGATGTCAAACTCCGTTGACCAATCAGGAGAGAGAGGGGGTGAGGCCGAATGGCAGCTCCATGTCTGAATGGACACACAGAGCTGCAGCTTGACTCAGGTGCCCCCATAGCAAGCTGCTTACTATGGGGGCACTCGATAGGAGGGAGGTGCCAAGAGCAGCAACAAGGGGCCCGAAAAGAGGTGGATCTGGGCTGCAAAACCAACTGCACAGAGGAGGTACAGTAAGTATAACATGTTTGTTATTTTTTTTTTTTTTTTTCTTTTTGATTATAAACTTTTATTGAAAAATATATTCAAGTACAAATAGAATAGTAAATGTAAAATTTACATAAAGGTGTTTCATCAATAAAGCATTTCAAGTAATAAGTATGTGAAAAAGCATACAAGCGATAAAAAAAAAACAAAAATTAAACAAAATAGAGGATGTATATCCGTCCTTGATAGAAATATAACATTGTATGAATAATGAAATATCTAAGAGTTTGAGTGAGCAAGTTAACAGAATACGTGAGATATAATCAATAATAAGGTTACCTCTTTCGCCTCAGTAAGAGGCGCCCAACTAGCTTAAAACCACGAATATGGTGTGATGGAAAACCGAGATATTATGTAATTGTAGAGACAACATACGTTGGTTGGTTAAGTTAATGCAATATTCATGAGGTTAAGGAACATTTGTATGTGATATGTTTGTTATTTTTTTTTAACCGCTTGCTGACTGCCTACAGTATATTTACTGCGGCAGTCTGGCTCCTACAGGCAAAGCGACGTAGGCAGCTAGGGGGCGCGCTCCCGCCCCCGATCGTCAGCGGGGAAGCCGCTTTGGGTGTCAGGCGGCTCAGATTCCTGCCTGACACCCGCGATCGCTCCCCGCTGAGAGAGAAGGATGGTCAGCTATTGTAAACACAGCCGACCGTCCTTCTACCTGAAATGATCACAGAGCTCATGTGATCCTGCTATATAGGATCGTATGTCTCTGTGATTATTTCACAAGTCCAACCCTCATACAGTTAGAATCACTCCCCTAGGGTCACATTTAACCCCTTGATCACCTATACTGTTAACCCCTTCCCTGCCAGTGTCATTATTACAGTAACAGTGCATATTTTTAGCACTGATTACTGTAGTAATGTCACTGGTACGCCCAAAAGTGTAAAAAATGTCAGTTAGAGATCCGATCTGTCTGCCGCAATGTCGCAGTCCCGCTAAAAATCACAGATCGCCGCCATTACTAGTAAATAAAAAAAAGAAAAACATTAAAAATGACATAAATCTTTCCCGTAGTTAGTAGACGCAATAACTTTTGCGCAAACCAATGGAAATACGCTTATTGCAATTTTTTTTTTACAAAAAAATATGTAGCAGAAAACAAATGAGCTTAAAATGTTAAAAATTTTTGATTTTTACATTTTTTTTTTTTTTGAGAATGTCATATAGCAGAATGTGAAAAATATATATTTTTTCAAAATTGTCGCTCTTTTTTTGTTTATAGCGCAAAAAATTAAAATCGCACAGGTGATCAAATACCACTAAAAGAAAGCTCTATTTGTGGGGAAAAAAGACGGAAATTTTGTTTAGGTACAGCGTCGCACAACCGCGCAATTGTCCGTTAAAATTACGCAGTGCTGAATCGCAAAATAGGGCCTGGTCATTAAGGGAGAAAATCCTTCCGGTTCAGAAGTTGTTAAAAAAGGCGAGACTTTACAATCACTTTAACATTTATGTAAAGCAGCTGTTCTAAACCTTACTTTGTGTGCATAGTTTAAGTGCCAGAGTTATTACATAGTTACATAGTTAGTGAGGCTGAAAAAAGACACAAGTCCATCCAGTTCAACCTATGATGTGTGTGTGTGTTTGCTTTTAACCGTACATTGTATACCCCTGTATGTTGTGGTCTTTAAGGTGTCCATCCAATAGTTTTTTGAAACTATCAATGCTCCCCGCTGATACGACTGCTTGCGGAAGAGAATTCCACATCCTTACCGCTCTTACAGTGAAGAACCCCTTACGCACTTTAAGGTTAAACCGCCTTTCCTCAAGTTTTAGTGAGTGGCCACGTGTCTTATTGTATCTCCTTTCTCTGAATAGTTTGTTCCTTATGCTAGGGTCACCAGTACAGTATTTGTACATTGATATCATATCCCCCCTCAATCGTCTCTTCTCCAGAGAGAATAGGTTCAGTGCTTGTAGTCTTTCCTCATAGCTGATGTCCTCCATTCCCCTAATTATTTTTGTTGCCCTTCTCTGGACTTTCTCCAGTTCCAGCACATCCTTCCTGAGGACCTGAGTTATATTAAAAAAAATAGCAGTGTGGGACCCTCTGACCACCAATGTAAGGGACAACCCCCAATATAGTGGAGCATTCTTCGCACTGACCACCAATGAATGAAGACATTATTTTAGAAAACTGCTTTATGAACAGAACACCAACTAACACACATCTGGAGACTACTACATTCCTATAATACCATTTTTCATAGAGGTATTTCCTTGGTCTTTGACACTACATTGTATTAAATCCCTTTCTCTCCATCAACTTACCAGTCTCACCAGATTTGACCAGACCCTAGTCAAGGATACTAAATTATTCCTTTTTAGAAGAAGGGTGGGATATCCTATTGACAGTTTTAAACCTCCCTTTTTTGATTAACATTTTCAAACTATTCTGTTATTAATTTATTCTCTACACACACATACCCTGCATTGACTCCTGAGGAAGTGGACGTTCCGTGAAACGCGTTGAGTTTTTGGATGCAGATCTGTAACAATCATGCATTTTATACTTGGACCGCACATTTTAATTTATTTATACCATTAATTTATTGCAATCTATGTAGATATTGTATATATACTATTTATCAGCTCTGTAGCATTACATATTTTAACTGTATTTTGCTATCAGATTTATATATATTTTTGGATAAATACAGCATCTCACAAAAGTGAGTACACCCCTCACATTTACTGTATGTAAATATTTTGTTATATCTTTTCATGTGACAACACTGAAGAAATGACACCCGCTACAATGTAAAGTAGTGAGTGTACAGCTTGTATAACAGTGTATATTTTCTGTCCCCCCAAAATAACTCAACACACATCCATTAATGTCTAAACCACTGACAACAAAAGTGAGTACACCCCTAAGTGAGCATGTCCAAATTGGGCTCAATTAGCGATTTTCCCTCCCCGTGGTCATGTGACTTGTTAGTGTTACAAGGTCTCAGGTGTGAATGGGGAGCAGGTGTGGTAAATTTGGTGTTATCGCTCTCACTCTCTCATACTGGTTACTGGAAGATCAACATGGCACCTCATGGCAAAGAACTCTCTGAGGATCTGAAAAAAAAAAGAATTGTTGCTCTACATAAAGATGTCCTAGGCTATAAGAAGACTGCCAAGAACCTAAAACTGAGCTGCAGCAGGGTGGCCAAGACCATACAGCGGTTTAACAGAACAGGTTCCACTCAGAACAGGCCTCGCCATGGTCAACCAAAGAAGTTGAGTGCACGTGCTCAGCGTCATATCCAGAGGTTGTCTTGGGAAATAGGTATATGAGTGTTGCCAGCATTGCTGCAGAGGTTAAAGGGGTGTTGGGTCAGCTGTCAGTGCTCAGACCATACGCCGCACACTGCATCAAATCGGTCTGCTTGCCTGTTGTCCCAGAAGGAAGCCTCTTCTAAAGATGATGCGCAAGAAAGCCTGCATTGGTATCTGGTCCTCTCCCACCTTGCCAGGATCTTCCCAAGCTCTTCGCCCTTGTGCTTTCGCGGTTGTGGCCATACGGGCTCTCTTTTTCATACATGGTGGCAATGCCCTCGTAAAAGAGGTTTCTGGAATAAAGTATTTTACATGCTACGTAAGGTTACTAACCTTGCTATTCCCAAAACACCTCAGATATCTCTATTGAACAGCAGACCAGGGGGCCGCTCAAAACATATCCAGAAACGTATCCATTTTATTTTGTTGGGTGCTAAACTTACTATTGCCCAGGCCTGGAAGCAGCCATTCGTTTCCTTTGCTGCAGCAAAACACAAGACATCTTGGATAATGGTCCAAGAAAAGGCAGTGAGCATTTTCCAAGATACTGTACGCACCTTTGATTTAGTCTGGGAACTCTGGATTGAGTTCATTCGATTACCCCTGTATTCCACAACAGGATCATAAACTTTATCTGGACCATTGGTGTCTGAAATCCTTCTATTATGTCTGATTCTTTTTCCTGGTTTCTTTTCTTCCTTCTACAACTCCTTTTTTTTTTTTTTATCTTTTTCCCTTGATAAAGTTTCTTTACCCTCTGGCTATTGTAAATAAAAACTCTTATGTCAAGACAGACTGAGTACGTTCCATAGGGGATTACACTGGACGTCTGCCCCACAGATCAGCTCTTTCTCGCCACACTTTCTCTTGGGGTAGATTCTCTAATACTCAAGATTATATCAAAGATCCCTTAACTCTCTATAAGGCATTGCTTTTGAAGGGGACACTTTTATCTATGTATTCTATTTAGAATGGGAGAATTCCTTCAAGTTAGTCTGTGGGCCTAATACTCATTTGGTTCTCTCTGAAGACTCGTTCTACCCAACGATCTTAGAGTATCATTAGTCCCCATGTATTATGACATTTAATTCCCTATGCCTAGTTTGAAAACGATTTCCCCCCTCCCAAATGGCATAATCAACCTGTGGAATGACCTGTACTTCCCTCTTAATGTTTCCCGTTTATACGTTTTCTTCAATAATTTTTGTTATTGATCATTTCAAATAGGAACTTTTGAATGAGTGATGAAAGTGGCGGCATTGTTTCCCATCCTTTGACACAGTTTTTTCCCAGATGGGGTGTCTGGGGTGGAGGACAATACACCTGCTGCTGAATTTGTTCCAATACTATCCTAAACCACTTAAGCCCCGGAAGATTTTACCCCCTTCCTGACCAGGCCCTATTTTGTGATTTTAACGGACAATTGCACGGCCGTGCTACGCTGTACCTAAACGAATTTGACGTTCTTTTTTTCCCACAAACAGAGCTAGCTTTCTTTTGGTGGTATTTGATCACCTGTGCGATTTTTACTTTTTGCGCTATAAACAAAAAAAGAGCGTCAATTTTGCAAAAATTCTTTTTCAATATTTTTCAAATTTTTTTATATGAAATTCCCCAAAAACAAATGTTAAAATTAAAATGTTATAACATTTTAGGCCAATTTGTTTTATGCTACATATGTTTGGTAAAAAAAAAATCGAGATTTCTTTTGGTGGTATTTGATCACCTGTGCGATTTTTTGATCATGCGCTATAAACAAAAAAGAGCAACAATTTTTAAAAAATAACAATATTTTTCACTTTTTTTTATTTGAAATTCCCCCCAAAAAAATGTAAAAATCAAAAATTAACATTAACATTTTTGGCCAATTTGTTTTCTGCTACATATGTTTGGTAAAAAAAAATCGCAATAAGCGTATTTTGATTGGTTTGCGCAAAAAATATTGCGTTAACTAACTAAGGGAAAGATTTTTGTCATTTTTGTTGTTTTGTTTTTTTTTAACGAGTAATGGCGGCGATCTGCGATTTTTTTTGAGGGACTGCGACATTGCGGCGGACAGATCGGACCCTTGACTGACATTTTTGACACTTTTGGGGGTGCCAGTGACATTACTACAGTAATCAGTGCTATACATATGCACTGTTACTGTAAAAATGACACTGGCAAGGGAAGGGGCTAACTTTATTGGAGAAGGAGGGGTTAAGTGTGCCCCTAGGGGCGTGTTTCTAACTGTGCAGGGATGTGGCTGTTCATGTAACAGCTGCGATCAACGGTCCTACATAGCAGGACCGTTTGATCTCTGCTGTTACACAAGGGAGAATGACAGGCGGCTTTGTTTACATTAGCCGTCTGCCTTTCTCCCTCTGTAACTGACGATCGCTAGTGACCGGCGGCATCCGTGAACGAGCGGGGGGCGGGAGCGCACCTCCGGCGGCGCGCGCTCGCCCCCTATTGGCTCACAGGCTAGTGACGTACCGGTACGTCACTTTGCCTGAACGTGGCTGACCGCCGCAGTATATATACTTGCGGCGGTCGGCAAGTGGTTAATTATCAAGTTCAGGCGTGACTCTTGATTGGTTCATTCAACCATTTGATTAACCCTTTTGCTATATGTTCTGATGCATTTGGTGACATTGTTTTCCTACACCTCTGTACTTTTTCTTTGTGAAAATCATAATAAAAAAAACATTGAAAGTAAAATCTTTATTAGCACATATAAACACGACATAGCTTTCAAAATTCCTGTGAAATTCCTACTAAGGCCTCGTTCACATGGGGCACACTGAAGTGTATGCCTGTGTGAGGGTCGTGTTTATGCACATCCCTGTGCAGGCAGTCCCATTCTTGTCATTTGTAATGCGGAGTCTGCATAGACACAATTGCTTGCTGCCAATCTGACATCTGTGTGGGTGTTGGTGCACAGCATTGACCGCAGAGAGTGCGAGTTCAGGGACATGCCGCCTCACCCACAGAGATGTCAAATTGAGAGCCACTACTTTTTAATTAGCATCAATGGGACTGCTTGAACAGGGATGCAAAGAACACCTGTCCATCCCTGTGTGGGTAAAGACGGTCTCGCACAGATGTATTCTCTTTTTTTTTTTTCCACAATGTTATTTGTAATATTTTTTATGTTTTTCTTTTTTTTGGGGGGGGGGGGCTTTTGTGAAACATAAGGGGTCTAAAGAGACCCCTGATGTTTTTTTTTTTTTTTTAAGACAGAGAAAGGGACATATGGCGCTTTTCTACTGCATGGAACCGAACGGTTCGGCTTGCTTTTGCGCTTTTCAACTGCATGGTACCGCATGGTACGGTGTTGGAACGGTTCGGTACGGTACGGTACGGCAGCGCTTTTCCACTACATGGAACCGAACGGTACGGCTGGCTTAAACAGTACCACCTCAGTTGTGGTTCCAAGAGGGCCGTACCGGTACCATATCCCACAATCCTTTGCGTGCAGCCTTGACTGTTTGTCACTACTAGCCACTGATTGGTCAGAGAATCGTTGTTATCCCACCCACTTACTATTAGTGGAAAAGCAAACCGTACCAAACCGTACCGAACCGTTCCAACACCGTACCATGCGGTAACATGCAGTGGAAAACCAAGCCGAGCCAAGCAGGGCCAAGCAGGGCCAAGCAGGGCCGAGTGAAGCCGAGCCGGTACTTGCAGTGGAAAAGTGCCGATAGAGTTCCCTTTGTTGTTTTACAAGGTGAGGGTTTACAATTGCTTTTAATTACCGTATATATACTCGAGTATAAGCATGTTTTTTCATGCTGAAAATGCCCCCCTCGGCTTATACTCGAGTCACTGGCTTCACTGTGTTTTTAAAAATGGCGCCGCTCGGCGCCGACGTGTCACTGCGCATGTGTGGCATGCCCGGGAATAGCCAAATGTGTTCGGGCTTTCCCGAGCATCGGCGGCGCATGTGTGGTGATGTAGTATTGGCGCCGGGCGGCGCGATTTTTAAATCAAAAGCGGCTCACCGACAGATAAGTGAGACTCCATGGCACAGGCATGGCACAGGAGATGCAGTGCTGCGGGCATGGTACAGGAGAATGTCCAACCCCCATACAGTTAGAATCCCTCCCCTAGGGTCACATTTAACCCCTTGATCACCTATACTGTTAACCCCTTCCCTGGCAGTGTCATTATTACAGTAACAGTGCATATTTTTAGCAGTGATTACTGTAGCAATGTCACTGGTCCCCCCAAAAGTGTCACAAATGTCAGTTAGAGGTCTGATCTGTCCGCCGCAATGTTGCAGTCCTGCAAAAACATCACAGACCACCGCCATTACTAGTAAAAAAAACAAAGAAAACAATAAAAATGACATCTTTCCCGTAGTTAGTAGACTAGTAGCTATACCTTTTGCGCAAACCAATCAAAATACGCTTATTGAAATTTCTTTTTACCAAAAATATGTAGCAGAAAACAAATTGGCTTAAAATGTTTATTGTCTCTTTTATGCGCACGTTGTCTAATAAAGCTTTTTGAAAAAAAAAAATGTTAAAAATGTTTGATTTTTAATTTTTTTTTTTTTATTGAGAATGTCATATAGCAGAATGCAAAAAATATATATATATATTTTTTCTTTAAATTGTCGCTCTTTTTTTGTTTATAGCGCAAAAAATAAAAATCGCACATGTGATCAAATACCACCAAAATAAAGCTCTATTTGTGGGGGAAAAAAGATCGTCAATTTTATTTGGGTACAGCATCGCACGACCGCGCAATTGTCCGTTTAAATTAAAGCAGTGCCGAATCGCAAAATAGTGCCTGGTCATAAACCACTTACCGCAAAGTGACAAAGGGCATATACTTTGCGGGGTTATACCGGGATGATGCCTCTAGCTAGAGGCACCATTCCAGTACCATGGTTTAGAGCCAATGGTCGGCTTTCCGTCAGTAATGACCGATGCTGCTCGGGAGCCGCTCGATCGTTACCCGGGGGGGGCGGGAGGGGACGTCCCCCCCTCCCGCCACCTTCCGTGATTTTGCTCGGGCCTCCCGTCCCACCGGGAGCCCCGAGCACCCAGCCGGTGCGCCCGCTGGCTGGATGGAGTCCCGATCTAAGCCGGAAGAGGCTTCGATTGGGTCTCCGATGACGTAACCCGGAGGTGGCATCCATGACGTCACTTCCGGGTTACTCTGCTGCAAAAGGCGACAGATTTAAAAAACGGCTGTATGCAAAAATGCCGTTTTCTGCGTTTTGCATACATGAAAGTGTAGTGGAGGGGTCTAGGGTCTTTTAGACCCTTGATCCCTCCATATAGAGTACCTGTCACTGCATATTGGTGTCACAAGGGATGTTTACATTGCTTGTGACAGCAATAAAAGTGATCAGATTTATATTTATTTTTTAAATCTGTAATAAAGTTAAAAAAAAATAAATAAATAGAAAAAAAATAAAATTTCAGCCGCCCCCGTCACCGTTAGCTCGGGCACGAAAGAAAACGTATGCGGAAGTCGAGCAGCAAATGACATTACTGTTCAAACCACACATGTGAGGTATCGCCGCGATCGCCAGAGCATGAACAATAACTTAAAAAAAGAGCTACACTCTAACTCTAAACTGGTAACCGTTAAAACATTTTAAAGCGTCACCTATTGAGATTTCTATTGACCATAGTTTGTCGCCATTCCACAGGTGTGCGCAATTTTAAACCGCAACATGTTGGGTATCTTTTTACTCGGCGTGACATCATCTATACTAATACTGATTTTAACTTGTAAACAAAAAGTGTCCGAAATAGGGCTGGGGCTTAAGTGGTTAAGGGGGCAAATCCTCCCAGTCATAAAGTGGTTAAAAATGACTTTTTTTTTATCCTTTGGCTTTAAAAATAAATGAACAAATTAGAAGAGGAAAAACAGTGCTCCTGTGTAAAAATAAACAAAGCAGTGTTTTAATTTGAACTATTTGCATTGCAGAATCAAATCCATTTATTAGAAATAAAGTATACATGTCCTCATGAACACTGTGTTTGTAATTGTTATTTTTTTTTCTTTTCTTGTGATCATATGGAAGCAGGTTCTTCCAATTTGCACATGATTATATTTATGAATCATAAAACCTGGTCACAATTAGTTAGTCATGATACTGTACTATTTTTTATTTTTCAGGTTTCCTTGATAAAAAAGAACCTGTTTCTAAGAGAACAAAGTCACATAAAATTGTGTATCATTTCAAAAGATATGCTATAATTAAACTCAATGCCTAAACCTTGTAATGGAGAAGCAGAGGGACAGATATACTTAATGGCACTATTATACTAGATATTGAGCTTCTTCTGATAGGTGTGATTTGAGTGCTTTTTATGCTAATGATTATTAGAAAATGGCATTAATAGTAATTTTTACAGCCAAGGGCCAATCGCCTCAAACTGTACTGGTTAACCTTTGCATTTATCTGCCACATTTACAAAGCATATTATCTATAAACTGCATGAAAGTATGACTTGTGTCACACTAGAATCTATCTTTTTTCCCTACATTTTTTGCTAAATAAAAGCAACACATCTCCATGTTCCTGAGGTTATTTCATAATAACCATAACGACATCGCATTGATGTATGTCAAAATAATACTGTGGGCTTGATCGGCTGTCGTTGTCTACTCACCTGATTCTCCGAGAGGCCCTATTCAACATTTAATTGAATATCTGAATAATCTTTTCATTCTGCCAAGCCACAAAGAATGTTGGCTAAATAACGTTGACTCATTTCATACAGAGGCAGCAAGCAGTTGGTCGTGTCACAATGGAACCCATCACACATACAGACATGCCTCGGATTATTTCTATGCCCTCAAGTGTTCTTCTCATTCAGAACCGCTTTTGTTTAGCAGAAGCTGTTGATAACTTGGAAATGGTTAAGGGAATGCGCTGGCTTATAAAAAGCCCTTTTCCCCCCTTCCGCACTGACTGCTCTATGAATGCAAGACATGAAATCGAATGACAGGTCAACCCATTAAGGCTCTATTAAGTTCTTCTGCAGAATAGATGCTTACCTGAGCTATCTTCATAAATATTGCTGTTTTGAGAAGCTCCAATATTAATTAAAACACTTTACCTGCTCAGGAGAGAAATCTATTTAGCAGCACAAATAGGAGCCTCTCCAGTCAATGCCTCCGCTTTGATTGTGTGGAAAATGTGGAAATTCTCTCAATCAAAGCAATTGCATCGTAAATGTGAGATGAAATTCAGCTCTGTACAGCTGAGCTTGTAGCAATGATGAATATGTGGAGGTGAGAGAAAGAGCAGAACAGTCTTCCACAAAATACTTTGCCAGTATTAGTGGGAACATTTGCAAATGCAGTATTTGTGTCTATTGTGCGGAATAGCATTTAGAAAGGGTTGTAGTGGATACAACTGCCATTTGTAATTTGCAGCTTTGCATCTATTGAAAACAGTAAGCAAAAAGTTATTAAAAAATGAATATGATAATCACTGCCAGTACATTTAAAAAAAAATGTGGTGCTTTAACCACTTAAGCCCCAGAAGATTTTACCCCCTTCCTGACCAGGGGGTATCTTGCGATTCGGCAATGCGTGACTTTAACGGACAATTGCGCGGTCGTGCGACGCTGTACCTAAACAAATTTGATGTCCTTTTTTTCCCACAAACAGAGCTTTCTTTTGGTGGTATTTGATCACCTGTGCGTTTTTTTGATCATGCGCTAAAATAAAAAAAAGAGCGACAATTTTGCAAAAATAACAATATTTTTCACATGTTTTTATATGAAATTCCCCCCAAAAAAATGTAAAAATCACATTTTTTTTACATTTTTGGCCAATTTGTTTTGTGCTACCTATGTTTGGTGAAAACAATCACAATAAGCGTATTTTGATTGGTTTGCGCAAAAGTTATTGCGTTTACTAACTAAGGGAAAGATTTTTGTTGTTTTTTTTTTTTAACGAGTAATGGCGGCGATCTGTGATTTTTTTTGCGGGACTGCGACATTGCGGCGGACAGATTGGACCCTTGACTGACATTTTTGACACTTTTGGGGGTACCAGTGACATTACTGCAGTAATCAGTGCTATACATATGCACTGTTACTGTAAAAATGACACTGGCAGGGAAGGGGTTAACTTTATTGGAGAGGGAGGGGTTAAGTGTGTCCCTAGGGGCATGTGTCTAACTGTGCAGGGATGTGGCTGTGTGTGTAACAGCAGAGATCTACGATCCTACATGGCAGGACCTTTAGATCAGTGCTTTTACACAGGGAAGAATGACAGGCGGCTTTGTTTACATTATCCGCCTGCCTTTCTCCCTTCACAGCGGACGATCGCGAGTTCACACACATAGAGGTGTCCATGAATGAGCCGAGGCCCGCTATTGGCTCCCAGGCTAGTGACGTACCGGTATGTCACTTTGCCTGGCCGGGGCTGACCACCGTAGTATATGTACTTGCGGCGGTCAGCAACCGGTTAAAGAGCCCACCAATTGGGTTTCCTATTAACATTCTTACTAAAGTCATAATTCACACTTATAAGTGTAGCACTACTCCCTGGGGAGCTGCTTGATGCGGATTCCCCTGGGTTACCCATAGCAACAACTTAGTAATTGGTAGTACTTTAAGTGTTTGGCTCAGTCAGGAAACAGTCCAGGGGATTTGGTTTTTTTTGTTTTATTTTAGAACTTGGGATGGGAGAAGGGATGAGTGGGATACTCCAACTAGATGAACTATGCACAATTTTAGGACTTCTAACTATGTTGAGTGCGGCAAGGCTGCTGCTTCACCTTGCCACTGAAGTGAAGTATTTGATAGGCAAACTGTATAGTGAATTACTCTTCAGGGCCCCGCTTGGCACCCCCTTTACCATTACTCTTCAGGGTTCTACTTGGCACCCCCTTTACTCTTGCTAACTGTGTGAGCTGACCTTCTGTCCTCTGACTTCACTGGAGTGGTCCCCCTTCCTGGGCAGACCCCCTGGTACTCACGGACACTGTTTTTCCCAGGTGACTCTGCCTGCAGCTCCACCGTCAGCTTTCCAGGATCCTTAAAGCTCAGCTCCACACCTGGTTCACTAGGCCGACCTCCTGTAACCACATTCCTCAGACTGTAGAAGGAGAGACAGCAATCACCCTCCTCCTGGGACTCCGCTTCCCACCAAAGATGCCCTGTCACATGTGTCCTTGGCTTTTATGATCAATCCCAGGATGCACTGCGGTTGTGCCATCCCACTGGCACTGTCACAAAAGCCTGTGTGTCACTGGCTGGGTTTCCTCCACTGTCCAACAGGCTCCCCTATTGGATACAGTGGGGACACTCCCTCAGACCCAGTGAATCACACCTAGACACATGCAACAGGCAAAACTAATAGATCAGGCTCCCCTGATAAGCAGATGGAGCATAACAATGCTTTTAACCTAGCACCTATCTAGGATGGTGCTACATAAGGATCAGCTTATAAACCAGTTTCATAGTAGCAAGTTTAGAGATTAGTGATTGCATTCTAACAGAAAACACGAAGAACATACTATCTCCATACAGATAGTACAGCTAGTGAAATGCTTGGACTATTCTGCTTGGCATCAGCTTTAACCTCCATGCTCAGTACTGCATGCATTAGAAGGTTAAAAGTGAGGTGTTTTAGCCTATTCATTCCCGAATGAGTATTTTCAAAGAGCGCTCACAAGTATTTCTCCAATTTCTTTGAGATCAGTGCAGTTGGAAAATTCTCTTTGTCACGGCTGGTGTAAGCACATATGGCATGACAGGTGTGTTGTATATAGACTAGATTAGTAATAGGAGACTGCAGATTTGATGGAAAGAAAATTCAGTCTGAAGGTGTATGAAGGCAACTGCCACATTGGTTTTGCGAAAAAACAGAGCTTTTGAAATATGTTCGAAATTTGCTCTTCTATATTAAATAAAGCAGACCCAATAAATCTAGTTTCTTCTCCATTCTATATTGGCACTTCCAACATACAATATATTACTAAAAGTATTGGGGTGCATGCCTTTACATGCACATGAACTTTAATGGCATCTCAGTCTGTAGGGTGCAATATTGAGTTGGCCCACCCTTTACAGCTATAACAAGTTCAACTCTTCCAGGAAGGCTGTTCACAAGGTTTAGGCCCCATGCACACGGGACGTTTTTAACGCCGCTGTAAGCAGCGTCAGGCGTTTTCTTTTTGCAGCCTAAAAACGCCCCTCCATGTTATTCTATGGCCTCATGCACACTCAGACGTTTTTGAGCTGTAAGTGCCTTAGACGTTTTTAGGCTGCAACAAGAACCCACCACCTGCGCGTTCTGAGGACCAGCGTTACAGCGTTAAAAACGCCTGACGCTGCTAAAAGCTGAATAACTTTGCTATAACGTTGCTTAACGTGCGTTAAGCCACGTTATACGTTTTTTTTTCTTCCATTCAAAATCAATGGTTCCCTATGGGATCCTATTGATTTGAATGGAGGTCGCACCGCAACACCGCAAGTCGGATCCGACTTGCGGGGTGACTTGCGCTGTGGGAATCTTGAGGGGGAACGCCACGCCAAAATGGGAAAAAAACGGCGTGGGGTCCCCCCCAGGGTTCCAAACCAGGCCCTTCGGGTCTGTTATGGAATTTGAGGGTAGCCCCATGCCGAAAAAACGGCATGGGGTCCCCCCCAAAATCCATACCAGACCCTTAACCGAGCATGCAGCCCGGCAGGCCAGGAAAGGGGAGGGGACGAGCGAGCGGCCCCACCCCCCCTGGACCACACCAGGCCACATGCCCTCAACATGGGGGGGTGTTGGTGCTTTGGGGCAGGGGGAGCTCTGCACCCCCCACCTCAAAGCACCTTGCCCCCATGTTGATGAGGACAAGGGCCTCATCCCCACAACCCTGGCCGGTGGTTGTGGGGGTCTGCGGGCAGGGGGCTCATCGGAATCTGGAAGCCCCCTTTAACAAGGGGGCACCCCAGATCCCGGACCCCCTCCCTATGTGAATGGGTATGGGGTACACTGTACCCCTACCCATTCACCCCATAAAAGGCAGTGTATGGAAATAACGACAAGAGACGTTTTGGAAAGTTTATTAAAAATCTTCATCCGACTCTTCTTGTCTTCTCCTCTCCGGGGTCTTCTCCGGGGTCTTCTGCTCTTTTGCTGTCCGCCCTTCTTGTCTTCTCCTCTCCGGGGTCTTCTGCTCTTTTGCTGTCCCCCTCTTCTTGTGTTCTTGTCTCCGGGGTCTTCTGCTGTCCCCTCTTCTGCTGTCCTCTCTTCTTTTCTTCTCCTCTCTGGTCTTCTGCTCTTTTGCTGTCGGCTGTCGGCTGTCGGCTGTCTTCTTCCTCCGGTCCTCCTCCGACGACGTCTCCGCTGATTATGCCTATCTCCGGTCTCTTCAGCTTATTATATAGCCATTAGGGGCGTGGCCCCGATGACGTCATCTGGAGGCCCCGCCCCCTCATGTCACATATGACGTCATCTGTGACATGAGGGGGCGGGGTCTCCAGATGACGTCATCGGGGCCACGCCCCTAATGGCTATATAATAAGCTGAAGAGACCGGAGATAGGCATAATCAGCGGAGACGTCGTCGGAGGAGGACCGGAGGAAGAAGACAGCCGACAGCCGACAGCAAAAGAGCAGAAGACCGGAGAGGAGAAGAAAAGAAGAGAGGACAGCAGAAGAGGGGACAGCAGAAGACCCCGGAGACAAGAACACAAGAAGAGGGGGACAGCAAAAGAGCAGAAGACCCCGGAGAGGAGAAGACAAGAAGGGCGGACAGCAAAAGAGCAGAAGACCCCGGAGAAGACCCCGGAGAGGAGAAGACAAGAAGAGTCGGATGAAGATTTTTAATAAACTTTCCAAAACGTCTCTTGTCGTTATTTCCATACACTGCCTTTTATGGGGTGAATGGGTAGGGGTACAGTGTACCCCATACCCATTCACATAGGGAGGGGGTCCGGGATCTGGGGTGCCCCCTTGTTAAAGGGGGCTTCCAGATTCCGATGAGCCCCCTGCCCGCAGACCCCCACAACCACCGGCCAGGGTTGTGGGGATGAGGCCCTTGTCCTCATCAACATGGGGGCAAGGTGCTTTGAGGTGGGGGGTGCAGAGCTCCCCCTGCCCCAAAGCACCAACACCCCCCCCATGTTGAGGGCATGTGGCCTGGTGTGGTCCAGGGGGGGTGGGGCCGCTCGCTCGTCCCCTCCCCTTTCCTGGCCTGCCGGGCTGCATGCTCGGATAAGGGTTTGGTATGGATTTTGGGGGGGACCCCATGCCGTTTTTTCGGCATGGGGCTACCCTCAAATTCCATAACAGACCCGAAGGGCCTGGTTTGGAACCCTGGGGGGGACCCCCACGCCGTTTTTTTCCCATTTTGGCGTGGAGTTCCCCCTCAAGATTCTCACAGCGCAAGTCGCCCCGCAAGTCGGATCCGACTTGCGGTGTTGCGGTGCGACCTCCATTCAAATCAATAGGCTCCCATAGGGAACCATTGATTTTGAATGGAAGAAAAAAAAACGCTGCTAAAAGCAACGTGGCAAAACGTGCAATAACGCCAATGGAAAAAGCTACTGAAAGCACGTTTTTACAGCTGCTTTTTCCGGCGTCAGAACTAACTTTGACGTACGTTTTTTCTAACGCCCCGTGTGCATGGGGCCTTAGGAGTGTGTCTATGGGAATGTTTGACTATCCTTCCAGAAGCGCATTTGTGAGGTCAGGCACTGATGTTGGAGAGAAGACCTGGCCTGCAGTCTGCGCTTTAATTCATCCTAAAGGTGTTCTATCAGGTTGAGATCAGGACTCTGTGCAGGCCAGTCAAGTTCCTCTACCCTTTGTAAACAGAAAATAAGTATATAATGCAGCGCTGATGAATTGTATAAAATACATGTGCAAATAAATATGTGCATAAAATATATATGCTAAGCAAAAAATTTTTGTGCAAAATCACGCAATTAAAGTGCCAATGTGTACAGCAAACTATACACTAAACAGAAGGTGCAAAATGGATATGCAGAACTGAAAACATGCACACTACAATAAATATCGTGCAAATCAAGCAAATATAGTGCAAATGAATGCAAATATGGGTATAAAACAAATAAATGTGCAACATTTAGTAAACATAGTACATGTATATATAAAGTACATAAGTGGTTTAAAAACTGATGCGGTTAGGTATAATGTTCATCATAGGAATAGTTCATAAAATCCACCATAAAAGTGCAGGGTGCTGATAAGTCTTCTATTGTGATCTTGGGTGAGTAACCTTCACCAATAGGGCAAGTAGATTAAAGGCTTACCAGATGCAATGGACCCAATAAAGTGTATATCTTTTGGGTCATTTAGGCTTATAAGGAAACAGATGAACTGTATAGCAGATGTCCCAAATCCCTCAGAGACTGGTAGCTTAATCCATAGTACATCATCCGCATATAAGGGGTAGAATAACCACTGACGATATTGGCAAAAGGATCCTTCCACCAGACGCTCAAAAAAATAAAAAGCTCACATAGTGTGTACCTTTAAAAGCCATTTTAATGATAAAGGAAAAAACACACTTACAGAAGATTTGATGGTACAGCGCTTGTACAGAAGAGTGGATACAGCATTTGCAATAGACCCCACGCGTTTCGTCCAAGTAGACATCATCTGGGGTGGTGAAATTTATTTTCTGTTGACAAATTGTCGTTTGTTTTTGTTGGCTGCTGTTTACTAAGGGTTGGCACAGTATATACCATAACACAAGTTCCTCTGTCCCAAACTAGCTCGTCCATGTCTTTATGGACCTTGCTGTGTGCACTGATCCAAATCATTTGGTGGAAGGGGGATTATGGTGTGGGATTGTTTTTCAAGGGTTTGGCTTGGCTCCTTAGTTCCAGTGAAGGGAACTCTTAAGGCATCAGCAAACCAAGACATTTTGGACAATTTGATGCTCCCAAATTTGTGCAGATTGGGGTTGGCCCTTCCTGTTTCAACATGAATGTGCACCAGTGCACAAAGCAAGGTCCATAAAGACAAGGATGAGTGAGTTTGGGGTAGAGAAATTTGACTGGCATTCACAGAGTCCTGATCTAAACCCAACAGGACACTTTTGGGATGAATTAGAGCGCAGACTGTGAGCCAAGCCTTCTCTCCAATATCAGTGTCTGACCTCACAAATGCGCTTCTGGAAGAATGGTCAAACATTCCCATAGACACACTCCTAAACCTTGTGGACAGTCTTCCCAGAGGAGTTGAAGCTGTTATACCTGCAAAGGGTGGGCCAACTCAATATTGAACACTACATACTAAGACTGGGTATCATTAAAGATCATGGGCGTGTAAAGGCAGGTGTCCCAATACTTTTGGTAATATAGTGTATATACAAAGCTCAACTGGTCATGTCTAAGTTTTCAACTTTTTCTAAGGCAATATGGGCTTAGAAGCTGCTTTAACCACTTTACCACCGGAGGATTTTGCTGTCTTACGTTTGGGCCACTTTTTGCGATTCGGCACTGTGCGACTTTAACTGACAATTGCGCGGTCATGCAACGCTGTACCCAAACAAAATTTACGTCCTTTTTTTTCCACAAACAGAGCTTTCTTTTGCTGGTATTTGATCACCTGTGCAATTTTTACTTTTTGCGCTATAAACAAAAAAAGAGCGACAATTTTGAAAAAATAACAATATTTTTCACATTTTTTTATATGAAATTCCCCCCCCCCCCAAAAAAATGTAAAAATCAAAATTTTTTGCATTTTAGGCCAATTTGTTTTCTGCTACATAAGCGTATTTTGATTGGTTTGCGCAAAAGTTATTACGTTTACTAACTAAGGGAAAGATTTCTGTCGTTTTTGGTGTTTTTTTTTTTAACGCGTAATGGCGGCAATCTGCGATTTTTTTGCGGGACTGCGACATTGCGGCCGACAGATCGGACCCTTGACTGACATTTTTGACACTTTTGGGGGTACCAGTGACATTACAACAGTAATCAGTGCTATAAATATGCACTGTACTGTAAAAATGACACTGGCAGGGAAGGGGTTAATTTTATTGGAGAGGGAGGGGTTAATGTATGCCTGGTGCTTACTAACGTGTGTGGGCGGAGGTGACTGAGTGACACAAGGACAGATCGCAGGTTCAGCTATGCTGAACCCTGCAATCTGTCACTGTCTGTCACTTAGGAGATCCGCCCGCTTTGTTTACACAAGCTGGCGGATCTCCAGACTTGATTCCCCGATGATCGGGGAAGAGCAGCGGCAATCGCTGCTGCTCCTCCCCTGGCCCGACTCCTGCTGTGACTGAATACAGCAGGAGCGCGTGCCGCCAAGAGAGGGGAATGTCTGGCGACGTAGGTCTACGTCGCCAGACGTTATCGAGCCACTTTGCCGCAGTAGAGCTCTAGTGAGCAGTGCGGAAGTGGTTAAACAGTACCATTTTGATAAATCTCTACCTTTTAAGTCCCTCCCACCCGGTCAGTGAGTCTTTACCCCCCGAGGGGCAGGACAGACTGCCCAATCATGTTACTGCTGTAATTGGCTGTGGCTGTAGTCACATGATTAAGAACCAGTCCTAAAGGCACCCAATCACTATTAGAGGCCCAAGGCTGTGTATGAAAGCTTGGCCACTGTGCTGGGAGTACACAGTGAATGTGCTCTCAGCACAGAAACCTTGTTTTGAATTTGTTTTATTCATAAATGACCTCAATTCCGGAAACTTTCACCTCCTGCCTGCCCAGGCCATTGTTCAGTTTTCATAGTTACATAGTAATCTGGTTGAAAAAAGCCACATTGTATGATAATACAACATTGTACCTAAATACATTTTTTTTCTTTCAGACAGAAAGAGCTTTCTTTTAGTGGTATTTAATCATCACTTAATTTTTTAAATTATTTTTTTGCCATATAAATGTAAAAATACTGAAACATCATAAAAAATGTTTTGATTATAAAATTATGCAAATAAATATGTTTTTCATACATTTAGGCCAACATGTATTATGCTACATTTCTTTGCTAAAACAAAAATCCAAATCAGTGTTTATTATTTATTCTTATTTATATCTGAGTCTACAAACTACAAATTGATCAATCCTGACGTATCTCATTTCTTGAGGCCTTAAAATTCCAGGACAGTACAAATACCCCCAAATTACTCCTTTTTGGAAAGTAGATGGCCCAATTCTTTGAAAAATTAAGAATTTAAATGGTACCCCTACTCACTCACCAAAAAAAGAAGTGTAGTGTAAATAAAAATAGGCGGCAGTTTTTGACAAGTCCTTTATTAAAAACAAAATATTAAAAATAACATTTTTCCAGTGTAAATTCATTGTCAGTCACGATGCCGGCTGCCACTGCCAACCTGAAAAAAAAAACCTCTGCCCCCAACATAGGCTCCCACCAACTCCGCATAGGCAGCCAGCTCCGTTGTCTGGCAGTTCTGAAATAACTAAGAGACAATGCCACCTGGTGATGTCGCCGACATCACAAGGGGGAAGTGCCACCGTGGGACAAATTTTTTTGTTTTGTTTTTCTAATGTGGACTGCCCCGTTTTTTTTTTTTGCACTACACTTCTTTTTTTTGTAAATGAGTAGGGGTACCAAGGTTCCGATAAGCCCCAAACCCGCAGACCCCAACAACCACTGACCAGAGTTGCGGCGAAGAAGTCCTTGTCCCCATTAACGCGGGGATAAGGTGCTTTGGGGGAGGGACAAGCCCCCTGCCCCAAAGCACCTCCCCATGTTGAGGGCATGGGACCTGGTATGGTATGAGGGGGGAGGCACTCGCTCATCCTCCCCCTTTCCTGACCTGGCTGCATGCTCTGATAAGGGTCTGGTTTGGATTTTGGATGGTACCCCACGCCTTTTTTTTTAAAAAAAGATTTGGCTTGGGGGTTTTGCTTCAAAATCCATACTGGACCTGAAGAGTCTGGTATGGTTTTGGGGGGTGGCACCCTATGCCATCTTTTTTTCTTAATTTTTAATTGCCAGCAATTATTTATTTTTTTACATTCAGCTGTTAGCGGGGAACCCGTAGGGGTGTTTACTACTGGTACTAAATATCCCGCCTACCACCAGGTGTTAAAATACTGCAACTAAAATATCACATCACATCATAAAATAACAAATCATGTGGTATTTTAGTAGCATTTTTCAGTGAATGCCAAAAACCTTTTTGAAAAACGCTAAATGTTATAATTCTGCAAACTCAGATGTGGTAAGATACCACTTTGTGAATGGAGCCCACTGTGAGTAGGTGAGGATGATTAGGGACACTGACTGGCAGCACTGGTGTGGTGAAATTATACTGTTGTGGTGGTGATCAGAGACAATGGCTGGTGGCACTGATATACAGTGATATCAGAGCAGTCAGCCATTGTACATGATCACCGCCACAGCAGTACAATGCCAACATAGCGGTACTGCACTTGCTTAGGTGACAGTATGTACTATAATAATTTTTTCACATTTTGTCACCAGAGCAGTGCAATTTTATCATAATGACACTGTACTGCTAGGGGGAGTGATCAAGACAGGATTTTTTTTATGATTTTTTAAGTTATTATGATTACTATGATTTTTTTATTACAGTGGTGACCACCATATACACCATCATATTAACTGTGTTTAGCCTTCATTCATGATGCTATTGTTTACTGTTGTGATTACTGTGATTGGCCACAGCTACTATATGGTACAGGGCTGCTGTGATTGGCTCTGTACCATGTGATCACTGTGCCTAGTCACAGTGATCACATGGTACCAGGGCCAACCACAGTAGTCTGGTACCCCAACCAGTCTGCCCAAGGCCACGGGCAAGTGCCAAAAGTGGGAGAATGAAGCTAGTCCTGTCTGGCCATATGTGTGCAGTGGCCAGGCAGTAAGTGGTTAAAAAAGTAAAAAGTGAGCCCTAGAAGTGCTAAACTAAGGGAATTCTAAAGTAAATCATTACATTTTCATAATAAAATGCAACGATTCACCTTAAGCAAATTTTTGAAACCTGTTCAGTGAATGTCAAGTGAATATGCAGGGAACCTTCAGAAAATAGGTTGAATGCTACAGTAAAAAACATTTGTCATTGAGGAACAGATGTACAGTGAGCATGTTTTTTTTAAATATGCCCCTTAGTGTCCATTCACATTGATCCGACTTGTCAGGTGACTTGGTCAGCCTGACAAGTCGCGGTCCTCACGCTCCCATTTAGCGGTACAGGAACCGTTCCAATAGGAGCGACACAAGTCGCTCCGACTTAGAAAAAGGGTCCTGTACTACTTCGGGGTGACCTGGAGGCGACCTGCATTGACATTCCTGTTATGAAGTTCGTGCAAGTCGCGCCAAAGTTACTTCACAGGTCGCCCCCTAAGTCTAGGCGACCTAATGTGAACGGGGGCTTAGGTGCAATTATTTCTAAAGTGCAATACAGACATCTGATATGCAAAAATGGCAAAAAGTATTTTACTAAGCATAGTTTTAGCCAATTTTCACATTATGATGGTTTATAAACACAGAAATACAAAGCTGCAGAACAAAAATTAACAATTTCAATCTCCAGTAACTTCCGATGTACCTGTAAAAGCACATCAGGAAAGCCACTGTTAAATGAGTCGTTAATACTAATCCATAGTTAGATACAGGGGCACATTCCAGGAAACAATTTTTAACAGTTATTGAATTAGTATAGATGGTCATATTGCTGTTAATACAATGGATTACTCGGCATTGGCCTTATCCTTAGAAATTTATAAGAAAAAAATATCTTAAAAAAAAAAAAAAATGAATGTCTGCTATCTCATGTCTTTGGGTACCTTTATAAATTATGTAAGATGCAGATAACAAATATAGTCAGATGACTTTAGATGTTTATCTTGTATCTGTGGAATGTGTCTTTATGGTAAAGAATTTGGTGTGCAGGCTGCATAAAAGAGCACCTGTCACCATAGCAACAACAATTGTATTACCAATGTATTAAAGCATAGGGTAATTTCACACTATAAAAAAATACTGAATGAATAATACAGCAATCACTAATAGGAAAAAGAATATAAGCAATAGAAATACATATTATTATATAAAAGTATAAAATTATATTTAATTTGAATAAAGCTTGTCATTATACCATCAGATGCACTGCACAGTTGCAATTGCAAAAGAGTATAAAAATAAACCTTGCTTCATTTACTTTCAATTTAAAGACAAATCAGCTGGTTTCCACACATTGTACAGTGATGTGCTTTATAAATTTGCTTTGGCAGTGAAATATCTGCCCTAAATATAACACCTGCTTAAATATTCCAAAGAATGTCACTTTCTGTAAGTTTGGTTGTAGATTTATCAAAACTATTATAAGTTTAGGGGATAGGACTGTTTATATTAAAGTGGAGTTCCACCCACAGAGGGGGCCCCACTTGTCTGCCTCCAAATCCCCCCCTGCTGCAACATTTTGGCACCTTTTGGGGGGGAGCGGATTCCTGATTTTGACAGGTACCTGCTCCCACTTCCGGCTCAGTTCGCTGTGGTGAACTGAGATGGAAGTTCAGCTCCCCCTCCTTTCCCCGTATTTGGCTCATTCACAAAGTGCAGTGCGCTTCACGCTTGCGCAGTGGGAAGTGGGAAGTGAAGCTGCAAGGCTTCACTGCCGGTTTACATTAGTCAAAATGGCAGGGCCAGCCCCCAATAGCTGATTGAAAAATCGGCTCGGGTGAGGACACCATTGGATTCCTGGACCTGTAAGTGTCCTAATTTTAAAAGTCAGCAGCTACAGTATTTGATTTTATTTTTCATTTATTATTATTATTCTTCCTTTATTATAATTTTCTCTATTCTCATGTTAATGACTCCCCCTCCCAATAACAATATACACTATTTAATATTATTTTAGTCTATGGCAAAAAAGCCTTTCATATACAGTTATTTGGTACTATTTTTAATATAGCCATTTTTTATCACACAGTACTATTATATTATCAATTTGTGTATTTTATCTATTTATCTTATTAGATTATATGGCTGAGGATTAATTGTGTTTTTACATTCACTCATCCTATGGCATATCCCTTAAAATTACATCAACTGTCACGGATAATGGCTCCAATTTTGTCAAGGCCTTTAAAAGATACCAGCAGCCTGCCAAGGAGGAGGACACTGAGGATGATGAGGAGGAGGAGGTGGCTTTTACGGGCATTAATGATGTATTGCAAAACGGTGGTGATGAAGATGGTGGTGAAATTGTGATCACTTTGCCGCCACATCAGAAGTGTGGCACACTTTAAACCTTGTTTCATGTGTAGCGCTATTTTAATCACTCTTGGCGGCTACTGGGGTATGATGACGCCACCTGTGTAGTATTTAGGAGCAGAGTATATAATCTGTGTGATCAGGACAGGATTTATAGTAAGTGCCAGTGCCTCCACTCAATCAGGGCTTGTGATTAGCAAGTGAAATCCCAATTGAGAAAACATATCCATATAGACAGTAATCCACACAGCAGAGTGTTTAAATGTCCATGTATTGAAGAAATAACATTCAGTGAACCATACAGCATAAGATACTTTCCTCAGGAACATGAAATCATCAGCAGTGTCTCTGTGTGTCTCAGTGAGGGGATGTTACAGCACTTACAAGTCTGTTCTCCAGCAGGAACATGTCTGTCTCCTCATGTCTCTTTTCTTCACAGTCTTACCCATCATTCCTTGCTCTGCCCTTTTTGATGACCTCATCCTTCTTGCAGAGAGATAAAGAGCACACCGTTGCCATATTGAAAAAGGGCAAAACAAACACTGCATAACAGGAACACACACTTGAAAGATGGGCAAAGAAATTATCACATCACTACATTCTCCTCCTGCTGAAAATCCTTCCGACCCGGCAAGGATATACACATAAAATAACAACAAAAATTAACATCGTTGTCGCCTTCTGCAGACCACTTCTCCAGAAGCAATCTATTACAGAGCTAGCTGCAAAGAAAGTATGGTTAAAAACAAATAGGCATCATGCTAACCAGTCTAGAATGAGCTGCAATCATGTCCGTCAGAACATGAGGTTGTACATAGTTCTGCACAGCATAGCAGGGTCTTCCCAAAGTGTCATAAGTAAACACCGGTGGAGGACGTCGAACACGATCTCCTCTCCTCAACCCCTCAGGCATAAATCCAGAAAACTCTGGGACAGCATTAGTGGGAAAACTTGGTGCTCCAACTATGCCTGGAACTGTAGGCATAAAATTTTGGGCTGTTGGTTCAAAAGCCGGAGTAGCTGGGTTCAAACCTCCCCTCTGAGGAAGGCCCCCATCAATGCTAGGTGAAGGAACCTGTGCAGGAGACTCTGGTGGAGGTGTAAACCAGTCACTGTCATCACTCTGGTCTCCGCTGTTGCCACAAGGCACATCATTAGAATCTGTAGCAATGTCAGATTGTGGCTCCTCATCAACAGTTGCACTTTGTGGTACCGGAAGCAAATGATTCCTATGCCAGGCTTTGATCCGACCCTCAGGTCCTCGAATCCTGTATACTGGAATCCTAGGCAGTTTTTCCACAACTTCAAACAACTCATTTCTCCAGCGATCAGCTAACTTATGTTTGGCTGAGGGTCCCAAATTGCGGAGAAACACTTTATCACCAGGTTGTAAGTCTTTGTAACGAACTTTGGAATCAAAACGCCTTTTATTGGCAGCATTTAATTTCGCAGCATTTTCCTCAGCCATCTGATAGGCCTCTTTCAAACTCTGTTTAAGTCGTGCCACATACTGATAGTGATTTCTCTGTTCCACTCCATCAGTAGACACGCCCAACTGAATGTCAATAGGGAGACGGGCTTCTCTCCCAAACATAAGAAAATAAGGAGAAAAGCCAGTGGATTCATGTCTGGTGCAATTGTAGGCATGTACCATAGCTCCAACATGTCGGCTCCAGGTCTGCTTAGCACCATTAGGGAGAGTACCCAACATGTTCAACAAGGTACGATTGAAACGTTCAGGGAGAGCATCACCCTCTGGATGATAAGGGGTGGTGCGGCTCTTGTTGATGTTAAGCAATGTTAACAGCTCTTTAATTAGGCGACTTTCAAAGTCCCGCCCCTGGTCAGAGTGAAGTCGATTTGGCAATCCATAGTGAACAAAAAACTTCTCCCACAGCACTTTGGCTACAGTTACTGCTTTCTGATCTTTGGTGGGATAGGCTTGAGCATAGCGAGTATAGTGATCAGTCACAATCAAAATATTTCCCACACCACTGCTGTCATTGTCAATACACAAAAAGTCCATGCACACTAAATCCATGGGACCAGAACTTTTCAAGTGTTCCATAGGAGCAGCTCGAGTAGGCAGAGTTTTCCGTTGCAGACATCTCACACAACGGCGGCAATAGTCCACAACAGCTTCCCTCATTCGTGGCCAAAAGAATCGGTCTTGGATTAATCCATAGGTTTTTTCAACTCCTAGATGCCCATGTTGATCATGCAAACTTCTCATAACAGAGTTTCTATAGACTTGAGGCAGCACTAGCTGTCTCCTTCCAGGATGATCATGAAACAAATGTACCCTGTATAAAAGTCCATCAATTATTTTGAGCTTCTCCCATTCCTTAAAATAGTAGGTACTCTGCTCAGGTAGGTATTTTCTCATGTAGTTAGGATCTTTGCGGAAAACAGACTCTCTGACATGTCTGATTATTGGATCTCTTTTTTGTAGAAGGATCATGTCTTTCTTTTGCAGCTGGATGTTTTCTGGCACCCCTAAAGCAGTGGGGCAGCAATACATGTTTGGAATACACTCTTCACCAGCTCCCAGGGAATCAATAGCTCGTAGGTCAGAGAAAACAATATTGTCTCCTTGTACAGCAGCTGTAGCACAATAGGCAGCCACAATAGGCCCAGGTACTTCCTCCCAGTCACTTTCTTCCAAGTTCATGGGTAATCCAGGGCGCCTAGAAAGAGCATCAGCCCCAATATTCTTGGGACCAGGCTTGTACTTGAGAGTGAACTGATAATTAGACAAGGCAGCAAGCCACCTATGACCAGTGGCATCTAGCTTTGCTGTAGTCAAAACATAAGTCAGGGGGTTGTTGTCGGTTCTCACCTCAAACTGAGTTCCATACAAGTAATCATGCAGCTTTTCAACAATAGCCCACTTCAGGGCAAGAAATTCCAGTTTATGAACAGGATAATTCTTTTCTACTGGGCTTAGACTGCGACTTATATAAGCAACAGGCCTAAGTCCTCCTGGGTACTCTTGATGTAAGACTCCTCCCAATCCATCATAGCTGGCATCCACATGCAGAATGTATGGCTTTTGTGGGTCTGCATAAGCCAACACTGGTGCTTCTGTAAGACTTTTCTTAAGCTGTAGAAAAGCTTCCTCACAAGCAGAAGTCCATCTCTCACTGAAATGAGTTTTGCGGTTTGTGTCCATGCCAGGGGTTTCTTTGAGCAAGTCATTAAGAGGCCGAGCAGTCTTGGAATAGCCTCTAATGAATCGACGATAATAGCCACAAAATCCCAAGAAGGACCTCAGTTCTGTCAGATTTGTGGGACGGGGCCAGGTTACCACAGCCTCCACCTTAGCAGGATCAGTTGCTACCCCTTCTGCAGATACGATGTGACCCACAAAGTTTACTGAAGAACGAGCAAACTTACATTTGTCCAGTGAAAGTTTCAGACCTTCCTTCCTCAAACGACCTAGCACTTTAAACAGTCTTTGGTCATGCTCCTCCAGAGTGGAGCCAAAGACAATTATGTCATCAAGGTAGACGATACATTGAGTGGGACAAAGGTCTCCCAGGGTCCGATCCATTAGACGTTGAAAGGTTGCAGGTGCACCACTAATGCCCTGAGGCATGCGAACAAACTGGAAAAATCCCAGGGGGCAAATAAAAGCCGTCTTTTCTTGATCTTCCTCACTCATTGGTACCTGGTAATAACCAGATCTTAAGTCCATTACTGTGAACCATTTACTGCCTTGCAGGGCATCAAGAGCTTCCTCAATGCGAGGTAGCGTGTATTGATCTGGGACTGTTCGCCGATTTAGAGTCCTGTAGTCAACACATATTCGCACTCCACCATTTTTCTTTCTGACTACCACTATTGGGGATGCATACGGGCTTTTAGACTCAGCAATGATGTTTTCATCTTTCATTTTGTGCAAGCACTCTCGAACATCATCCAGATCTTTAAGAGGTATGCGCCTGGATCTTTCTCTAAATGGGGTGCTATCTGTTAGGCGAATACTGTGCTGAATACTCTTTGCACACCCAACATCCATGTCATCGGTAGAGAAAACATCATTGTATTCCATTAGCTGCTCTCCTAGTGCTTGTTGGTGCTCTGCAGGACTATCAGCATCATTCAAGTGAAAGTCTAATTTGGTTTCTTTCTCCTTGACTTTAGCAGTGTAGGAGCTAATGGTTTCCACTGGGTAACAATAGGCTACCTCTTTCCAGGCTGGTATTATAACTGGGTGTGTGGTAATGTTCCGAACAGTAACAACATCCATTCTTGGACATTTTACACGATAGTCTTTCCTTTCTGGTACTATCTCCCAGCCATTCTTTGCAGCCTCTTTTGTATCAGTCTCTAGCAAAAAGAAACTACCATTTGCACTTGGTGAGATTTCCACATAAACCCGCAACACTCTCACTCCCCCTGCTGGAAGCTCTATGGGACGCCATGGATTTCCCACACACCCTCCAGGAAGATCAGGAGCAAAAGTTTGGCAGATATTTTGAAGTTCTGGAGCAACAGGCAGTGAAGGTAGGGGAGTTCCCTGTTGAGGCTGAAGAAACCGTATGAAAGCAGCCTCAACAGCTTCAACATTGGAACCCACAATCATAGGAGCATACTCATTACCCCCAGGTGGAGGGCTCACATAAGCAATAACTTTAAGTGGGGGATCCTCCTCAGCTATCACGCCAGGAATGCGAAGCTCGACTTCTAGGCAACCATCCATAAAAACAGGATTTTCTCCCACACCATAAACAGGCAAAGTGTCCACAGGTTGCAAAGGGAGGTGGTTTAAGTGTTGCTGATAGAAGGGCCTGTATATGATTGTCAGCTGAGAACCAGTATCAAACAGAGCAGTAGTGGGTATATCATTAACAAACAAATTGAAAGTACATCTGCGGCCTACCCCAGGTAGCTTGGTAAACGTTTGTTTTCTTGATCTTCCATGTTTTCTTTGGTACATATGTCCAGCTTTACTGTGAATTTCAGAACTGTCAGTAAGCAGTGGACACTGACGAACTGTATGGCCTGCTTGTCCACAGCGGAAACATTTAATGTGGAAGAGAGGCTTATCACTGGAGGTTTTATCAGCAGATAGAGCTCTAGGCTGTGGGAGTCTACCCACTTCTTTGTTCTTAGCAACAGTCTCATTTGTGGGCTCCACCCCAGAATTCTGTTTAACTTTGCTCTTGGAAGGGGTACTAAAAATAATATAAGACTCCTGTCTCTTTACTTCAGTCATAATTTCAGTGAAAGTAAAGTTCCTCTCCCTCAAAACCACTCTTAGAACTGGTGATATTGGGTGATGCGGCAGTAGCCCCTTTATTATTTGAGCAGTCCTTAATCTGTCAACATCTGTAGGAGAGATGACCTTGTCAGTGAGCAACCTCCCCAGTAGTACTTCTAGTCTCCTCACAAACACAGAAACATCCTCTCCCTCTTTATGCTTTGTCTGTTTAAAATCAGCAAGCATCTGATCAGGGTCACGGTGCAGTCCATAAGCATCTGTCAAAATATCAATATATTCTTGAGCACTGGTACTCACATGAGTCTCCTTGTAAGCTCTGATGATAATGGATGCTGGTGGTCTTAAACTTTCCATGATGCGCTGTTTTTTCTTTTCCTCTGAGCAGGTCCATTCCTCTATCACTTGCTGTGCAAAATCTCTCCACACCTCAAAGCTTTCTTCTCCAACAGGGACAGGTAGCACTCCTGAAAAAGCCTTTAATTTGCGATAAGAATCAGCATGTAAATTCTGGGCAATGACTTCAGTGACTTTTAGCAACAGATGCTCAATATTTGTTTCCTGCTTAACAGCCGCAGCAGTCAGCTTTACAGTTTCTCCTGATGCAGCAGTTGTATTCAATGGTTCACACTTATCAGGCAGGGCTGGTAACTTCCGCCTTACTGGAGGTGAACTTACTGGAAATACTACAGCACAACCAATTTCTTCAGCCCCTTTCGGATATATACAAAAGGGCCCTTTAACTGGATTTAAATCCACCTCACTGAGACAGAGATAATGGGTATACAGTTCATAACTCTCATCTTCCTCTCTTTTATCCACAGGAGCGGCATACCGCAAGGTTTCATTTGCTTTTAGCGCCTCCTGCAGTTTGTGGATGCTCACACGGATAGGTACATATGAAATAGCAAATGTCCTTTTAGGTGGCAGTCCCTCTTCCAGGGCCCACTGCCTCACAGCTTCTGTAGATAACAATGACATGGTCGTTCCTTAATGTCCTGATCCAAGATTTGTATCTCAGCAGTGCCTCCAAATGTAGCGCTATTTTAATCACTCTTGGCGGCTACTGGGGTATGATGACGCCACCTGTGTAGTATTTAGGAGCAGAGTATATAATCTGTGTGATCAGGACAGGATTTATAGTAAGTGCCAGTGCCTCCACTCAATCAGGGCTTGTGATTAGCAAGTGAAATCCCAATTGAGAAAACATATCCATATAGACAGTAATCCACACAGCAGAGTGTTTAAATGTCCATGTATTGAAGAAATAACATTCAGTGAACCATACAGCATAAGATACTTTCCTCAGGAACATGAAATCATCAGCAGTGTCTCTGTGTGTCTCAGTGAGGGGATGTTACAGCACTTACAAGTCTGTTCTCCAGCAGGAACATGTCTGTCTCCTCATGTCTCTTTTCTTCACAGTCTTACCCATCATTCCTTGCTCTGCCCTTTTTGATGACCTCATCCTTCTTGCAGAGAGATAAAGAGCACACCGTTGCCATATTGAAAAAGGGCAAAACAAACACTGCATAACAGGAACACACACTTGAAAGATGGGCAAAGAAATTATCACATCACTACACATGTACTGATGTTGACGAGTAGTTACTGTTAAAACCACAAACAAAAGCGATATACAGAAGCGCTACCACAAAATATACAGGCTTATGGAACATGGCTAGTCATTCAACGGTGCCAGCAGAGACTGTGGATGACATCATTGCAAAGAAACTGATGGTTCCTTGCAGTACAAGATGGAATTCATTTTATGATGCCCTGGCTCGAATCTGTGAGATTCCTAGGGGTGAGCTGAACAACATCTCGTCCAAGTTTGGGATGACAGCTATCACAGAACGAGAACATCAGTTCATCAGGGAGTACTGTACTGTCATGAGGCCACTTACAGTAGCCTTAGACATTCTTTAGGGAGAAGAAAACTATTTCCATGGTACACTCCTACCCATACTGGAGACATTGATTTTCAAGACCTTGGAACTGAAGAGTGACCTGCAAATCCTAGTTGACCTTCCAGAGGCAGTTGTGACGGTAAGAAATTAAATTATTTAAATATCTTTAACCAGTCACCCAAGAATTGCATCTTATTTATTTCCCCCCACACTCCAAAGACATGCTGCTAGGTTAATTGGCTCCTGTCAAAATTGGCCCTAGTATGTGTATGTATGAATGTTAGAAGAGGCTTTCTTCTGGGGCGACAGCCATGCAGACCAATTTGATGCAGTGTGCGGCGTATGGTCTGAGCACTGATAGGCTGATCCCTCACCCCTTCAACCTCTGCAGCAATGCTGGCAGCACTCATCCGTCTATTTCCCAAAGACAACCTTTGGATACGCTTACATTTACCGCACTATATAAGTACCTGAAATAAAATAAATAAAATAATATTTTCTTTGTATTCTTATCATTTCCAGCAATCAAAACAAACTTTGCAGAGGTGCTGGAAAGCGAGGATGCTGTCTTGGCTGCTGTGACCCTGCCCAAGTTCAAACTACATTGGCTTCAAACACAGGTCAGGAAGGACAGGGCCAAGGCAAGTCTGCTGGTGGAGTGCCGGAAACTTGTCCTAGACCAAGACCAGCAAGCAGGAACCACTACCAGCACATCAACACGCCGCCTTAGCAGAGACTCAGCCATAGATGATGAGTTATTTTCCTTTGAGGAAGAGGTGTCTAAGATTCTCACTTGTAGCACTGTAATTAAGGCATATTTTGTAAGTACAAGTTCTGTGACATATGCTTGCAGTACATATAGGCATTGGGGTATATTTACAAAAACTCAAGAGTGAAAAATCTGGTGCAGCTGTGCATTGTAGCCAATCAGCTTCTAACTTCAACTTGTTCAATTTGGCTTTGACAAAAAAAAAAAAAAATGTTTTCTAAGCAGAGTTGCACCAGTTTTTGTACTCTATAGTTTTAGTAAATCAGCCCCCACAGATTCTATTTAACCATGACTTTTGAAGCCATGTATAGACTATTTAACCATATGCCCTTTTAGGCCATGCCCATGCTCACCACAATGTGGCTATGCCCTCTGCTTTCTGCGGGATAATCTTTTTGGGCCTTGTCAGGAAATTTCTTTCTTTAGGTTGCCCAAAGCTACCCCGAGTCTTTTCCAATCATAGCAATGCCCTTTCTCAAATCAACAAAGGACCTTCATTTCATTCTAGATATCTACAATGTGTTTTAATTTTAAACTTTTAGCTTTGGCACATTTGTGATAGTATTTAGTTCCTGTGATACTTTTTTTATCTAATTATTAGCAATCTCCAAGTGAGAGTGACCGAGAAATTCTCAGATATACTGACGACCCTGTTGCTGACAATCAACGGGTGGAGATAACTACTGTGTAAACACATATGTTTTTTCTTCTGCTGTCAAAGGAAAAATAATAACTTCCAGTTTTTCTGAATACTGAATGCAATTACCAAAAGAGAGAATTATTAAGTGTATTTCTTTCTTTAACTTGAGAAAGGTTAGACCTTCTTTCAGATGTTTATTGTTGTCCATATTCTCGTGTCTATCTGTGTTTCACCCCACCCAAGTTAAAAAATTAAAGGAATTAGGCTTTAAATTATAATTTTTTTAGACAAGAAAGGAACAGTGACGCTTACTGTTAAAAATCAGGTTGGTTTCATGATTAGGGAAAGGGTCAGGAGCTCTAAAGGCTTATTGCATGCGCTATTTCAAACATTAATATTGAAAATATGTTTTTTGGTTAAACACAAATGGGAACCCAAGAAGAGTTTTTTTATTTGTTTTTTTTTTTAAATAATGAAATCTTGCTTATGCCTAATGCATAAGCTGTTTTGTGTGAGAATATTGAAACTAAATTCCCAAATCAGTTCCTAGAACAAGAAGTGTTCGGATACTGATAGCATGGAAAATCCAATCATAAAGCGATATTTACATATTTACATAGTTACATAGTTAGTGAGGTTGAAAAAAGACATCAGTCCATCCAGTTCAACCTATGATGTGTGTGTGTTTGCTGTTATCCGTACATTGTATATCCCTGTATGTTGTGGTCTTTAAGGTGCCCATCTAATAGTTTTTTGAAACTATTGATGCTCCCTGCTGATACGACTGTTTGCGGAAGAGAATTCCACATCCTTACTGCTCTTACAGTAAAGAACCCCCTACGTACTTTAAGGTTAAACCGCTTTTCCTCTAGTTTTAGTGAGTGGCCACGTGTCTTATTGTATTCCCTTACTCTGAATAGTTTGTTCCTTATGCTAGGGTCGCCAGTATAGTATTTGTACATTGATATCATATCCCCCCTCAATCGTCTCTTCTCCAGAGAGAATAGGTTCAGTGCTTGTAGTCTTTCCTCATAGCCGATGTCCTCCATTCCCCTAATTATTTTTGTTGCCCTTCTCTGGACTCTTTCCAGTTCCAGCACATCCTTCCTGAGGACAGGTGCCCAGAACTGGACAGCATACTCCAGATGTGGCCGGACCAGAGTCTTGTAGAGCGGGAGAATAATCTCTTTATTTCTGGAGTGAATCCCCTTTTTTATACATCCCAGTATTCTGTTGGCTTTGCTTGCAGTGGCTTGGCATTGCATGCCACTTCCAAGCCTGTTGTCTACCAGTACCCCCAGGTCCTTTTCCATCTTAGATTCAACCAGAGGTTCCCCCCCTAGTGAGTAGCTTGCTTTCTGGTTTCTGGCACCCAAGTGCATTACTTTACATTTTTCAACATTAAACCTCATCTGCCATGTAGTTGCCCACCCCATTATTTTGTTCAAATCCGCTTGTAAGGTTTCCTCATCCTGCATAGAAGATATTGGCATGCTTAGTTTAGTATCATCCGCAAATACTGAGATTGTACTAGATATCCCCTCCTCCAGATCATTTATGAATAAATTAAACAGGATTGGCCCCAGGACAGAACCCTGGGGGACCCCACTTTCCACACCCACCCAATCCGATATTTGGCAAACAGGATTAGTTGGATTGGGAGCCAATTATAACTTGCATTCTGCATGCCTGTGAATAAGGTTTAAAGCTAATTTATAATAGCTGACTCCTAAATATACTGTAGATGAAAATGACAAGGTGAACAACCAGCTTCCAATTGACTAGGACTGATCAATCACTATGATGCAGATTATTCAGAATGGCAAGCCTGTAAATGGAAGTTAGAGATTTTTCAACCCTTGATGATCACATTAATGATCAAATAGACACACTGTGCCTCCACGCATTGAGCATCCTCAAGGACATGAATCTAGTTCACTGGACAATGTGATTGATGGTTGTTGTACATCATGGGATATTTTTGAGGATTTTTTTTAAATAAAGGATTTGTCAAAAAATGTGTGTGTTCATTTTTATTTTTTACTATTTTTATTTTTTAATGGATGAGCTGGGTTACAACCTAGGTGACATCACTGGTTGATAAGGACTCAGTGGTGCCTGCACCTGCCAAGTGTCCTTAACCATGGATAGTAGAAAGCTGTCATGTAGAATAGTAGAAGTAATGCCGATAATATACATAATGTTCTGCTCCTGCCGAATGTACAAATGTTTAGGTGTTTGTCTGAACACCCGATTAGCCAAGGCCTGGTCCTAGTTAGTCAGGTTGAAAAAAGACACAAGTCCATCTGGCTCAACCAATAAAAAAACAAAAAAATAAACAGTAATGAAAACCCAACCATACAATCCCATATACACAATCCTATACCCGCAGTTGATCCAGAGGAAGGCGAAAAAATCCCAGCAAAGCATGATCCAATTTGCTACAGCAGGGGAAAAATTTCCTTCCTGATCCCCCGAGAGGCAATCCGATATTCCCTGGATCAACTTTACATATAAATATTAGTACCCACTTATATTAAGTACACCCAGGAAAGAATCCAGGCCTTTTTTAAAGCAATCTAGTGAGCTAGCCAGAACCACCTCTGCAGGGAGTCTATTCCACATTTTCACAGCTCTTAAGGTGAAGAAACCTTTCCGTATTTGGAGACAAAATCTGTTTTCCTCTAGACGTAAAGAGTGCCCCCTTGTCCTCTGTGTTGACCTTAAAGTGAACAACTCAAAAGCAAGTTCACTATATGGACCCCTTATGAATGCTTTGTGCTTTGATTGAACTTTCAGCTCATCCCTATTCACATTAATGGAATGATAACACCTGCCACCAGCTATTATTTACTGTAACAACCGTCATTGAGCGGAGAGTAAGCTCCTGTGTCTGCACTGACTCTCTGCCTAGTGTTGGCAAGGATATGATTACATAGTAGGTGAGGTTAAATAAAGACAACAGTCCATCTAGTTCAACCTGTGTAGGTGTATGTGGCCGTAATCATCTAGCATACCCCTGAATGTTCTGATTCTTGAGATGTACGTCTAAGAGTCTTTTGAAAGCCACCATACTTCCCGCAGAAACCACCTCTTGTGGTAGAGAATTCCACAATCTTGTAGCCCTAACAGTAAAGAACCCCCTACATTGCCTGAGGTTAAAACGCTTCTCCTCTAAATGCATTGTATGCCCTCTAGTCCTCATGCAATCCTTCCGACTGAATAGCTTTTTTTCTATGCTGAGATCACCATTGAGATATTTATAAATTGCTATCATGTCCCCTCTCAGGCGTCTCTTCTCCAGGGAGAATAAATCAAGCGATTGCAGACGCTCTGCATAATTAAGGTTCTCCAATCCCCTAATTAGTTTAGTTGCCCTTCTCTGGACTTTCTCCAGCTCTAACACATCCGGTCCCGCCACATTTTTTACAGATTAATATTTTAAAGTCTTAAAATTTTTTTTAGTTTGTTATTCATTTTATTCAATAGCATAAACATTTTTAAAAACCCTTTACTTTGCTTGGAAATTTCTTTGCCATGATTCCTGCTGGAAATATAATTTCGGCATCAAAATATACAGGAAAAATGTTTTGCTCCTTAACAAACTTGGCATAAATGACACAAAAATAATTAGCTTTAATAAAACTAAAAATGTTCCATTCTTTATCCTTATTTCACGTGACCTGAACCATCTTAGTCTATTTTGTCTAAGCAGCAATGAAACATGTGAACTAGTCTAAGCAGGGTTTGCAAGCGCCTCCAAAGCTATGAGAAATCTTTCGTTCCCGTAGAGTGACAACCCTAATAAACCCCGTGTGACGTACATTCCACACCCTATCTCCTTCTCTCATTACAAGACAAGTGTCAACAGTGATGTTGTGCCGACACCATATCTGTGGTTCCCCTCTGCAATCAGATCTGGACTGGATGTTGCTAACACAGTCTATTTTGGAACAAGTATTCAACTTTCTGTGCCCTAAAAACTAGGCACTGCTAATATAACTAAGATTTGACTTAAAGCTACAGTCCACAGTTAAAATACCTATATCCTTGCCAAAGGATTTTGCATTTTTGTACATCCAGTCCTGGGATTTATATAGTTTTGTCACATAGAAAACCCACCCTGGTGACCTAATTTTTAACTTCTGCAGTTAAGCAATGCATGGAGACCTCCCTGATTGACTAAAAGATAAAACGTATTTGTCAAATATCCAGGCTGAAAACCAGGGATTTTGTTTCTCAGGAAATAGATGCAGGAACTCAATCACGACCCCAAAACCAACCTCCCCCCAGACAAACACCCTCCACAATCCGCTCTGCACCTGCATCTCCCTTGTCCGCTCAGGAGATCAGATCTGTGAGAGCCATTGGGAGACAAGCTGTCACTTGTAAACACAGAAGCCAGACCTCTGTGTTTACCATTATAATGGTGAGCAAGGAGCAGAGGGCCTGAGCCAGAGGTGGTGGAACTGAGTTCCACCAAGTTCCAGCTGAAAAAAGCCTTGCTGAAAACTGAACAGCATGCCAGGTGGTCATTATATGTAGGAAACACATTACATTTTACATATATAGTAAAGAGGGTTGGTAGTGCTCTATGCTTGCTTTGGACTGACTTCAGCAATTAAGCTCCAGCTTCAGGCCGCTTCAGAGTAGGCAAGAGCTTGGGTTTAGTGTGAACTCTCCCTTGGAGCATTGACATGGCCCTGTGATCTTGAATGGGTGGCATTTGGCGCAAGTTCCGTCTGCCTAATTTGAAACGTTTTATCATTTTCACTCTAAAGTCTACCAACATACTCATCAGTCACGTTAACTTGTAGCTCGGAGGTCAGGGGGTGGTAAAACTGCCTGTTTACCTCCCTTGGTCACCTATATAAACAAGTCTTAATAGTCCAGTTATATAATTTTAAATGTAACCTATGTATCAGATGCTCTGTTTCTTGAAAAAGAAAAAGTACACCCTAACAATAAAGAGTGTGATCTGCTAAGTGCAAAACGACTAAATGAACATAAACATTTTAAAAACCTTCCCTCTCAGTAATATTCCACAATAGCTGTTATTCAGCGTTCCTGTGAGAAAACAATTTTGTATATTTCTACAGGAAATTCAACAGCAAGTGAAAATGTAAAAATTACATTAAATAGTTGCAAACCCTAACTGACTGATGTTTTATTTTTATGTTACAGATATTTATATAGTGCCAATAGTTTATGTAGCATTTTACATAAATTGCACAATCTAGGATCTCTACTTCACATGCAAACATAAACTTACTTGGTCTAATTTAGACAGGATCCAAATAAAGTATAGAATTTGTTTGGTCATACACTGAGAATCATAAACAATGGCAATTTTTTTTTTTAAATACTATGGTGTGGAACCAGTGATCTCTTTGCAGCCATCCGACACAAGCCCTGCTAAATTAGAACTATACCTCTCTCATTAGCAAGGAGCATGAATTTTACTGATTGGAAACCTATGGATTTGACTCAGTTAGGAATGTGTTGTATCTTTATATGGCGTCCCCAGGTTTTTGGAAGTTACACCCACGGAGACCAGAGATGATGCAAATGCACATGATGTCATTTCGGTGCACATGTGTGATACATGGGGACGTCGGGAATCACTGCAGATGCTATTTTCCCCTCCTTTGCCAATTTAACCCCTATATGGGAGAGGATATGATAGCTACAACTACCCAACAATATATAAAGGGGCAAAGGGGAAAACCTTAATTGGAACCATCAATACGTGTAAATTGGCATACCGTCAGCCAGCAGCTCTGCAGATCTTTTCTATCATTCATGGGCCACACTGTAAGTACCTAATTTTTTGTACCTAGTGAAACTTAATGGGAACAGTAATACTTTAGTGGGGAATTCACTCTTATTGAACTAAATGTGTTTATACGTAAAATGACCCTATCCCCCCCCCCCCCGTTTTGTTATTGTTAAACTACGTGGGGATGGTACTGACACAGACAAAAAATGATCCACAATGGCTCAAAACTGATATGGTCCAGAAATATTTAGACAGAATAAAGGTAAATGAAGCACCTGGACCACATGGCATACACCCATGGATCCTAAAAGAGTTGAGCTCTGTAATTTTAAAGCCATCGTTCCTAATTTTTATTCTTTAAAGTGGTAGTAAAGCTCGCTTTGCGATTTTTACCTACAGGTAAACCTATAATAAGGCTTACCTGTAGTTAAAATTAATATCTCCTAAACATGCACTGTTTAGGAGATATTCACCCTGTGTGCAGCCAGTGACATCACCGACGCATGCGCTCTGAAGGTCCAGCATACATTGCCGGAACTTCAGAGCTTTGTGCCGGAAACCAAAGGCTCCCACGTGCATGCGCGGGAGTGATGTCATTGCAGCTCCCGCCACTCACACAGCTGGAGCGCGAACCCAAAGAAAGAAGATATCAGCCATGTCAGCGGTGACAGTGTGCCACAGAGGGCTTTGTTCTAAGGTAAATATTCCATAATGTGCTAGTATGTGATACAACATCAATGTAGTAGGGCAGCTACTCAGCACAGGGTCTGAAAGTGAAAGGAGATCATGGGAGTAGTGGTGTCTGTTTCAGTCATTTCCAGCTTCTGGAGCATCACATGGACCAGGTATTGCATATACGTACATAGTTACAGTATTCATTGATCCAAACTGGAACAATATAAAGCTATCTATAAATGGTGTGATTTTCTTTTCTGCAACCATGGTCAGTGGTTGATGGAGTAATCCCTCCCGCAGACCTATTGTGTTTCCCCGATGACAAGTCAACCCTGCCAGGAGAACACAAAGGGGTTTATTTACTAAAGCTATAGAGGGAAAAATTAGTCACAATTCTGCAGAGAAACTAATCAGCTTCTAACCTCAGCTTATTTAATTAGGCTTTAGCAAAAAAACCTGAAAGCTGATTGGTTTCTCTGCAGAATTGTGACTAATTTTGCCCTCTCTAATTCTAGTAAATAAACCCCATAGTGACTACTGCTAGCGGCTATAGCTGCTGGCAATAATTGCATGAAAAATCTGACAGGCTGGTTGTACCCAAGTTGATTGTTGAAGATACGTGCATATTTTCTCATAGCACCTTATTAAAGCGGAGTTCCACCCTGGGAAAGTTTTAATAAAAATACCCCCGGGACAGTCAGGGCTAGTACATTCCACAATGGATAGCCTCTGATCTGTCCCGGATTGCACTTACCTTTTAGAAGAAATATTTACCTTGAAAATGTATTGTCCAGCGCTGCCATCTCAGGTGTGGGCAGCTTGAAGCCAGCGCGATCCTCTTCTGCGTCCTCTTCCGTCTTCTTCGGTCCCACAATGCACTGCACCGGCCCCGCCATCACTTCCGGTGCCGCAGCGTCATCCCTGCACAGCTTCTGGGCATGCCCAGAAGCTGTTTAGCAAGGTATGACGGCGCTAGGCACCGGAACTGACGTCGGGGACGGTGCAGGCGCATTTGTGAATAGTATGGCTTGTCATAGATTGTACAAATCTGTACAATCTGTACAAGTCAAAAAGTCAAAATTTATGAGTTCGACTTATTGGCAAATCAGCTTATCAAAAATGTTCCCTATGCTACTTAAGCATATTATCAAGGCAACATAAAATAAGTCCCTCAAAATGTATAAGGTGTTTGGGTTTTACAGGAAAACTAGAGGAAAGGCGGTTTAACCTTAAAATACGTAAGGGGTTCTTCACTGTCAGAGCAGTAAGGATGTGGAAATCTCTTCCACAAGAAGTGGTATAAGCAGGGAGCATCAATCGTTTCAAAAAACGATTAGATGGGCACCTTAAAGACCACAACATACAGGGGTATACAATGTATGGTTAACAGCAACACACACACACATCATAGGTTGAACTGGATGGACTGATGTCTTTTTAACCTCACTAACTATGTAACTATGTAACTATGATGTAGGTGTATACAATGGTTGCAATCAGTTCTCCGGGAAATGCAAAAACATTTAAGCAGATTGTTTTGCTAGTTTAGAGGCAGCCTGATTTATGCTAAGTAGGGTAACTTTTTTCTTTTTTTTGATAAATCCTGCTTTAGTATAAATTACTCTACATGGAAAATATGTACAAACTTTAGCATGTTCCTATGCACACTAATATAGCACAAATACTTGTATCAATCACTGACATTTCAGCTCTGCTGGTCTCTGAGGTCGGAAGAATGTGACAGCAACCACACAGTTACACATCTGAGTCACTTCTGAGCTCAAATATGTTTTTCATTTTCTTGATAAAAATACAAAAGGCTACCCCAAGACTTGTCATTTAATTAGAACTTAGTGAGTGAGCTATCACATACTGTCTGCAAACTCAGTTTAGACTTCATGGTGTAATCAGCTCTCTCTCCTCCCCCAGCTCTGTGCTGATAAATCTTTGTGTTTTTTCCCTTGCTGCCTTTGGATTATATGAAGCACTATTGTTAATATTTTTAGGTATTATCTTTCTTCAAGGCCACTTTGCACCTGTATAAATGTGAAGAATAGTGATGGGCCAAACACCCGCCGGTTCGGACCAGAACATCTCGAACACGGGAAAAGTTCTAGCGAACATTTGAACCCTATTAAAGTCTATAGGACACGAACATGAAAAATCAAAAGTCCTCTTTAAATTGCCATAAAAAAGTGTATTGGGACCTGGGTACTGCCCTGGGGGACATGTATCAATGCAAAAACATGTTTTTAAAACAATTGTTTTTAAAGGAGCAGTGATTTTAATTATGCTTAAAGTGAAACAATGAAAATGAAAAATTCCTTTAAACATCGTGCCTGGGGGGTCCCCTTAATGTGCATCTGAATGACATATGTAGCCTGTTGCAGCAATACTGACATTTCTAAAGAAAAACATGTAATTTAAACTAGCTCGCTGCTGTAATGCATTGTTGGATCCCGGTTCCCCCAGCTGCCCCCCCCCCCCAGTCCATACCAGGCCATTCAGGTCTAGTATGAATTTTAGGGGAACCCCACACCAATTTTTTTTTTAAAAAGAGCGTAGGGTCCCCCCCCCAAAATCCATAACATATGAACTTCCTGATTTAAGCCATTTCTTCTAGATCACACATGTCAAACACAAGGCCCGCGGGCCGAATCCGGCCCACTAGGCCTTGTCATGGGGCCCTCACATCCAGTTTTGCAACCAGAACGTGTGTAAAAACAAAAGCCTTCTGTTTTTACAAGGGATAGCTTTGCTCTCTGCGAGTCCTGAAACTAACACATCCCTGCACGAGCAAACAGAAGGAACAGATCTCAAGAATCTGTGGGAGGGAACATTCTCCCTGCAAGGTGAGGCATGAGCCGCCTACACAGAGAGGTACTAAAGCTGGGCCAGGTAGGAGAGAGAGATGCCTGGAAGCTTTGGAGGGGGTTGGAGTTTTTACACTGTGCATAGCGCACCCCTAAACCCTGCACTTTGTACACAGCACAACCCTGAACCATGCACTCTGAACATAGCGCACCCCGGAACGCTGCATTCTGTATGTAGCATACCCCTAAACCCTGCACTCTGTACATAGTGCACCCCTTAACTCTGCACTTTGTACATAAGGCACCCCTGGAACTGTTCTCTGTATGTAGTGCTCTCCTTAACTCTGCACGTTGTATGTAGTGCTTTCCTAAACCCTGCACTCTGTAAATAGTGCACTACTGAATTCTGCACTTTGTACATAACGCACTCCTGAGCTCTACAATCTATACTTAGTGCTTCCCAAATTCAACTGGCCCTTTGAGAGCAACCATATTGCCGATATGGCCCTTGATGAAATTGAGTTTGACACCCCTGTTCTAAATTGCAAGCTCTAACGAGCAGGGCCCTCTGATTCCTCCTGTTTTGAATTGTACTGTAACTGTATTGTCTTCCCCCACACTGTAAAGTGCTGCGCAAACTGTTGGCACTATATAAATCCTGTATAATAATAAATAGTAATAATTTCTCTGCACTTTCTGGTTGCCAGAATATTGTGCCTTCACCAGCCAATATCTCACTCGTCTCTCCTGCTGCCATCTGTATCTTCGCCACCATTCATTACCGACATTTGGCTTGCTCCTCCACTATGCTTTTGCTTGATCCCTACCTGCAACTATTGGTTACCGACCTTTGGCTTGTTGCTTGACTATGCTTCTGCTTGATCCCTACCTGCTATATCTGCTACTGGACCATAGCTTGCTCACCTTCAGACAGAGATTGCAAACAGCAATGCTGCAGTCTGCTGCACATGTGTTGAAAAAATCCCACACCAATGAACTTTTGTCAGCAGGGAGCTAGCAGCTCTGTGGTGTGATGCAATAGGGTGGCTGTCCTTAAGCCGGCCCCTGGAGGACATTCTGCCTTGTTGGAGTTGTCCCGCCTCCTCCTTCTCTTCACTTTCCTCCTCTATTCTCTCACGCACCCAAGTACGCACAGTGACCTCATCATTCGTTCCCTCCTCATCACTGGAGCAAATCCTCCAGCATCATGTAACTGACACTATGATCAAATAATTCAGGTGCCTCCTCCATGCATGATGATGAGGCTACAGAAGGAGTAGCTGTGGACAAGGAGTCTGTGGAATAGGCTGCTTTGGCAGCTGTGGTGGAAGGCAAATTACTATGAGCCTGGGTGAGGATGAGGGCAGCTTTGTTATCCACTCCACCAACCCTTCTGCATGTTGTGGCTCAATAACACGGCCAGCACCGGAAAAAGAGGACAAGCATGCCCCGCCTGCCGATGATGCACTATGTCCGTGACCACCACTTTTCACTGTGGACACAGAGGCTGCTTGCCCTCTTTTAGTGGCCTGTGAGTGTCTGCCTCTCCTTGTTGGCCTTTCGGACATGATGGGGATTTTTGGGAGGGTTTTTTTTTACTTTTTATTATAGAATGTGGGCTGGAAATATGATGCTTGGGTGCAATACTTTTGTGCTTAATGCACTATAAACTATTTTATTATTATTTTTATTTTTTAGGGGGGATTTTTATAACTTTTTATTATAGAGTGTGGGAAGGAAATATGGTGCTTGGGTGCAATACTTTTGTACTTGGTGCACTATAAACCATTTTATTATATATTTTTTTGTAATAAAGAAAAACTTAATAAAGCCACAAAAAAGAAAACCCCTGCTGATGCAGAAGGAATAGCATCTACGAAGCAAAAGGGGGGACAGCAATTATGCCCTAAATAACATCACTGCTGCTGCACAAAAAACAACACTGCTGACACAGGAGTAATAGCACCTGCGACACAAAAGGGAGGACAGCAATTATGCCCAAAATAAAAATAGTGCTGCTGCGCCACAAAAAAAACAAAACACTGCTGACGCAGAAGGAATAGCACCTGGGACACAAAAGGGAGGACAGCAATTATGCCGTAAATAAAATTAGTGCTGCTGCACTGCCAAAAAACCCACTGCTGACGCAGAAGCAATAGCACCTGCAACACAAAAGGGGGGACAGCAATAATGCCATAAATAAAATTAGTGCTGCTGCACTGCAAAAAAAAACCCACTGCTGGCACAGAAGGAATAGCACCTGCATCACAGAAGTGGGAGTACTGATGTTGCAGCAACAGGACCTGAAAAAAATTGAAAAATAAAAAACGGGATCAGTGGGGTGACACAGACATGTTGTATACACCAACACTTCAGTGGCCCCACTACACTGTGTTACACAAGAATCACAGCACTACACTGACTGCACTACACTATGTTACACAAGAATCACAGCACAGCACTACACTGACTGCACTGCACTGTGTTACACAAGAATCAGCCCTACATTACATTGCACTGCAGTACACTGTGTTAATCAAGATGAATCAAAACAACACTACACTACATTGACTGCACTACACAAGAATCAGTCCTTCACTACACTGCACTGACTGCATTAAATATGAAAGCACAATCCACTAACTACCTGCCTAATCTCCACTCCTAATCTCCACTAACACACTACACACGGCTGCCATGTAAGCAGCCTTATATAGTGTGGGGCGTGGACTTGGCCCCTGAGCCATGATTTTCTAAATGCACCCTGCCTTTGGCCAATCATGGCTCTGACAGGACATTGTGCTGTGACTGGCCGAAGCATACAGGTCAGGTGCATGCTTTGGCCAATCACAAGCACTTAATGCACTGCAATCGCGCAGTGCATAATGGGGTGCTCATCGGCGGGCCAACTTCCCACCAAGCCCCACATTTTGTTCTTCACAAACACAGAATATTCAAGTCGAATTTACGCTCGACTCGAACATTCACCCCATCACTAGTAAAGAATGAGCTTCCACAATAGTGGAAGAATGGGCCATCCGGGGCATATTTCGAAGGCAGTATCTCAATTCTGTTGTATGCCTTGTATACTGCAAATGAGACCCCCCCCCCCACTGAAATTATTCAATCCCTACTTAATGTTATTGACAATGACATGCAGAAATGCAATCCAGTAATTTTATCTAATGGTAATTTCCAGTGGTACTACTGCTCAAGGCTGATAGCCTCCAATTGGGTGCTCAGGCTTATCATGCTAATAAAGATACACAGCATACTGGAAGTAGCTCCTGGAAGACTCTGACTTTCTCTGTACCAAGTTTATGACTGCTGCATTAAGACCAATGGATATTCATGTTAGGCTCTATTGTCACAGGCTTTTTCTTCCACTACATATAGGATAGCATGGGTTAGGTCCCAAAACTTGGTAGAAAGCTTTTACCCCAGAAGGTCAGGACCTGATTTAACACCCACGATCTCCAAAAGCTTGTTCAACATATATGTTAAAGCCTGGGCCAACCTACTGCTGACTATCTTCAACGATTAGCAGGTTAACATCAATGTTAACCCATACTGCACCTCTGGACCACAGTCCTTTGGATAACTCAACAGAATCAGGTCAATGAAACAACTTTTAAAAAATACCTACATTTACTTTACTAATAATACTCAGTAAATAAAGTGGAATTTGATTTGCATGTACAATGGACACAAGATGTAACTCCACAATAATTTTGGTTCTTGTTCTCTGTAGCTTAGCAGATGTTGATGCGATTATTAAAATACTGAAATGTAGTGAATCTCTGATACTTCTAAAAAAAAAGGGCAACTAGTGACAAATAAAGGATCAATGAGTCAACCAGAGCAACATCATTTTCAGTTTGTCACCAAACCAAATTGGATTGGCTCACCTTAGTTCGAATGTCCATCATTTTATTTTGCTTTGCATAATGTTAAGTCTATAGCAGTAAAATATTACCATTTATATTTAATGTTTATTTTATTTAATTATGAACTCTAGGCAGATACAATAGATACACATTTATGAGGCTCTATATTTAAGGCATCATTAAATGTATTTTTAAATTCAAGGAGTTAAGTATCTGAATGTTACCTTACATTAGTGTTTAACAGTGCTTGTACAGCAGTCAATTTGCTTGAATAAGGATGCTGATAAGAAAGGTAAGTGGCAGAAAGATGAGCTGCCTTGTGTGCTGCTTTTCCTTTCCACTTATAGGTTGGGACAGGTCTTGGACAGCCTGGGCTCAAAGGAAGTGATAAATTATATTTGCCTTCAAACTGAAAAAGCATAGCTACAGAAAAAAGTACTGCAGAAGAAACCTCTGGATTGAAAGTGAAAATTGCAGCAGAAGCTGGTTTTGTTATTTTATCTTTTATGGAGCTTTTAATTATATTTTGTTATTTTGGGCAGAGTTCTTTAATATTGGTCCTTTAAATAAAAACTATATCAAGACATGTATTTGGGCAAGAATTTGTATTTACTATGGCATAAAAATCACATCGCCCTTCAGTATGATATAGAGAAAACAAATGCAAAATTCTGATTGAAATTACATATTTTCGTCGGGGACATTTATCAAGCAAATAAATGACAATTATAAGCAAGTCAGGCTGCCACTATCTTAGTAAAGACTCTGTGATATGTTTACAATGTAAAAGAAAAACCCACCAAGTTGTGGGACCCAACTTGGCTCAAAGGTGGACTTTATAGGCACATAATAAGATAGACTTGGACATCAAGAAATTGTATAAAAAACGTTTATTGATTTCCAAAACATTAATACATAAAATTAACCCGACCCAAGCGTAGGGTCTCCTTGGCCAAGTTTGAGCCAAGTTGGGTCTCACAACTTGGTTGTTTTTTTCTTTTGTCTGTTTTTGGGATTATTCAGGCTCTTGGTAGCTCATATTTTACGTTAAGAGCCCATTCACATTGAGGCGAAACGACTTCGGGGGGGGGCGACCTGTGAAGTCGCGCGCACCACGACTTCGGCGCGACTTGCAGAGACTTCACATAATGGAAGTCTATGCAAGTCGCTCTGAGGTCGCCCCAAGGTAGTACAGGACCCTTTTTCTAAGTCGGAGCGACTTGTGTCACTCCTATTAGAACGGGTCCTGTACTACTCAATGGACCGCGACATACCGCGACTTGTCAGGCTGACATGTCGCCTGACAAGTCGCGGTAATGTGAATGGGCTCTTACAATGTATTTGTGACCCCCCTGCTCCTGTATTCCTGGTTGGCCAATTGTGACTCATAAGCAAAATTCTGAGAAATCTTTATTACTGAAGATAATACAGATTTTCACTCTAAAAATATGCACAATTAAGAAGTGATCAGGGCAGGTTTTAGTCTGTAACCTTGTAATAGATCTGTTTCATAATCTACGTCACTGCTCCTATTAGGAAACATATAACTCTGACATCACTACCTTCTTTGCGTTACGGCAGGATTGATTCTTGTGGAGTTTTGTGTATGTAACCTTTTGGTATTGTTTGTTGATGAATAAATCACCTGGATTACCTGCATCTTGAGCCTTCCCCTTCTTTTACCTGTGTACCAGACAGGTACTGGAGTATCAAGGTTTTACTGGGAGTGTGACAGGTTTCTTCTCTCATACCGTATGGGCATACTTTCACACACATGCAAGCTTTGACCTCCCTCTTCTTGTGGTCCAACTATTTGGTAAGTGTCCCTATGCTTTTTTTTTTTTTTATCAATAGTTCTTTATTGAATTTAAAAGATACAAATATACCGCCTCAGGGGATACGTGGTGAATGGTGGCAACTGGGGAGGAAAAAAGCTGTCCAGCTTCTCTAGCAGGAGACCATCTCTCCGGCGTCTGGTCGAATGTGTATTGGATGGAAGATTTTTTAATTTACTTTGGGATATTATTCCCTGACTTTGTGGTGGCTGATTTAGAAGCACTACTTTGGGACACTATTCCCTGAATTTGTGGTGACTAATTTAGAAGCGCATTACTTTTCTTTGTCACAGAATTGATAAATTATTTCCCATAGTGTTCTAAATTAAAAAAAAAATAAAATAAACGATGCTGTTTATCCTTACCACATACATTGGTTTGTTTTTATTTCATATTCTGCTTTAGACAAATTGAAGCTGGTGTGTAAGTTAAAGGAGAAGATCAGAATGTCATGCCATGTACACAGAGAGAAGATGCAAGCAAGCTCAAGCAAGAGAATTTGGCACTTGAGCCAGTAGTGGACTTGCCTTTACCTAAAATGGTAGTGCGGGTGCAAGTTCAGTTGTTGCCTTTTTTTTTTTTTTTTTTACACCCCAGAAGTGCTTGCAACCCTAAATCTATAATCCTACCACTTTATAAAACTTTGGTCCGGCCACACCTGGAGTATTCTGTCCAGTTTTGATCACCAATCCTCAGAAAGGATGTGCTGGAACTGGAAAGAATCCAAAGAAGGACAACTAAGCTAATTGGGGGATTGAAGGACCTAAATTATGTGGAGCGACAAGCGCTCAATTTATTCTCCCTAGAGAAGAGACACCTGAGAGGGGACATGATAGCGATTTAGAAATACCCCAATGGTGACCTAAAAAAAAAACGATTCAGTTGCAAGGAGTGCAAGAGGACACGAGGCCATTCGATGAGATTAGAGGAGAAGCGATTTAACCTCAGGCTACGCAAAGGTTTTTTTTACAGTAAGGACAATAAGATTGTGGAACTCGCTTCCACAAATGGTAGTAACTGCGAGGATTATGGCTACTTTTAAAAGACTCTTGGACATACACGTCCAAGATCAAAAAACATTCAGGGGTATGGGAAATGAATATATCCACACACACCTACACAGGTTGAACTGGATGGGCTATTTTCTTTATTCAGCCTCAACTACTATGTAACTATGTAATATATATATATATATATATTTATATATATATATATATATATATATATCCTGTTCCTTTAAAGCGTGTTAAACAGCACAGTGCTTGTGCTGTGTAATTTGTCCCTTTGTATAATGTAATATAACTGGCTGATCCGGCCTGTTCCTGTTTCCCCCTGTTGACCACGATAATCATGGCTCCTGATCCATGATACAGCGGTCAGCTTACGGGCCTCTGTCATCACGCTCTTTCCTGTCTTACCCTCTCCCTCACTTCTCCCCCTCCCTGTCAGCTCTGATGCCTATGTGAGAGCGATTCCCCTCCTTGCCCCTCACCTCCTACTGCTCTTCCCTGTCACTTGAAAACCTTTTAAAAGTTCTTGCATTACCTCTGTTTACCAAGATCTAAACTTCTAGATGTTCATTTTTTTAAACTCAAATTGTAAATGCCTTATCTCACAGCGGTCACATGACCTTCCTCTGCTGCCTGGCTGATGTCAGAGGGTTATCTCAGCCCCTCCCTCTGCAATCCTTACAAGAAGAACGAGCAGAGGAATGTCACTGATGGCAAATCATTGCTGTAAGATAAAGTAATTACACCTTGATTAAACAGAGGAGATAGCAGTGTTTTATCATCTAGACTTTATAACCACTTTAAGTACTGTATATGAATGTTATACAGTCCTTGTACAGCAGGGTTGGAATATAAGCTAAACAAGCAGGATAGAGGAACACATCAAAATCCTCCTAACAAATGCAACATTTGATGCCTGAGCAGTTAGTCATAAGGCCAATTTGTTGTCACGTGGTGTAAGAAGGCACTTGCCGAACCATCTGCAGGTATCAACTTCTTCAGGAATTTGTAGTAATCTCAGGACATTTAGAAAGTGCGTCTGCACATTGGTGTAGAGTAGTGATAGGTATGTACAGTCCCCTCACGGTACCTGAAGTGCAGTTAACCTTTTCCATTCGCTATATGGGTTTACTTTAAGTACCTTAAGGTAAATGCCATAACAAAACAGGAAATATCTAAAATCACTCAAATCCAAAAGCCATTCTACAACCCATTATATCATTAGTACATAAACATACAACAGATTCACCAATTGTCCATTCATTCCAACATCTCTGGACAGTCGGGAATTAAAAAAAAACTTAAGAGTAGTTCTCACCAACTGTACTTCAAGCTCACATTTCCAGAAATGAAAAATATTCTGCACTCACCGAGACTGAAGAGTATGAGAAATTTCAGGCACACAAACTCCTGTCTGTCCACCTGCAGGGAATGTAGAAGAATGACTAGCTCCTGTGCTCTAAGAACCAGATTATTCAGTGTGGATCCAGCCTGGGCTGCAATGGCTGATAGTTCAATCTAAAAAACAAAAGAATACATGAAGTATGAGCACCTTTGTTCATTTATAACAGCTAAAGAATATTTTATTGCTTACATCACTTAAATAAAAGAGAACTGCAATTAGGCTAAATCTCGTTTTCTGTACTTTTTTCTGGAGGTCAGAGAATGCGATGGGCCTGATTAAATAATGTAATTGAACAAATACAGGGATAGATGATTATGAAAACCTTGCATTACAGGCTTACAGAAGCACACAGATGTACACATGTCTAAAATGAATGCAATCTATAAATGTATCTTGCAAATTGTACATTTCTGTTCGGTGCACGTTGAATTTACAAATGATGTAGCATTTTGTGCATTCTGTTGTACCACGTAGAATGTAGGATGCAACATATGTTTTAGCTCAATATGCTGCAGCTGTGATATTATTACTAACAGGACTTGCATTGTAACTTCACAAAATAATGGTACTACCTGGCCAATAAAATCTTATGTAAATTGCACTTCCCAATATACAGTATCATCTACCATGTTAAAATAGGTGGGCAGAGCAAATTAAAACAGTTTGTCAAAGACTGGATACTTGCAATGTGTGAACTGGGACAAAATTTGGTTTCTGGGAGATTAGGTGAACCCAGAGGGAAGCTCACTCTTAAAATCTAGTGGAGGGGAAACTATTAATATTTTATTAGCCTTTTTGATGTATAATGTGCAAGTTATTATTAAAAAAGGGCACAGGGGGCTGGTCATTGCCATGGGGGACATGTACCAATGGACACTTACCAATGGACAAAAAATACTGTTCAGTAGAGAAAGGATCTTTTCACGCAGCCTAAAGGGCTATATTCTATATAAATACACAAAAACTTTAAATAACATTTCTACCAGGTGCTTCTCAAGGCATGCGACCTGGGTCGCCAGGAAAGAAAGGACAGTAAACATGTGTCCCCCCATTTCAATACCACAAAAGGCCACTAGCCAATAAGCGTTAGAAGGGTACCCACCTTCCGATAATTCTGCGGCACTGCTCTACCGCCTGCTAAAGATCAGATTCCAACTCTGCCGGAGTGCAAAGCCATTGAAGAGACAAGAACTCACTGCTCAAGGTGGTGTAATTGCCTGATGACTCACACCGGTGCATGCCCCAGCTCGCCTCCGTGAAAACTTGATAAAGGAAAAGGAATTGGCAGCACTCCAGGTTGAGTCAAAATCCGGATTTATTGACTGGACATCCAAATATGACAATCGTGACAAGGTAGACACGTTTCACACACTGACTGTGTGCTTAATCATTATGTTTCATTATGATTAAGCACACAGTCAGTGTGTGAAATGCGTCTACCTTGTCACGATTGTCATATTTGAATGTCCAGTCAATAAATCTGGATTTTGACTCAACCTGGAGTGCTGCCAATTCCTTTTCCTTTATGGAGTGTAAAGCCAGCAGGGATTTTAGGTGATGCCACAGACCAAATATGGCTATAAAGTTTCCCAGGATTCCCATAACAGATTTATTTACATCAACCAGGGATTTGGGCAGGTAAACTGCCAAGTATGCCTAGTTTGTTTAGCAGTTCAACAAATCATGAACAGGCTGGGTTTGGGTAAAAATAATTTTTCACCCAAGCTCATCCATCGTAGCAACCTTAAACAGATTTCAAATTCTCATTACCACAGATACAAACAGTGGTGTAAAAAATAAACTAAAAATATGGACTTGTATTTGGATCCTCGTGCACTTACTATATCCATTAGTTCAAGTATTCCATTTATTCTTTCATCTGATATCATTTAGTAAAACACGTCTCCTATAATCTCTGTTTTTTCTCATTTATACAGTCCATTAATTCTTCCTTTAAGTGATATGCTTTAATTAGCACAGTTATACAACATATTCCACATCTTGTCATTTGGTTCTTTCAGTTATTACATGCACACAGTAAATACTTCTTAATCACAATTATGCATACAATAATCCCCCGCATCATTTATTGCATGCAGTTGCACTCATGTATTGCCTATTCTCTCTTTTATTCTTTTTCTTTATTTCTTTGCTTTCCTCACGTTTTCCCAAGATTCTCATCCTTTCTATATTTTATTCCTATTTTAAGTCTTATATAAATAGTTTGGGAACATTTAATTCACAAAACTTAGCCTTATGTCGCACTTTGTAAAAATATGTCATTTTTTGTCACATTTTATATCTTACTTTATAAAAAAGTTTTGGGACATTTTATCTCAATAGCTTACTTTTGTGACACATTTAATATAAATAGTTCACATATTTAATCTTTTTGTCTCACCCTAGTTTTAATATTGTTTCATCTCCATAACCATCTCCATTTGTAACCTTGTTTGTTAGTTACACATACACCAATAGGCTAATTTCACTAAAAATATACATACATAACCCATAGTCATGCCCCCTGTCATTATCCAAGTCCTATCCAGACCGACAAGTCACTCCAACACTCTCTATATATCTCAGTGGCTAGGAATTCCCACGCTCACTTTGTCACACTTTTGTAAGTTCATGAGCACCTGACATGGAGCCCTATATCCTTTTCAAAACTCTGCTCCAGCATAGTCTGCTTACTGCTGAACTAGAGCAAGACATAAGGCTTCTGACAAGACTATCATTATTCATTAGGATGCCAATTATACAAGCCATATGTGGCATGTTCAAAAAACGTCTATAAGAATCCCATGCCCCCAGTTGATACATCCAGCCATCCTGCATCCAGCTCTTTTTTTTAATACAATCTACTGGACTGGCCAGAACTAGTCCTTGAGGGAGTCTATTTCACATTTTTATACCACTTACTGCGAAGAAACCTTTCCATATGTGAAAGCTAACCACCTCAATACAGGGCACTTTCACCCCCTTCTTTCCCAGACCAATTTTCAGCTTTCAGTGCTCTTTCACTTTGAAAGACAATTACTGTCATTTTGGGTACAGCTACACTGTACCCAAATTACATTTTTATCATTTTCTTCACACAACGCTTTCTTTTGGTGGTATTTATTCCCCACTGAGTTTTTTATTTTTTGCGATATAAGCTAAAAAAGAGTGAACATTTTGAAAAAAAATATACTGTATATATATTTTCCACTGTCTGTTTTAAAGAAATCCAATAAAATCAAATTTCGTCATAAACTTAGGCCAGAATGTATTCCGCTACATGTTTTTGGTAAAAAAAAAAAAAAAATCCTGATAAGTGTATGATAATAGGTTTGTGTGTAAGTTATAGAGCCTACAGCTAGGCTGCGTATGATTGAAAATTGATCAATCCTAATGTACTAGCTACCTATCTCATTTCTTGAGGCCCTAAAATGTCAGGACAGTACAAATACCCCCCCAACATGACCCCTTTTTGTAAAGCGGACAGTCTAAGGTATTTAGTAAGAGGCATAGTAAGTTTTTTGAAGTTGCATTTTTTTGCCAACAATAGTTTGGGTAATGAAGATTTTTTTTTCACAAAATTGTCATATTAACAATTTATGCCTTACAATTACACCTCAAAAATGTATTCTGCTAGTCCTCCTGAGTATGATGATACCACACGTGTGATACCACACTCTGTATGTGGCCACAACCTGGCCACATACAGAGGCCCAACATCCAAGTAGCAGCGTCAGGGTTCTATAGGCATAAATTACACATTTAATTTCCTGAGTACCTATCACATTTTTGAAGGCCCTGGAGCACCCCATTTTTGGAAGAAAACACCCCAGTGTATATTCTACGAGGCATAATGAGTCTTTTTAACATGTCATTTTTTTCCACAAGTTTTTGGAAAATGTGGAACGAAAATTAAACTGTATTTTTTTTTTTTTTTTACACAAAGTTGTCAATTTCTAATAAATAGCATGTACATAGCAAAAATTATACCCCAAAATACAATCTGCTACTTTTTTTTTTTTTACACAAAGTTGTCAATTTCTAATAAATAGCATGGACATAGCAAAAATTACACCCCAAAATTACATTCTGCTACTCGTCCTGAAAATGGCGATATCACATGTGTTAGACTTTTACACAGCCTGGCCACATACGGCCCAACATCCAAGTAGCACCTTCAGGCTTCTGACACATAGCATGTACATACCAGGAATTACACCCCAAAATACATTCTGCTGAGCAAAGGGTAAAAAAAGAATTACCTGTGGTTTTAGAAGGCAGGAATACTGTCCCAGCACAGGAAAAGCATTGGTCCAGACAGCCAACGGAATTGTCCAGGCAGCAGGCAGAGATATGCCAAAGTATTGGTCCTGGCAGTAGTTCAGGTGGCAGGCAAAGGCATAGCCAGTTCAGGTGGCAGGCAGAGGCATGGCCAGTTCAAGTGGCAGGCAGAGGCATGGCCAGTTTAAGTGGCACCAGGCAGCACTATAAGGCTTAGGGCCTTGGTCAGGTAAGACCTGAGGGCAGGGGTAGAGGCTTTTCCCACCCAAATGTCTTTGAAGCCTCCGAGTCTCCAGACCCCAATCTGAGAAAACAAAAACCTGGAGCTTCTCACATATGTGAGACCCCTGTGCTGTCTTGAATCCCACTAATACAGTGGCAGGGCAAGCCATCAGTTCAGGAGGCAGGCAAAAAGCATGGTCATTTAAAAGGCCGAGGTCAATTCACATGTAAGGCCGAAACATGGTTGACAGAGGCATAGTCGATAAACAGTCTGGATAATACACAGAAATAATAGATAGTGGAAACTGGAAAAATGTCTTCACTTCACTAATAGTGCAGTGAAGTGGGATAAATCTGATAGCACTCTTCAGTACAGAGGCCTGGCTGGGAGGGACATTGGGGACAGTAGTATAGAGTGTCACTGCAAATTCCTCTACTTTTTTGGGGGGGTTTGCGGCCTGTGTGGGTAGGAGGGAGGATATCCAGGAAGTGCCTTGTGCCATGAAGTCTGGCTAATGTATCAGAGCAAATTTGTTCAGGGGATAATGTCCTCTTTAAATTTTAGATAGGTTAGGGATCTTTAGGCGCACTTGGAAAAAATAACATATGAATTGAACAGGGCTAGTTAAATTAAATAAATGGTGACTTTCTTATACCAAAACAGTGATCTCCTGGTAGCCAAGTAGCGCTGCATAAGCTGGTTGTTCATATCCACTTCCCCCATGAATAGGTTTTTTTATGAACACATTTTGGCTTTTGGACGGGACCTCATCTTGTCTGAAGTTCCACCAAGGTGTCATTATGTATTGTAGAAAGGATGTAGACGTCTCTTATTTCTCCACTTTAGAACTAGTACCTCTTCATTCCCTAGTCCCTCTAGGGGCAGCTTTCGGGCTGCTAATTGGGCAGACTTTGGAGCAAAAACAGGGTGCTGGCATTCGTGGGGCATATCTGCTCTGGACTTTTATTCATTATGCAAGGGAGACCCTCAAGGCACCCAAGGAGAGACTTTTTCCCTGAATAATTATAATACTGATAGAGGAAGTTCATGTCAATACCACACAAGTATCCCCCTATTGATGTATTGATCTTTAAGGAGTTATACGAATGCCTTCACTCTTGCTAACTTAAGTTCTCAAAGCAAACTTGATACTCCAGCTGAGCCCCATGCAGCAACCTGTCCCCTATGTCTGCCCCCCAGGCATATGTGACCGTATTGGATTTATGTGATATATGTGGCATACTTGTGGCTGGTCTTGAGGAAGCACGAAGCGAAACGCTTCGACCACTACACCATTCTACGCCTCTCATGTGAAGTTCATATGTAGAGGTCTTTTGTGTATGCCACTCACTTTACATGCAACCAACACATAATATATGTGTGTTGTACTTTTAATTACTATGGTGTCAAGTATGTCTTTTTTATATCATGTACAATAAATCAATTTTTTAATCTATATATTGTGTTTATGTAAATGCCTTTAAAATCCACCAATGCAGGACTTGGTGCCTGCACAATCTTTTCTTGTAAAATTACTTGGACGTGGCACATGGTGAGGTCCCCTTCTTTTTCTTACCGCTTCATTCCTCATACTGGCTTTTCCCCTTGATTGAATTTCTTGGTGACCAATCTCTGTCGGAAGCCCTTGCAGTTGGGCCATGCTGCCCCACAGGCCACAGTCTTCTTCAGGTAGAGATGGCGGAAAAGTGGGAGACTTGTATAGAAATTGTCTATGGGTGGTAACCCTTCCCAAACAGTAGTTATATTAGCTGTATAGGTAGGGCAGGGCATCCGGGGGGGTCTAGCTGTCTGTCCTTTCCCTCATAAATTTTAAAATCGTATGTGTAACCGGTGGCCCTGTTGCATGCCTTATAAAATGTTACCCCATATCTGGCCTGTTTACTGGGGAGGTATTGCTTGATGCCAAGTCTTCCGGTGAAGTCGATTAGGGATTCATCCACACAAATATTTATATCGGAGGTAAACATTTGCTTGAAGCTGGAGCAAAGAAAATTGATTAGGGGCCAAATGTTTAATATTTTATCATAATTAGGATGATTTTGAGGGGCACTGGGCATTGTTGTTGAAATGTAAAAATCGCATTATCATTTCGGAACAGGTTCTGGGCATCAAAGAGGAGTAGACTGGCATATGATTGATAGGTTGGGTAGACCAGTAGGAATGGAATTCATTTTTTTTTTTTTGGCAGCCCCATGTTGAGGGTTAGTCCATGAAAAATTTTACATTTTTCCACAGGGAGGGGTTTCCAAGCAAAAGGGCGGGCATAGGAAAATTCAGGATTGCTGGCAATATGTTGGCTGACGTACAGATTACACCGCTCCACAATGTAGTTCTGCAGATCATCCATCAAAAATAAATGAAAATAATAAAGTGGGGTTCTATTTTCTGATTGTATTTGATTGCCTGGCTGTGCTGTAAAAGGGGGAATTACAGGTTCTGCTGAAGTATCCGGTAGCCATCTAGGGTATAATAATAATACGGGAGGCTAGTATTGGCCCTGCCTTGTTGTGGATGGGACTCCCTGTTACTAGCATCTGGCCTATCATGTTGGAATGATGATCTGCTTGTGCCTGCCACTGCACAAGGACTTGCAGAACTCCTGGTGGATGCCTGCCTATAATCTTGGAGTGCTGCACTGCTGATGGATGCCTCAGGATTTGTTGTGCTGCTGATGGATGCCTGTGCCTGCTCACATCTCCTGAGCCTCTTTGTTATAATTCTGTGAGGAATGATAGCGTGAGGAGGAAAAAAAAGCCGATCTCGGTCTGCTGTTTACATCATGTGGTCATTGGCGACAGCTAATCACGTGGTAAGGGGCTGGGATCAGTCCCTTACTCAGATCTGTGATCGGCCGAGTCTCATGGATTAGGTGCTCAAGTATTAATATTTTTAATACTTGAGAGGAAAGACAGAAACGGCAGACCTAATAGAGGAAATGATATTCAGAGAGTGTTAACAGGATACATTTTTGGCTAGGGCTATGCTGCAGAAGACAATATGAAACTGGGAACTTGTTACATGAGGCTAGTAGAGATCAGTGCCATTATGCTAATCAATGCTTTCACTACAAACTGCTGTTGTTTGAGGGCTGCACATCATATGCCCAAGGGCTGCATGCGGTCCTTGGGCTGCAGGTTGGGCACATGGGCCTTAAACTTAAGCAAAACTCTGTTTATCTAGATTGCCAGTGCCTTTGATATTATTGTCCGGGATAGATTTAATGCTGATCTTTTTCAGGAAACCTTTATGACTATCAAGCAATGATAGACAAAAAACAGCTGTTTTTATTTCAAGTTTTGTCAGTTGTATGTGATTACTATAGTTCATCAACTAGTTTCAGTCTGTATAATATGAATTGATTTACGCATTACTTGGTGTGCTCTGCATTGATCAAATACCATTATTATATTATGGCTCTTGATTATGTACCACCATTGACTAATTAATGTAATTCCTGATAAGATATGCATACAGTAGATAATAATACAAACAGCTTTTTATTGAATAGAGCAAATAGATTAATTGATATATACATTTTTATTAATATGGAGTTATTAGCTTTTTTCTCTTCCTCCCTTACTTTTCATGTTTTTATCCAAATATTTCAAAAGGAGATGTACATAGATATTGTTTCTTATCTGTTAGTATTTTTATACTATAGTTTTAGATAAGACATTGATTATATCTATGATTTTACATGCTAATAGTTCTAAATAATTGAGACTTTATCTAAAAAACATTGGTTGGCTTGGTCTGAGTTTCCTCTGAGATCTCGTCTATTGTGCGCCGACTCACTGCTTTTTTAGATTTGTATTGGTATTTAGTGAGAAATACTAGAGTTGGCTGCATATAGAATAGGATTGAATCCGAATCTCAGAGTCATAAATTTGTCACCAGCTGGAACACACTAGAGGAATCCTCCCACTCGGATACACACGTGACAGCGCATTTATCACTCTGTATTTTTCTTTAATTGAGACTTTATACAACTCCTGAAAAGCATTGGCATTTCCTTGACAATCATAAATAAAATATAATTCTAGACTTTCATATATGAGAAGTCGCTCTATCCTTTATCCTATATTTATGTTTTCATAAGGACCATCCACATATCACAAAGAGCTGCCATAAAACCTATGGCATATTAAATATACTCAATAGTGGTCCTTCACACCATCTGAACAATTCTTGAAATAAAAATCTTGCAAGAGGGTCTAACATTCCCCTGCTTAACTGTAAGAGGTATTAAACCCACAAAAACAAATGTAATATATTGCAGCTTACTAATCCTTAGGTGTCATGGCTGCATTTTTCTTTTCTGTTTTCATACTTTATTTTTTACCTTGTACAGCCAAGAGTTCGTTCTGTACTCCTGTGACCCATTTTCAGCAGACAGCGGGCTGAAGTCCGCTGTCTGCTGACATCACAGAGCCGGTCAAGGCTTGGGCAAGATCGCAACAATGGATCCGCCCACATGCCTGGACCCACACCCGGCTTGGCCTCTCAGCTGAGAGCCTGAACCGACTGCTCCCACCCCCTTCACAGCCCAGCAGTCAAGTGAGCAAGGGGGGCAGAGCAGAGAGCCGCTGACTGACAGTCACCAGGTCTCTGCTCAGGGAGAGGTGAGAACCAAGTGATCTGTAGTGTTAGATTTCTCGGTTCTCAATTTTAGAGGCATCCTTTAAATAAATATACAATTTTTGAGCATATAGAAATAAATGACTTTTCAAACAATATTTAGAGTAAATAAGTCCATGTGGCATAAGGTGCTCAGTGTGGGTGGATTATTTAAATCACATGTGCTCTGAAGAAGACTTGTGCTCTCCACTCCATCATTCCCTTGAACCCACACACCGCACTCACACCCAGGCTGCTCAGGCGCCATATTGAAATGTGCTTTTTCTCATGACATGGATGTGGTATCATAAAATATTTATCAAGGGGTATTGTTTATAAGTGATGTCTTGCCCTATGTATAAAAGCTTAATTGCTCTTCTATCTGGAGACATATAATTGATCTTTATGACAGCAGCTTTATTTATTGTTAGCTTTTGTTCTAATTGTTTGGTGTATGGGTAGCGCAGGTGGTATATAGTAACTAAAAAATATAAACATATAATATAAATTTGTCCATAACATCAGGAGAAAAAAAAAGGAGTGGGGGGAAGGTGCCTCTAGTTATTCTCACTCATCTGCCTGGGTAACAAGCAAAATGGCGACCAGCCCAAGGGAGAACCCAGCACATTCAGTCAACACTATAAACCCAAGATAGAAACAAAAAACTAAAAAATAATTTTTTTTTGTTACAGCTTTTCCCTTTGATTTAATCTGGTAATCCTATAATTAACTCACTTTCAGTCTTAGGGTGACAACCGTACTGAGCAGCATTATCACCCTAAGACAGGGAGAATGTTAGGACTACATAACACTGTTAGGACTATGTAACACCTCCCACTCTTCTCCATAACAGGGTATTTTGTAAACCACCGATATGGTAGGGAGCAATACTAACAACAGTCCAGACGAAGAGGAAACTATCAGCTTACAAGTATTCTGGCTGAATGAACAGCTATTTTTTTTACTAATAGAACAGATATTAATAAAGTGATTGTAAAGTCTCGTTTTTTTTTTTTTTTTAAATAACAAACATGTTATACTTACCAGCACTGTGCAGTGGTTTTGCACAGAGAAGCCCAGATCCTCCTCTTCTCGGGTTCCTCTTCGGCTCTCCTGGCCCCTCCCTCCTGTTGAGTGCCCCCACAGCAAGCAACATGCTATGGGGGCACCCGAGCCGAGCCGCAGCTTCCTGTGTCCATTCCCCCGCCCCCCTCTCTTCTCATTTGCTCACTGAATTTCATTGACAGCAGCCAATGAGGAAGAAGAGTCTCGGGCAGCTGAGACACTCCTGCAACATTGATGATCAAGATGGGGCTAAGGTAAGTATTAGGAGGGCTGAGGGGAGCTACTGAACACAGAAGGCTTTTTATCTTAATGCATAGACTGCATTAAGATAAAAAAAAAAAAACTTGAATTGCTTTTAATGGTATATGTAAAGCAGAACTAAACTTTCTCAATCAACACTATTTTTAATCCTTATGCTGCTAGCATTAGTAAATAGATAAGAAATTATATTATACTGTATTTACTTATTTTAAACCTTTTTTTTTTACATTTCTTCAGGTATTTTGTGATTTCCAGGCCTATTTTCTGGATTCCAGGAAGTAAATGCTACCTGCCCTTACTCAAGATGGCCACAGCCAGAAATGCTAGGGTGTGTTTTTCAAAGTGATTTCTCAGCAAAATAATGCATCGAGAGATGGATAAAAGGGTTTGTTTTTAATATTAAAACTGAATTAATTTGTGTTTTCAGTTTTGTGATTCTCAGAAGTTTAGGTCTGTTTTAACAGACTGAAAGGGAGCAAATGTATTGTTAAAGTCTACATCCATGTTAAAGGCTGCTTTGAATTTAAACACAATTTTTTAAAAGAGATCTCTATGGCAGCCAATAATAATTTACAGATATTTATTTTTTTTAAAGCTAACATGGTGCCAATCGGACCCCCAAACCCCAAAAATGCTCCCCCTCTGAAAGTGCCCTGAGGTTTCTCTCCCCTGCAGATTTGAAATCAGCTCAGCTGTGTGGCAGTCTGCCCTCACAGCCACGTCATTCAATCACAGATATCTGTGAATTTACAACCTGTCACAGTGGCAGATGGACTGGTGGTTCTCAATGGAACACATATGTGTTGATTACCGCATCCCTAGTTCATTTATACTTCCTCTGGCTCTCTGAAAGTCTTTACCTCAGAAAGGACATAGAGCTGGAAAAAGAATATGCCTCTGCATCCGTGATCTTGGTATAAATGCTTTACTGTATGTGACAGTACAGTTCCCGGTTATGCTGTTTTTTCAGTTTGCTTGGTGGTTGTTAAAATGCTGTTTGGGATCTGGAGCCCAGAGGTTTGACACTGGTCTGGATCGGAGGAAATCTCCAATCTTGGGACCAGGTTATAGGAAAAGCCAGGACACTGATTGTGTAGGTGGGTTCTGGACTTTTTGTAGAAACGGGTCTCCACCCTCCTGAGGAGTCCTTATGGATGCAAGGGAGCAGCCACAAGTGTGCATGTCTGCACAGCACAGTCTGAAAGAGCAGACAGAGGGCCCATGCCCAAAGGCAGGAGCAACATGAACTAGTGCCAGCAGAGAACCAGAGAGTGTATGGAAGGACAGGGACACTGTTACATGGTCAAGAGGACCGAGGCCCAAAGCCTAAGCAGCGGTGCTGACTAGAGAGCCAGGTGGCTCAGTATTTTTTGTTAACATTGTTGCTGTGTAAAGTTGAAACTCCTGTATAGGAATCTTGGATGGAATGCATATTTTTGTTTAATAAAAGTGGGCCAACAAGCTCTTAAAAGGCAGAACTGGCATAGACTCTACTCACTGGTGAGCTCTACACTTAAGCTAAATAAACTTCAAACATTACAAGTCTTTTTTGGAAAATAAATAATTATTGGACATTTTTGTTATGCAAATATATGTGCCTTTTGGGGGTGTGATAGGGAAATTGCATATTTCATATTCCTTATTAACCGTTGGCCTCACAAAAATATCTAAAAAGCCTCCTAATCTTGGTCAAGGAGCCAAATAAGGTCATATCTATTGTTTTACTTTACTGATGTAAAGCGTAAAGCTTGAGGAATGCATGATGACCGAGTCCACTACCCCCCCCCCCCCCGCCGCTTAAAAGGTGATATCACTGTCCAAAAAACTTTGATTGGTCATTTATTCACATACTAGCCTATATAAACCACAGCCCGCACTGGGATAGGCTAGTCTCACCCAGAACGGCCATGAGGCAAGTGTCTGGTCCTGATTACCTGGATACACAAACTTCAACCCCAATGGATACAAGCTCAACCTCTCCCATAGTCTATAAAGTTGTGTAAGATCAAAATATAGAGAATAGCAATTATATATTAAACATTGTATACATTGACTGATCGCACCATAAGCACATCTCACATTGCTGAAAGTAATGATATGGGCCATCCACATCTGTGATCTAGAGGAGATTCTTTATAAGAATTTAAATGTCCTCTTCATTTGTGCAATGCAAAAAGGCTTCATCTCCCTCGCACAAGGTGTATGTTATGCAGACACATTCCCAATATATACCCAAACTTCTAGCATTCACAGAGTATATCTTGCAAATTGATGCATATACAGGCATGGTACATGTAGATTTAAATAGCAAAAGACAAATCCTCTTTCAAAGTAATATAGTCCTCTCTGTAGTCTATAGCACAGTACATTCTTTTATGTCCATACCCATATTCAGCGATTAATCCATAAAGGTAATTTGGAAACGTACTTTAAACAATTAATTTTTATTAGATTATTAATCATTACACAAAAACATTTTCAGCAGAGGTATCATATCCTAAGATTCAACCATCCACCAAAATTTGTAATAAAGAATTTCTATATAACATACTCTCAAAATAACAATGTTGGATTTAAATAATAGATAAATATAAAAGCAAAACGAAAAAAATCCTAGAAAGGATCCTCGATTTCATGTCTAAATGGTAGCCCCTTGCATATCAAAACCCATTTGGGTAAAGCCACGCCCTTTTTAACCCATAATATATTTATCTTAATCCTCAGTATGTTTGAATGTATTCCACACTGCCCAGGTCTTTGAAAATCTATCAATAAGATCCCTGGCAATAGCTAAAGTTTCTTCTAAATAATAAATCCTGTCAATTGATTTCAGCCATTCTTTAATAGTGGGAATTTGATTTACCTTCCAATATTTGGGAATTAATGCTTTGGCTGCATTTAGTAAATGGTGGGACTAAATCCCCATTTTTATTTATGGATTGTCTCCATATTTAATAGTCATTTCTTTTGCATGGTTGCGCTATTCTTTTTTAATATGCATTTAGTAAATGCCTAATTAAAGCGGAGTTCCGGGCACAAAATCAATATTTTTTTTGTGCCCGTCCGCTAGTTCTCCATCACCTGAAAAGGAATTGGATAGTTAGGTTTTTTTTTTTTTTTTTTTTTTGTTTTTTTTTTTTTGTTTACTCACCTTGTAATTGAAGATCGTAAATACTCACCTCAGTGTACTTCCTCCCTCAGCGCCGCGGCTCCGCCGTCACTTCCTGTCTCGCGATGATTCCTGGGAGCTGAACGTCATCGCTCCCATGAATCAATGCGACAGCACTGGCCCCGCTCGTCACTTCCGGGCGACGCTGCATTCCCCTGCTAAACAGCTTCTGGGCATGCCCAGAAGCTGTGGAGGAATGCGGCGCCGCACCGGAAGTGACGAGAGGGGCCGGTGCAGGCGCATTCTGGGAGAAGAAGACGCGGAAGAAGACGCCGAAGAGGACCGCGCCGGCTTCAGCTGCCCACAAGAGAGATGGAAACGCTGTGGAAGAAATTTTATAAGTAAGTATTTCTTCTAAAAGGTAAGTGCGAACCGGGACAGATCAGAGGCTAGCCATTGTGGAATGTGCTAGCCCTGACTGTCCCGGGGGTATGTTTGTTAAAAAATGACTTCTGTGCCAGGAACTCCGCTTTAATGACTGTATATATTCTGTTAAAGAGCAATCAAACGCATGTAATAAACAACAAGCAGGTGTTAGGACCAACCTTGGGTTAGTGATGTGTAAAATTAACTCTTGTACCTTGGACCAAAATGTCATTAATATTGAACACTCCCACCAAATGTGTATCATGTCTCCTCGCGCTTGATGACATCTCCAGCATCTATCTATCTATCTATGGTCTGTGGGAACCATTTATTAGGCTTAGCAGGTGTTGCATACCATTGTGTCAACACTTTATATTACGTTTCTTGTAATCGGGTGCTAATAGAATATTTATGTGCTAGGATATAAGCAGTCTTCCATTGTGAATCTGTAAATTTGGTATGCAAAGCAGACTCCCACAGATCCCTGAACGTACCTGAATTTACCAGTAAGGAGGTTTGGAGCAGAGCATACATTTGAGAGGTGGTTTTATCAATTGTTTGCCGTTTAAAACACAAAGACTCAAAGTTTGTTAAAGGTCTCTTAAAATCTCCTTTCTGTAAACGCGTAGAAAGATAACTATGAATTTGCCTATACGACCAAGGAGTGAAATTACTTGGACCCATAGGAGATTTTAGACTATCATAGGACAGAATCCCACCTCTTTGCACACAGTGTGTCACCAGCAATGGCATATTTCCATTAATTTTAAATAGCTAAGGTGTTGTCATACTCGGGGGGAATTCAGGTTTCTTATCCAAGGGAGTTAGAGGTCCTACAGCAGTTGAAAGAGATGTAGTTCAAATCACTTCATAAAATGCCAATAGTGTCTTGCCAATTATTCGATGCTGCTTAATATGTAGGGGGCATTTTCCCATCCTATCCATGGTGCAAATTTCAAATGTATAGTAGTGGTGGATTCTTCTAACAAAATTACTCTTTATTAACCCTATGGCAGTGCCAATCAATTATCCTTGCCAAGTGAACTGCTAAATAGTAATTTCGAAAATTTGGAAAACCCAGTCCTCCTTTCGCCTTATCCATCGTTAGATACCGTGAATTAGTATGTGGTCTATTCCCTTGCCAAAGAAATTTCCTCACACTAGCTGATAGCTGCTTAAAAAAGCTCAAAGGAACTTTAATAGGTAACCTAAGACAAAAAATATAGTGCTTAAGGGAGGACAATCATCTGAATGACTGCTGCCCGACCGAACCACGAAAAATGCTTCAAATTCTATTTAGTAAGATATAACATTTTATCCGATGTAGCAACGGTTGATAATTTAAGGAAAAAATATCACAAGTATTTTTAGGGAGCTGAATGGCCAAGTTCTTCAGGCCACCTGTAACCCATTTAAAAGGGTTATTTTGTTGAGCCATGGTTAAACTGTAAGAATCCAATGTAAGGTTAAGAGCTTCCGATTTTGTATAATTAATTTTAAAGTTTGAAATATATCCAAATTCTCTAAACTTTTGAAGCAAGTTTGAAATGGATAGGTGGGGCTGAGTCAAAAAGAACAAGTCATAAGCAGCTATTTTATACTCTTTTCCTCCTATTCCGCTTATTGAGGGTAGTTGAGATACCAAACTAATAAAAGATTCCAAGGAGATCAAAAAAATATGGGGTGATAGTGGGCATCCCTGTCTGGTCCCATTGGCAATTGACACTGGTTCCGACAGGACTACATTAATTTTCAACCTGGCAGTTGGATAATGATAAAGGGACGCTATCCATGAAAGCATATGTGTCTGCAATCCAATATAAGAGCATGTAGCCTGCAGGTAGTCCCACGCAACTCTATTGAAGGCTTTCTCCACATCCGTAGACAGGAGAAAGCCCTCAATAGCCTCTGTCTGTGCTCTATGAATTAGATTTATCATCTTGATTATATTATCTCTGGCCTCCCTACCTAGCATGAAACCAGCTTGTTCTGGACCAATAAGTGATGTCATATGTATAAGGGGTCACAATCGATTTGCAAGAATTTTCGCTAATAATTTCAAATCTAAGTTGAGCAAGAAGATTGGCCTATAGCTGGCACAGTCTCTGGGATCTTTACCTGGTTTTGTAATGACCGTCACAAAAGCTTCCAGGAAAGTTTTAGAGGGAGGAGTGCCATCCTTTAGTGAATTAAAAACTTTTGTCAGAGGCCCCTTGAGAATGGAGGTGAAAGTCTTATAGTAATGTGATGAAAAGCCATCAGGCCGAGGATTTTTACCTGGCCTCAGCTCATTTATCGCAGACACTGTCTCCTCCTCCTCAATGGGTCTCTCCAAATATGCAGCATCCAGTTGCAACAACACAGGCATGCCACTCTTTTTGAGATAATCATGAATATTCTTATTTCTATCCCCTGTAATATTAGGGAGTCTATGTGAAGGGGGGGCTATAAAGTTTTGTGTAATAATCATGAAATGCCGATGCAATTGCCTCTGTAGTGTGTTGCATTATTCCTGATGATGTTTTAATGCCCTGGATAGTAGTGGACATATTAAGATCTTTCAGCGCTTTAGCTAATAATTTGCCTGCTTTATCTCTTTGTTCATAGAAAATACCCTTTCTACAGAAGAGAAAGCGTTGAGTCTTCAAATTTAAAATTCTCTGTGATTCCTGCCTAGTCTCCACCAATTCCTTAAATACCCCTTCTCCTTGCCACTGTTTATGGGAAATTTCCAAACTCCTTATCATGGCGATCAAATCTTCTACTTCCTTATCTGCTCCCTTTTTGCGTAGAGATCCTATTCTAATGAGCTCTCCCCTCAGAACACACTTGTGTGCCTCCCATGGAATCATAGGTGAAAGATCATCAGATGTATTGATCATAAAGTATTCCTACAGTGTGTTGGTTAAGCTGGGAAGAAATTCTGCATCTAATAGTAAAGATGGATTTAATTGCCACATGCCTCTCTCTCTTCTCGACATAGCAAAATCAAGGGACAAAGAGACAGGGGCATGGTCTGAAATAGATTGGATACCAATATATGATCCATGTAGTACTGATAAATCTCTTTGGGATTTAAAAATATAATGTATTTGTGAATGTTTAGAGTGGAGAGCCGAGTAGAATGTATAATCTCTTTCAGAGGGGTGTATCAGCCTCCAGGAGTCCATTAGCGACAGAGAATTAAGTATAGATCTAATTTGCTTAATATTTGCATTAACGATTACTGGATTTCATATCAAAAGTATCAAGCTTAGGGTCTAGTGGGAAATTGAAATCACCCCCCAACAGCAGACAACCAGAGGCAAACCACTTAAGTTCTTCTACTACCCTTCTACAAAAGGTCCCATGTTGCGAATTTGGAAAATATACATCAGCCAATGTGATTGGGCTACCTTTCAGGTTACCCTTAATAAATATGTATCTGCCTTCTGGATCCGCCATATGGTGGGTAACCTCAAGTACCATTGTTCTATTAATTAGAATTGTCACTCCTTTAGTTTTGGCCATAGGATTCATAGCATGATACGCTATAGGAAAAGTAAATGAACACAGTTTGGGTACACATCCCGTTTTAAACTGTGTTTCCTAAAGAAACACAAATAAGGGATGAACGTTTTTAAGCTCTCGCAAAAGTGTTGATCTTTTTTTAGTTATATTCAAACCCTGTATATTATGGGAAATTAGCGTGGGTTGGCGGCCTAGGTTCGAATATCTTAAAATATTATTAAAATATCAAATATCTTAAAATATTGAGGATCAAAAAAAAAAGAAAGAGAAAAAAGAAAAAGTTGGTATTGACCTCTAAATTTGTTGTTCCGGAGGTAAAAAAAAAAAACATATGTGAACTTTAAAAGTATGATGTCAATCAATATACTGATGGGGTAAGTGGGAAGCAAATCCCGACAGCATGAACAGTCGCCACAAGTGAGAAAAAAAACAAAAAACAAAAGCTCATAACCATAAAGAAATAGAAAGATCCGTGGCCTAACCTCTACTCCACAGATTAGATTCAATTTTATCATTTTTTCCACATTATTTTCTCCACCCAAAAAAATAAATAAATAAATAATTGTAACATCGGGCATTATTTAAACATTAAACTAAAAAAAAAAAAAAAAATGAAAAAAACCCCATAAGCAAGTTCATAAGCAGGTTCAACTCAGTAAATTGCATAAACCACTTTGCTTTATAGCAGTATAGCATTATCTTAAGCATCTTTAGCATTATCTTTAGCTTATTTGCTGAAAAAAAGGGAATTAATTATACATAAAAATAATTCATAATAATGTGATTGTATCTGAGTGCTAGGGTAAGTCCTTTAGGCAGAAAAAAAAAGGAGAAAGACAAAAAATATTTTTTTTTTTGTTTGCTTGCCCTTTTCCTTTTCCTTCCCTCTCTTCCATTTGAATTACTTTTTTTACTCTTCCATTAGTAATTCAGCGCCCCGGCTTTATGGCTTACTGTGCATGCGCAGTGTGCCTCTCTTGACGTCATGACGTCGTGGCGCATCACGCATGCGCGATGGAACTGTTTTCTACCATTTTAGACAGGAAGTGTTTTATATAAATAGAGAATAAACTGTCAGTGTATTTAGCCTCTGAAGCAGCCATGATATCCAGCGAAACTGGTCAGGCAATTATGCTTTGTTGCTGCATTACAAGCTTACCCTCAAGGCTGTATACTTGGAATGAATAAGAGAGATATACAAGAAAGAAACGGATGTTCAACTGGAAAATGACTATGGAGATGGGGACTTTCAAACGATAAGTACTTTTCCAAACTACTTTTATGCATTAATCGCTGAATATTGGTATGGACATGGAAGACTGTACTGTGTTATAGACTACAGAGAGGAATATATTACATTGAAGGAGGATTTGTCTTTTGCTATTTAAATCGACATGTACAATACCTTCATATGCATCATTTTGCAAGATATACTCTGCGAATGCTGGAAGTTTGGGTATATATTGGGACTGTGTCTGCATAACATACAGCTTGGGCGAGGGAGATGAAGCCTTTTTGTATTGCACAAAAGAACAGGACATTTAAATGCTTATAAGAATCTCCTCTAGGAGGTGTGGATGGCCCATATCATTACTTTCAGCAATGTGGGATGTGATTATGGTGCGATATGTTAGCACATAAATCAAAAGGAATAATAACATTTAAATGAAAAGTACTATCATATAGTTGGCTTACTCCCCTCTTTAATGCATAATTCTATAAGGAACTTATACATGCTATATTCAACAGCGGCTCTTGTGAAATTTGTGTTTTTTTTACATTTTTCTCGAATAAAGATGGTGATGATTTTTGCATTCATATGGAGTGTGCACACACATTTTGTCCCCCACTTGTGAGAGTCAATGTATACAATGTTTAATATATAATTAATTGATATTCTCTATATTTTGATCTTACACAACCCCGTTGGGGTTGAGGTTTGTGTATCCAGATAATCAGGACCAGACACTTGCCTCATGGCCGTTCTGGGTGGGACTAGCCTATTCCCGTTTGGGCTGTGGTACATACAGGCTAGTATGTACCACAACCCAAACTGGCTACATGCTAACTGGCTACATGCTATATTCAACAGCGGCTCTTGTGAAATACCTTTTGCATTTTAGGGATAATTTAGCCACTTAAGCCCCGGAGGATTTGGCTGCTAAACGACCAGGGGGTATTTTGCGATTCGGCACTGCGTGACTTTAACGGACAATTGCGCAGTCGTGCGACGCTGTACCTAAATGAATTTGACGTCCTTTTTTTCCCACAAACAGAGCTTTCTTTTGGTGGTATTTGATCACCTGTGCACTTTTTACTTTTTGCGCTATAAACAAAAAAAGAGCGTAAATTTTGCAAAAATAACAATATTTTTCACATTTTTTTATATGAAATTCCCCCCAAAAAAAATGTAAAAATCAAAATTTTTTAACATTTTCGGCCAATTTGTTTTATGCTACATATGTTTGGTAAAAAAAAATCGCAAAAAGCGTATTTTTATTGGTTTGCGCAAAAGTTATCGCGTTTACTAACAAAGGGAAAGATTTTTGTCATTTTTGTTGTTTTTTTTTTAGCACGTAATGGCGGCGATCTGCGATTTTTTTTGCGGTACTGCGACATTGGGGCGGACAGATCGGACCCTTGACTGACATTTTTGACACTTTTGGGGTTACCAGTGACATTTCTACAGTAATCAGTGCTATAAATATGCACTGTTACTGTAAAAATACACTGGTAGTGAAGGGGTTAACTTTATTTGAGAGGGAGGGGCTGTGTGTGTCCCTAGGGGCGTGCTTTCTACTGTGATTGGCTGTGACTTGAGGTGTAAGGACACTGTTCAACGGTTCTACATAGTAGAACCGTTTGATCAGTGTTTTTACACCGAGGAGAATGACAGGCAGCTTGTTTACACAAGCTGCCTGACTTTCTCCCTCTCCCCCGACGATCGCCAAGTGACCGGCGGACATCGGGTCCGCCGGTCACACGCGCGGGGGGGTCCGTGACCGCGCGGGAGCGGGAGCGCGCCTCCGGCGGCGCGCGCTCGCTCCCCAGACCCTCCCAGGCTAGTGACGTAAATTAACGTCACTCTGCCTGTGAGGGGCTGACCGCCGCAGTAAATTTACTTGCGGCGGTCGGCAAGCGGTTAGGAAGCATTGAGCTCTTAGGAACGAACACCTAGTCCAACAATATACATGCCATTTGACAGCCAACTGTCTATGCTTACCAGTGGATATATATGCATATACTGTGTATATAGACGACAGGAATGGCGAGGTAAGTTTGTCTGCTGCAAATGTCTTTTGTGATGTTTTTCTTTTTTTTTTCATTTTTTTTTTTTTCATTAAAGATGGTGATGATTTTTTTATTCATACGGGACTCCGTAGTAACAGCATCATTAGTTAGGTATTCTTGTTATATTTTCTAATATTATCTGTATCTGTCATTACTTTCTAAAAAATTGTATACTTTTAAGTTTTTGTGTGATCTCTCTTTGCACATATCAAATAAAAAAAGAACTTAAACTATCACATGACCATGATAAAACAGGGTGTTACTCAAATGTAATGTATTTCAACTCCACTGCAGCCGGGGAAGTACATTTTCAGGCCTTTAGGCCCACTTTTATTTTAAAGTCTAATTTAAAAAAGGTTTTCAGAATAACCATTATGGAATATACATTTTTCAGCCTCTTGGCTATCACAACTATGCTCACTTTTGACTGTACAGGCTTCTGCTCAGTTACATACACAGCCTCTTAGAATTACTTTCAGGCCATAGCCTAGTCAGATCTGGCCACCCTTACTTAAGGCCAGGGTAGACATGCTCTTAATCTCTTTCCACCCACACACTGTAATGCCAAGCCGCTGCAAGCAAAGCCAACAGAATACTGGCATGTATAAAAAAGGGGATTCACTCCAGAAATAAAGAGATTATTCTTCCACTCTACAAGACTCTGGTCCGGCCACATCTGGAGTATGCTGTCCAGTTCTGGGCACAAGTCCTCAGGAAGGATGTGCTGGAACTGGAGAGAGTCCAGAGAAGGGCAACAAAAATAATTAGGGGAATGGAGAACATCAGCTAAGACTACAAGCACTGAACTTATTCTCTCTGGAGAAGAGACGATTGAGGGAAAGGGAATACAATAAGACACGTGGCCACTCACTAAAACTAGAGGAAAAATGGTTTAACTTCTTCACTGTCAGAGCAGTAAGGATGTGGAATTCTCTTCCACAAGCAGTAGTATCAGCAGGGAGCATCGATAGTTTCAAAAAACTATTATATGGGCACCTTAAAGACCACAACATACAGGGGTATACAATGTACGGTTAACAGCAAACACGCACACATCAAAGGTTGAACTGGATGGACTGATGTCTTTTTTCAACCTCACAAACTATGTAACTATGTAACTGCTCCACGCCTCCACCTGTAGCTTTTCTCTATGGAAAAGGAACCCTGAATCACAGACAGCTTTTTGATTAAAATGGCTATGCACACCTGCACCAGGCGACTGCTGATCTCCTGTGGAGACCAGGTTAGAGGGCTTCATCCCTTCCAAGACTCTTCAAAGCTTTCAGACTCCAGAACCCAATCCAGGAGTTACCAATCCTGGAGAAAACTGTAAAACCAGCTTTTACCACTTAGAATAGTCATCCTGGAGTTCCTTAACCTGCACCATTGAGGACTCACACGCTGTAGGACATATCTCATTCTTGACATCATGGCAAGACATATTACTGTCAAAGCCTGTTTTTGTTTTTTTGGGTTTTGTTTGAAAAAAGGTAGACTTAAGCTTTTAAAGCACTTTTAGCACTTATTTACATTCTTTGGAGACAGTTGCTTATGGCTGGAATACTTTTGATCACATATTTTCTTGACATGTCACAGCATTATAGAATATCAAAGGGCAAATAGAAGTCAACTAGCATATTAAATGTATTATCACTACACATGTTGAGATACAGTATAACAAAGATGTCTGCTTTGTGCTTTTGACTGGATTATTGAAAATGAGTTCTGACCTAATTGCAAATCATTTGCTAAGAAAAGCATGCATATAATAAGACAGACAATACCGGTACATTCAGTTTCTAAATGTTTACTGATGTACAGCAAAAAGAATGCTCAGAAGCGACATTGAAAGAACAAACCTAAGATGTACAAATAAAAAAAGGTGGCTGATGACAACAAATCTAGGAATGCTTACCATTGTGGAGGCAACATTATGTTCCGTATGTACAGTGCCTTGCAAATATTTTCCAACCCTTGACTGTTTCTTTTTTTTCTTTTGTAGTGTTGAATGACAACTCCTACTTGTAATCAGTAATATTTTCAATTCAAAGAAAAGAAAATCAAACCTATTTGACATCAGAAGTAACCCATTATTAAGCTATGTTCCTACTCAAGTCTGGAAAATATGTATTGTTTTTTGTTACTTCTCTAAAAATCCCAAAATATTCTAGAAAACAAACTTATTAAACTATGTATGCTGAAAAAATCATAAAAAAGTAAATGCAAAAAAAATATATATTGCTTAAAACTAATACTAGGTACTGCTCCGCCCCTCCAACTAGCCTTTAACCCCACCCACCTCACATATTTACTGGATATAAAAAACTATCTAAAAACTCCTTTTACTTTTTTAAATATGTGGTCACATGACACGTCGGGTATTGAGTCTTCTATTTTCCTCACTGCAGAGTGGAAGGGTCCTTTTTCAGTTGGTGTAGACACTTCCCACAGGCTGTTCAGTGTTAAGGTCCTCTGAGACACCAAAAGACTGCAGCAGGGTGAGGATGTCACAAGGAGCACTGGATCACTTATCTGCCCCCTCAATAAGAGGTGCTACAAGAGGTTGACTTGATAACGGACTGTCACATACCTGGTAGAGGCCAAGTTAAGGAAAGGGCTTCCCTTACACCTTCTGTCCCATTTCCCTGAGGCTATTATGACAGAGCATAACAAGGCACATACTGACATGGGTGCCTGTAGAAGATCATGGCCAGAAGATGCTCTGGGTGGTGCAGAAGATGCAGCGAGTACAGAATTGGGATCTGTGCAGAAGACCGCGCTGAGGCTGTCAGATGCAAGTTTTAGAAGTGTAGTCAGGCAGGAAGGAGTCAGCTACAACCAGGCAGCAGAAGTGCAGAATCAGGAAACAGAGTCTGGGCCAAGCCAAGGTGGGTATCAGGTGAGCAGAGAAGGTACTAAATCACTACATAGAAGACTAGGTCAGGTCTCAAAATGGGATCAACAATATCAAGATCAAGTAGAGCCAGGACAAAGCTGGGTCAGAACACAAATGTGAACACAGGTTACAGAAACTGATGACCACTCCGCAATTATCTTAAGTTCTGCCATGTTTTAAATATGTCACAGGGCACCACAGTCAGTTCCAATATGCACGATAAAGCGCGCTGGTTGGTGGACCAATCCATGCATATGTGCAGGTCTTTAACCGCTTGCCGACCGGGCCATAGCCAAATGACAACTACAGAACGATCAGCTTATTCTGGGAGGGCGTACAATGATGTCCTCCCAGAATCGTGCTTCCCGGCGCATCACAGATCATGGTGGTAAAGGGGCCAATGACAGCGGCCCTTTGCCATCAGTTGTCAACAAACGGGCGCAAATCCGGTTCAGTTCTCACACTCTGTACACAGCAGTCGGTGAAGCATGTGTGAGTGGACAGAAACCACAGCACTTCTCCATGCCTCACTCATGCCTCAATTATGCTTTAATTGTGCCTCAGTGATGCCTCAATCATACCTCAGTCATGCACATCTGTGCCTCAATCATGCCCATCCGTGCCTTAGTCATGCCCATCCGTTCCTCAATCATGCCCATCAATGCCTCAGTCATGCCAATCTGTGCCTCAATCATGCCCATCCATGCCTCAGTTATGCCCATCAATGCCAATATGTGCCCCATCTGTGCCTCAATCATGCCTATCATTTCCTCAATCATGTCTCATTCATACCCATCTGTGCCACATCCATACCTCATCTGTGCCCACCCATGCCACCTCAGTGCTCATATGTGGCTCATCCATTCCACATCAGTGCTTATCGGTGCCACATCCATGCCACATCAGTGCTCATCCGTGCCACATCAGTGCTCATCCATGTCACACCCATGCCATGTCAGTGCTCATCCATGCCACATCCATGCCATGTCAGTGCTTACCCATGCCACGTCCATGCCACATCAGTGCTCATCCATGTCACATCCATGCCACATAAGTGCCCATCCCTGCCACATCCATACCACATCAGTGCTCATCTGTGCCACATCCATGCCACATCAGTGCTCATCTGTGCTATATCCAGGCCACCTCAGTGCTCATCCTTGCCACATCAGTGCCACTACAGTGCTTATCAGTGCCCTACAGTGCCTCACAAAAGTGTAATGGATAGTCAGGAAATGACGGTGCTCCCTGAATGTTGGGCCTCTGTATGTGGCTAGGCTGTGTAAAATTCCCACACATGTGGTATTGCCAAACTCAGGAGAAGTAGCAGAATGTATTTTGGGTTGTCAATTTTGCTATGTACGTGCTATGTGTTAGAAATATCTTATAAATGGACAACTTTGTGTAAAAAAAAAAAAAAAACGCGTTTTTATTTTCTTTCCACATTTTCCAAAAACTTGTGGAAAAAATTGACATGTTCAAAAGACTCATTATGCCTCCTACATTATGTGTTGGGGTGTTTGCTTTCAAAAATGGGATAATTTTATGGATGTTTCAATTGTCCTGGTGTTTTGGGGCCTTCAAAATTGTGATAGGTTGTCAGGAAATTATATATGTATGCTCCTAGAATGCCTGGAGGCACTTCTTGGATGTTGAGCCTCTGTATGTGGCCAGGCTGCCTAAAATTTCCACACATATGGTATTGCCATAGTCAGGAGGAGAAGCAGAATGTATTTTGGGGTGTAGTTGCAAGTATGCCTATACAGTATGAGAAATAACTTGGTAATATGACAATTTTGTGAAAAAAACAATCTCCATTTGCAAAGAAATGTGGAAAAAAAATGACAACTTCAAAAACTCACCATGCCTCTTACTAAATACCTTGGAATGCCTGCTTTCCAAAAAGGGGCAATTTGGGGGGTATTTGTACTTTCCTGGCTTGTTAGAGTCTCAAGAAATTACATAGGTTGTCAGTACATCAGGTGTGATCAATTTTCTTTTTTTCTTTTTTTTAGAATTGACAATTTTTTATTGAAGTTTTTATGTTTTACAGTACAAAAGTAGAAAGAGAAATAGAAGTCATTGGAAATGACAAAAAGTTCCAGCAGCAAACCAACATAGGATGTACAAAAGAAAATTACACTTAAACATGTGTGATAACCAATAAAGCTGCTTTACATTACCATTACCAAATATTGTTTGCGACACATGTTGAGTGAACCAAGAGCATAAGAGCTATATAATGAGTATACAATGTGGTTTGGCCAGAAATTCTAATCCCAAAAGGGCTTGACAAGTGTCTGTTGGGTTTATATATATAGTGGGAAAGAGAAGAAGGATAAGAACAGAGAAAAAAGAAAGAAAATAAAAAAAGTAGAGATAGATAAGTAAACAAGGCTCGTCATTCCTGGACTCACAGGATCCCAACATTTGTAGCAGAGAGAAGGTCCCCCCTGAGATGCCAGGGTTCCCAGATCGCACAATGGCGGTCAACTATCATTCAATCTGGCTGTCAGGGACTCCATTATCTCCACATCTTTGATCCTGGCATAGAGGTCTGTTGATGTCGGTGCTGTTTGTTTCCCCCAATGGAGGGCTATTAGGCATCTGGCCGCCGTTAAAATGTGGGTAGTCAATTTTATGGCCAAGCTTGGCAATTTAGGGAGGAGAAGTCCTAGTAAATATAGTTTTGAATGGAAAGGGAAGTCTATCTCAAACAATCGATGGAAGATGTCCTGGCCTGAGTGCCAGTATGCCTGCAAGGATGGACATTGCCAATAGATATGCAATAGAGTGCCTCGATCCTTATGACACCTCCAGCAACATTCTAAAGCTGATGAGTATATGGCATGCAGTCAGGCAGTGGTCATATACCAAAAAAAATAGCACTTTATAAATATTTTACTGTTAAAGGGTGTAAATAGAACTTTTAACTGCTCAGAACCAAATGAATTGCCATTGCTCCTACTTAAACATATAGCCGCTATGTTTGCTATTGGATTCTAGTTTACTGGCGTTGAAGAGTGTGTATATATATATATGAGATTAAACCTTTTTGATACAGGCCAGAAAAAAATAGGTGTTCAAATGAAGATAGTTTGGAGAATTGGAGATTAGGTGCGAAGGTTGGGGCATAGTGACGAAAGGCACAACTGGGTAAATCATGTTTTTCCCTGAGTTCCTCAAATGGAAGTAATACTCTCGGTATTGGGTTTGCTAAATGACCATAGTGAATTGTGAAGTGAGGTTTCTCTGTAGCCAAGGAGAGATCATTTGGTGAGTTAAACTATCTAAGAGTTAAGGGTTATATAGGAATGCTGTCTGTAAGGAAGCCTCAGATTGAAGGGAGCAAGTGTGTCGTAGCTGTCGCCAGATGTTGCGCAATAGAGCCATAGTGACAGAGGGAAAGTCAACAAAAACTACAAGGTTCAGAAAACAATATAGCTACCAAAAATCATTGAGGAAACCCCATTGATAAGTGATGGTACTTCTTGGAGCGTATGAAGTAGTGGTTGGAGCAATCTGAATTTCTGGAGAGTGATCCATGATAGGTCTGGGAATAATTGAACTGGGACACCTTCATGCAGGTGTGGTTTCATCGCTCAAGCACTGCACATATTGCCCTCTATCAACGTATAAGAGTGTACTCTGCAGATGAAATCTCTTGGTTGTGACGGAGGGCCTTTAGGTTTCAGTGCTATGTGGGCTCTGTCCAGCTCAATATGGGGGGAGGGTGTTAACCCCAGGAGGTTTTTGAATATGGTTTAAAGCACAGATCTCAGGTCTTCAGCCCCCTTCGCCTCAGGAAGACCAGGAACCCTGATATTGTTACGGAGATTGCTTCTATCCAAGTCTTCTAAGTGGCGTTGCATATTGTGGAGTAGAAAATGATTGTCATCCTGTTGAGACTGGACTCTATGGATTGTGAGTTTTGTAGATTGCAGGTCTTCTTCTATGTCTTCCACCTAGATGGCAAGGTGAATAAAGTCTGCCTGTAAGGTTTTAATTTCACTCAGACATGCCTCTTTGACTTCAGTTATCAGTAATTTAAAGTCCTCCTTAGTAGGCAAAGAATGAAGTTGTTCACACCAAAAAACCAGCTCATCCACAGAGGATGGATGGAATTTTAGGAAAGGCGCGGGTAGGGCCTATTATTTGTGAGGGTGAGTGCCAGGGTTCATACCATTCCCTCTGATTTTCCAATTGTGTGGGTTTCAAAGGATGTGGAGCAAAATCCGCTGTATCTGTATCCTGTTGAGATTGGTACATGGGGGGGGGGGGGTAGTGGCAAGGGGAGTAGTTCTTGGTTCCTGTGAGCAGGGTGCTCTTTGTGGTCATGGAGAGCTAGGTACCGAGGCCTGCATTGGCGAAGCGGGCGAGGGAGTAGGCCACAGCGGCAGCAGGGACTGAGAGCGACCTGTATGTTCCCCAGTGCTGGAAGGCTGGAGGAGTGCCCAGGAGAGAGGAGGAGTCTATGCTGTGTCCCTTAGTAAATGAGGGGAGATCTGTGGGATCTCAGTGCCTGTGTGGCAAGATGGCGGGGCCCGCTCCACGTGGCTGGGTAAGGATGCGGATCGCGGTAACTGTGTAGCCTGAGCTGGTGTGAAAGGTCCTGGTTTGCTGCGAGTGGAGACACCACTGCGAGAGCTGTCATTGAGGGCTAGTGTAGGCACCTGGAGCAGGAGAGGCCGGAGAAGAGCATTGCAGTGCCATATTGCTTGCTTGCTGCAGCGGGGGTCTGGCGAGCTGCTCAAAGTAGCTGTGGATCGGCGGCCCAGGAAAGATGGATGTTCCTTGAGTGCCCCCTTGTTTTTGCAGTTGGGTGTAGCTGTATTTGCCCATTTAGGAACTGAGATGTCCCCCATTTGGAGTGGTGTAAGAGCAGGTCCATGGAGAGCAGGGAGATCATGTGTCGTTTTTTTCCCCCAAAAATATGTAGCAGTATAACTTTTGCCCAAAAATTCTGAAAAAATTATTAATTTGAAAAATGTTTAAATCGAAACGAAGAATGCATTTTTTTTTTTTTTTACAAAATACCACCAAAAGAAATCTCTATTTGTGTGAAAAAAAGGACGAAAATTTCATATGGGTATTCAAAATGTGAGAGCACTGAAAGCTGAAAATTGGTCTGGTTAGGAAGGGGGTTTAAGTGCCCAGTGGGGAAGTGGTTAGGCACATCTGTTTCCCTGACATGGATTGAGTTATAAAGTATATTTCAAAGTATGAATGGATAGGAGTGGGGTGGAAGGGAGGGATGGATGAGTTGCTTTACATTTACATCATAGCTTCTTTGCATTCACTTCTTTTCTACATTCCTTTACTCCAGCAATCCCCAGAATGAGCTTCCTGATGGTCGTTTAACTGGGCTTTATAGCCCGGAGGTGGGGCAGCTTACTGGTCATGTGATCACTGTGATTGGCTCTTACAGCAGTTACATGATCGGCATAGGTGTGCGCAGCCTATTGCATTAGGGTGTGCACCCCAAAGTTTAAATACACATGCATGTGTTTGCCTACATGTATATGGCCCCGATACATTACTCTCCCTGCTGGCAAAGTGAAATAGAAGTGTGTGGCACTTCTCTTATGGCAGAGCAGGTCCGAGGGAGATCTTTCCCATCTCCTCACTGGCAAACAGAGCGATAATGCTAATGTGCCCTAGGTGATTAGGGTGTGCCCAGGCACACCAGGCACACCCTGTGCACACGCCTATGATGATCAGCAACCTTTCCTGATGGCTCTTGATCAAAAGACATGACTAAGCACTGTCAGAGACAGCTTAGTCAGTGTGCTGGAAAGGTGCAGTAAGCAAGCTCACAGCACACAATCTCAGACCGTCATGGACAAATACATTTGGCAGCTGAGTGTTAAGGCCAACTTTTCTTGCCACTGCAAATATGTGTTACTGCAATGGGAAGAGGTGAATGTTGCCATCCCTACATTCATTCACCCGACCGACACTTGACTGACACTGTAAATAAAATTCACCAGACTCAGCTTTTTTTTCACAGCACTTTGTATTGAAAATACAATAATTGTCCACATATAGTATAACACAACTTTAACACTCTAAGGTTGTCTGTGTTTGTTTTTACTTTTTTAAATGTAAGCGGGAAAAGGGATTTTTATGGATATTTTTAAAGTGTAAGTTCATCTTATCACAGAAAAATAAAAAGTGAACTAGCACTCTACACCCGCCCCACCCCTGGTACTTGCTGCACTTACCTCCCTGGTAGATGAACTGTCACTGCCTATGCAGCTGGTGAAGCAGTTTGAGGATTTGAAAGCATCATTCTTCTTTCTCTTCTTTCCAAGGGGCTTCCAGAGCAATTCTGATTGGTCACATGATGACACATGACCACTTTGTCAAATTGGAATTGTTCTGATCCATCCTGGAAGCCCTGAGGAAAGACAGGAAAGAAGAGTGGGGCTTTCAAATGCACTGGCTGTGTGGGCAGTTACAGCTAATCACCCATGGAGGTAAGTGCAGCGGAGACTGGGGGAGGGGCTGAGGAGGATGTATGGTGTTAGTTCACTTTTTAATTTTTTGTGAAAAGGTGAATATACACTTTAGGCAAACTTTGCCTCTCAATGAGTGGTTGAGGGTTTTCAATTTGTGGAAGTGTTACGGAGAGAAAAATGTGTAACTTCATAGTAAAAATCAATTTTGCCAAAATCACGCTGCTCATCCCTAGTCATAACCCTAAAACCTCCCATTTTGCTGAGCTCTGATAGCTAGTAAAAAGGATCATTTGGAGGCTTTCAATGCACAAAATATATGTCTATGCATCTATAGGAAATAATTTCCATGTTTTTTTCAATTATTTTATGGACATCTGCTGCACTTTGGATACATTCATGCAGCCATTTGCACTTGAAACTGTATTTAGTACTATTGGGGTTCCTAGATGTACAAACATTTGCAGTACATTTCCTGTTCAACCTGGTTAGATGTGGTTTAAAAAGTTATTTCCTCAGGCAAGGGTATACCAGTCAAAATTGGGACACCCAACCTCATGGACCTAAAGCCTAGATATCTCTTTGCATCTATTAGCCTGTTCTCATCCTGTGTATAGAGGAACAACATCGCTCAGGTCAGTCTATAACTGCAATCCAGGGTGGGTGCTGGATCTCGGCTCGCCACAACAAACAAAACAGCATACATGAAGAAATTGGTCGCACACCACCAAACGATTGGATGAAGAAGAAGTTCTTTATTCACATATAAGGTGCAAGGTACAGCAGGGTAGGATATGGTAGACACGTTTCACACAGATTCCACGTGCTTGTTCCCTACAAAAATGTGTAACAGGAAACCATAATTTAAATGCTCACCCCATGGGTGCACACCCATATTCAGTTGGCTTCCTAATTACTCCAACGCTGACACATATCAATTTGCATAAAAATTGCAAATCTGTATATGGGCTGGTGGGAATGATTTAACATCTTTGGTATAAAAAAATAATCCTTTTAGACAGCACATCATACTTTTCCATCGCTATATAGATGATTTGTTGTTTATAGTAGACAAAAACTTTTTTTTAAATATCTTAACACCAATAGTTTGAACTTAAAACTCACTGCACAGGCAGACATGGAGGAAATTTGTTTTTTGGATGTTCGTTTAAGTAGGGTTGACACAAAAATGAACACAGACTTATATAGGAAACCCCTTTCGGGCAACACTCTCCTTATGGCCCAATCAGGAGGACATCCGAAACATACAATTAAAGGTATCCCTGTTGGCCAATTTTTGCGCCTACGTTGGATATGCAGTAGCCAGGAAGCTTTTGATGGAGAGTCAGTGGTTCTGTATCATCGCTTTCTGGCTAGGGGCTACCCCAAGTGGATGTTGGATAGAGCATTGAGCATCGCAACCTCCAAAAGTCAAGCTGAACTGTTGAAAAACTAAAACAAATATAATAAAAAAAGGATGGACAAAAGGAATTCTAAGTTCACCAGTAGTAAACTTACGTTGACAACAGCATTCAGCTCGAAATTTGGAGAAATTAAGAAAATGATATATAAACATTTACCTATCCTTTTTTGGGGAGGTGTGTACTGATTTACTTTGCGATGGTATCAACATTGTCCCTAAACGAGCGCCCACATTGGGTAACTCATTGTCACCCAGTTTTTTTTAATCCACCTTTACTTCAATCTACCACCTGGCTACATTTCAAAGGTAATTTTTGATGTGGTGGTAATAATTGCTGTTGTTGTCCACATATTACAAGGGGAGAAACGGTCCTTTCATATACGAATAATAAAACACATAGAATTTGATCCTTCTATAATTGTAATACTCTATATGTGGTGTACATGATTACTTGTCATATTTCTCATGTACAGTACATGGGACGCACTATTCGATGACTGAGGGGCCGTTTTTATTACATTTGTATAGTATTGCCAAGATAAAATCTACCAGTGTAGCCCAACACTTTAATGACCATCACGGGGGAGATACATCAGAGGTGGGGTTACAAATTATAGGAAAAATGAATGCACCAAAAAGAGGAGGAGATGTATTTAAATTGCTATGTAAATGCAAATTTTTTTTGGATTTTATTTCTTTAAAACTAGGTTTCCCCATGGTCTAAATCAGGAATGGGATATTACACACTTTTATGAATGAATTAGTCATCTAATTTCTGTCTCTCCCGATTAGATTTTCCCCATTTCTCTCCCCTTCTGCCTTTTTTGGGTTCTCTTGTCTTCTTTTCCAATTTGGTTTTCTTTATTGGCTGTAATTTTCTTGTAACTTTTTCTTTGTCTTTATCTTTGTACTATTTTAACTTTTATTTATACTTTACATCATAGAATCTGGAGGCTTTGTGGAAATTCTTTATGTCCCCCTCCCTTTTTTTTTTTTTCATGGGTAAATATATATTTGTATGCATTTGACATCGCCTATGGAATATGATGAAGAAAAATATCTCTTTGATTTTTTGATAGGTGCACCGTCTATGCATATCATGAAAATACAACAACTATATATTTTTATGCTACAAGTGGAAATGATTTTAACTGGAAGAGTGATGAGTGATGAAGAGTGATGAGCTGTGACTTTTTGTTAACATATCTTTCCTTTTCCCTTCCAGATGGTTTTCTACTTTTTCTTTTGTGTTTTCACATAATATTATTATTATTATTTTTATTGTTTTATTTTTAAAAATCTTCTATACCATTTTGCACAATGTCAAATATATATTGATTAGTATAGTCAATAGTGGTGATTTAGGGTGTATCTCGTAATTCCTATATTGTCTTTGTGACACAATGTTATGAATTTTTTACATTGTGTTACTCCTTTTCTAAACACTTGCAGCCCATGAATATTTGTACACCTAGTGGTTGCTTTTGTTATGAGAAGTGTATGCTCACATGCATATGTATATGTGTATACACACATTTTTTTCCTTTATTATGGACATATTATATATATATATATATATATATATATATATATATATATACATACATGTACTGTATATGTATTTTTTCCACTCTTTCAAACTATATTCACTGACATTTAAATTATGGTTTCCTGTTACACATTTGTGTAGTGAACAAGCGCGTGGAATTTGTGTGAAACACGTCTACCATATCCTACCCTGCTGTACCTTGCACCTTATATGTGAGTAAAGTACTTCTTCATCCAATCGTTTGGTGGTGTGCGACCAATTTCTTCATGTACACACCCTGTGTATGTCAGGAACATGTGTAAATTTGCATGCTTTCCCGATGAGCACACAGCAGATAAACGGTGGTGCTATTAATTCCTAATATTACCCTCACCCATTTGCAAACAAAATGTATTTTTTTTTTCTCTGAAGTACATGCACAATTCTATGTGTGCCAAAACCCATGATGCTGCAACACCATCCATTCTGCTGCAGCTTGATTTTGCAAAATTGCCATGGACTTCTTTTGCCTGTTTTCCATGCATAGGACAGCCTATTAAAATAATTTTATTAAAGCTAGGAAGATGAGATATACAAAATAATATACAAGCAATTAAATAAACAATGTATATACAAACATGAAGGAATGCATATTTGCATAGATAAATAATTAGCTCATGAAATTCTCAGTTCTTCCCCAGCAAGTTTTTACAAAAGAGAAAAGAGAAGATGAGAGAAAAAGGTGGAAGAGGGAGAGGAAGAGAAAGGGAGAAGGGAAAAGAAAAAAAAAAAAAAAAAGGGGGAGGAGGGTGTCCAGCAAGGATTGACTTTGGGCGGGGAGAGAATGGTCTAACTTGAGAAAATTACAAACTCAGCAGAGCTGCCCCCTCCTCCGATACAACAAAAAGGTCCCAATTTTGCCCCAATTTGGAGTATTTCTCCTGTTGATGTTGGGAGAATAGAACAAGGTCCTCCATCCTACTAATGTCCTCCACTCTACGCACCCAACTCCCGACCATGGGAGGCGAATGCTGTTTCCACTGCAGGGGGATACAGGATTTGGCAGCATTAAGAAGGTCAATGAAAGTGAAGTAATCAGTTTATATATGATTACCTATAGCGCTTGCTTGAAAGTAATAAAGGCAATAGTTCTAAGTGCCGGTTCACACTGATGCGGCTGCGGCGATCGCATGTAATGTCGGAGCGCACTGCTCCTTCATTACATGCGATCGGCTGTGCGGTGCGAGTTTAGCCATACACTTTGTGTATTCACCCGCAGCAAAGACGCACAGGACCCTTTTTTGCAGCCGCATCAGGATCGGATCGCACAGCGGTTCACACTTGTGCGATCCGATCCTGTGCGAACTGCAAGATCGCACTGCGATATGCGATCAAACTGGGGGTGTCGTTAAGATTACATTGACACCCCCAGCGTATCGCATATGGCAGTGTGAACTGCCGAGGGTGCGTTTGTGATGCGGGAACAGGCTGCGAATTCGCAGCCTTCCCGCATCGCATACGTGTGAACCGGGGCTCACACTGTTAAATTCAAACTTATAAAAGTGCATATAAAACTCTGTGATCTACTAAAAATATTAAATAAATAAGTACACTTCACATCTAAAAATAAATATAAAGATAAATACAATATTAATTAAATAGATAAATTTGCAAATTCATGTATAGTGCAGGAGATATAGAATTACTTTCGTAAAAATGTGCAAAAGTTCATATGCAAAAAAAGTTCATATTTAAGTGACGTGACTTCCTGATAGTGAAAGTTCAAGGGAAATAAATAGTGTTGAGCGAACACGGACTGTATTATTCGTGTTCGTACCGAATAATTGGATTTTTTGTACCCGAACACGGACACGGACACTTTACTGTATGTTCGGGTAAAAATCCGTGTTCGGTCGTTTTATTTCCGGGTTTTGCATGCTTTGGCGCTCTTTTCATGGCGGGCTTTCAACAGCCAATCAACAATCGTTTAACTGGTGTGCCTTAAGCCATCCCAGCCATGCCTGCAAATGTCTCAGTAGCTGTGATTGGCCGTCTGAAGCATGTGACCAAGTCTTTATAAGTTCGAGGCAGCCGCAGCGGCGTCATTATGCTGCTTAGATTCAGGGACAGAGCACACATCAACGTGCTGGCTGCTGATTAGGGAAAGATAGGCAGGAAAAAACCATTTGTGTCCGGATAGAATTGAGGGACAGGTCGGAGTGTTTAGGCAGGGCGAGTTGTAGGCATTTTAGGGATAGAGTCTGCTGAATTATATAGGGTCAGTGTCTTCTACAAACTACAATCGATATTGCTGTGTGGGGGGTGGGGTGAATCTGCACTCAATCCTGATCTACGATCTCTTCTCAATCCTGTTAGGGACAGAGTCTGCTGAATTTTAGGGAAACTGTGTTCTACAAACTACAATCGATATTGCTGTGTGGGGGGTGGGGTGAATCTGCACTCAATCCTGATCTACGATCTCTTCTCAATCCTGTTAGGGACAGAGTCTGCTGAATTTTAGGGAAACTGTGTTCTACAAACTACAATCGATATTGCTGTGTGGGGGGTGGGGTGAATCTGCACTCAATCCTGATCTACGATCTCTTCTCAATCCTGTTAGGGACAGAGTCTGCTGAATTTTAGGGAAACTGTGTTCTACAAACTACAATCGATATTGCTGTGTGGTGTGGGATTGGAGATAGGCAGGTGTCAGTGATCCACATCCATTTTTCTGTGTGTGAGCTGCAGTGAACACAATCTTTTTGGGCTGCAGTGAACACAATCTTTTTGGGCTGCAGTGAACACAATCTTTTTGGGCTGCAGTGAACACAATCTTTTTGGGGTGCAGTGAACAAAATCTTTTTGGGGTGCAGTGAACACAATCCTTTTTGGTGTGCAGTGAACACAATCTTTGTGGGGTGCAGTGAACAAAATCCTTTGTGGGGTGCAGTGAACACAATCTTTTTGGGGTGCAGTGAACAAAATCCTTTTTGGGGTGCAGTGAACAACATCCTTTTTGGGGTGCAGTGAACACAATCTTTTTGGGGTGCAGTGAACAAAATCCTTTGTGGGGTGCAGTGAACACAATCTTTTTGGGGTGCAGTGAACACAATCTTTTTGGGGTGCAGTGAACACAATCTTTTTGGGGTGGAGTGAACAACATCCTTTTTGGGGTGCAGTGAACAAAATCCTTTTTGGGGTGCAGTGAACAAAATCATTTTTGGGGTGCAGTGAACACAATCTTTTTGGGGTGCAGTGAACACAATCTTTGTGGGGTGCAGTGAACACAATCTTTTTGGGGTGGAGTGAACAACATCCTTTTTGGGGTGCAGTGAACAACATCCTTTTTGGGGTGCAGTGAACACAATCTTTTTGGGGTGCAGTGAACACAATCTTTGTGGGGTACAGTGAACAGAATCTTTGTGGGGTGCAGTGAACACAATCTTTGGGGGGTACAGTGAACACAATCTTTGTGAGGTGCAGTGAACACAATCTTTGTGGGGTGCAGTGAACACAATCATTGTGGGGTGCAGTGAACTCAATCTTTGTGGGGTACAGTGAACACAATCTCATACTGAAGGTTTGAGGGTGCTGCCTGTTCCATACTCCCCCTACTCCTCATCTAGCCTTTTAGGGGTACAAACAATAGTAATTGGGGCCTAGTGTGGTTGTGTACGTGTGATATACATACACTTTTTTGGGATCATATTTTCTATTCCGCTATTTAATCAAAAACCTCTGGGGATCAGTTAAATTGGGGGATAGTCTGTGTTGGTACGTGTGAGAGAGATCCACCTTTCCAAGTTGTTGGGGTTCATCTCATACTTCTGAAGGTTTGAGGGTGCTGCCTGTTCCATACTCCCCCCTACTCCTAGCCTTTTAGGGGTACAAACAATAGTAATTGGGGCCTAGTGTGGTTGTGTACGTGTGATATACATACACTTTTTTGGGATCATATTTTCTATTCCGCTATTTAATCAAAAACCTCTGGGGATCAGTTAAATTGGGGGATAGTCTGTGTTGGTACGTGTGAGAGAGATCCACCTTTCCAAGTTGTTGGGGTTCATCTCATACTTCTGAAGGTTTGAGGGTGCTGCCTGTTCCATACTCCCCCCTACTCCTAGCCTTTTAGGGGTACAAACAATAGTAATTGGGGCCTAGTGTGGTTGTGTACGTGTGATATACATACACTTTTTTGGGATCATATTTTCTATTCCGCTATTTAATCAAAAACCTCTGGGGATCAGTTAAATTGGGGGATAGTCTGTGTTGGTACGTGTGAGAGAGATCCACCTTTCCAAGTTGTTGGGGTTCATCTCATACTTCTGAAGGTTTGAGGGTGCTGCCTGTTCCATACTCCCCCTACTCCTAGCCTTTTAGGGGTACAAACAATAGTAATTGGGGCCTAGTGTGGTTGTGTACGTGTGATATACATACACTTTTTTGGGATCATATTTTCTATTCCGCTATTTAATCAAAAACCTTTGGGGATCAGTTAAATTGGGGGATAGTCTGTGTTGGTACGTGTGAGAGAGATCCACCTTTCCAAGTTGTTGGGGTTCATCTCATACTTCTGAAGGTTTGAGGGTGCTGCCTGTTCCATACTCCCCCTACTCCTAGCCTTTTAGGGGTACAAACAATAGTAATTGGGGCCTAGTGTGGTTGTGTACGTGTGATATACATACACTTTTTTGGGATCATATTTTCTATTCCGCTATTTAATCAAAAACCTCTGGGGATCAGTTAAATTGGGGGATAGTCTGTGTTGGTACGTGTGAGAGAGATCCACCTTTCCAAGTTGTTGGGGTTCATCTCATACTTCTGAAGGTTTGAGGGTGCTGCCTGTTCCATACTCCCCCCTACTCCTAGCCTTTTAGGGGTACAAACAATAGTAATTGGGGCCTAGTGTGGTTGTGTACGTGTGATATACATACACTTTTTTGGGATCATATTTTCTATTCCGCTATTTAATCAAAAACCTCTGGGGATCAGTTAAATTGGGGGATAGTCTGTGTTGGTACGTGTGAGAGAGATCCACCTTTCCAAGTTGTTGGGGTTCATCTCATACTTCTGAAGGTTTGAGGGTGCTGCCTGTTCCATACTCCCCCTACTCCTAGCCTTTTAGGGGTACAAACAATAGTAATTGGGGCCTAGTGTGGTTGTGTACGTGTGATATACATACACTTTTTTGGGATCATATTTTCTATTCCGCTATTTAATCAAAAACCTCTGGGGATCAGTTAAATTGGGGGATAGTCTGTGTTGGTACGTGTGAGAGAGATCCACCTTTCCAAGTTGTTGGGGTTCATCTCATACTTCTGAAGGTTTGAGGGTGCTGCCTGTTCCATACTCCCCCCTACTCCTAGCCTTTTAGGGGTACAAACAATAGTAATTGGGGCCTAGTGTGGTTGTGTACGTGTGATATACATACACTTTTTTGGGATCATATTTTCTATTCCGCTATTTAATCAAAAACCTCTGGGGATCAGTTAAATTGGGGGATAGTCTGTGTTGGTACGTGTGAGAGAGATCCACCTTTCCAAGTTGTTGGGGTTCATCTCATACTTCTGAAGGTTTGAGGGTGCTGCCTGTTCCATACTCCCCCCTACTCCTAGCCTTTTAGGGGTACAAACAATAGTAATTGGGGCCTAGTGTGGTTGTGTACGTGTGATATACATACACTTTTTTGGGATCATATTTTCTATTCCGCTATTTAATCAAAAACCTCTGGGGATCAGTTAAATTGGGGGATAGTCTGTGTTGGTACGTGTGAGAGAGATCCACCTTTCCAAGTTGTTGGGGTTCATCTCATACTTCTGAAGGTTTGAGGGTGCTGCCTGTTCCATACTCCCCCCTACTCCTAGCCTTTTAGGGGTACAAACAATAGTAATTGGGGCCTAGTGTGGTTGTGTACGTGTGATATACATACACTTTTTTGGGATCATATTTTCTATTCCGCTATTTAATCAAAAACCTCTGGGGATCAGTTAAATTGGGGGATAGTCTGTGTTGGTACGTGTGAGAGAGATCCACCTTTCCAAGTTGTTGGGGTTCATCTCATACTTCTGAAGGTTTGAGGGTGCTGCCTGTTCCATACTCCCCCCTACTCCTAGCCTTTTAGGGGTACAAACAATAGTAATTGGGGCCTAGTGTGGTTGTGTACGTGTGATATACATACACTTTTTTGGGATCATATTTTCTATTCCGCTATTTAATCAAAAACCTCTGGGGATCAGTTAAATTGGGGGATAGTCTGTGTTGGTACGTGTGAGAGAGATCCACCTTTCCAAGTTGTTGGGGTTCATCTCATACTTCTGAAGGTTTGAGGGTGCTGCCTGTTCCATACTCCCCCTACTCCTAGCCTTTTAGGGGTACAAACAATAGTAATTGGGGCCTAGTGTGGTTGTGTACGTGTGATATACATACACTTTTTTGGGATCATATTTTCTATTCCGCTATTTAATCAAAAACCTCTGGGGATCAGTTAAATTGGGGGATAGTCTGTGTTGGTACGTGTGAGAGAGATCCACCTTTCCAAGTTGTTGGGGTTCATCTCATACTTCTGAAGGTTTGAGGGTGCTGCCTGTTCCATACTCCCCCCTACTCCTCATCTAGCCTTTTAGGGGTACAAACAATAGTAATTGGGGCCTAGTGTGGTTGTGTACGTGCGAGATACATACACTTTTTTTGATCATATTTCCTATTCCGCTATTCAATAAAAACCTTTGAGGATCAATTGAATTGGGGGATAGTCTGTGTCGGTACGTGTGAGAGAGATCCACCTTTCCAAGTTGTTGGGGTTCATCTCATACTTCTGAAGGTTTGAGGGTGCTGCCTGTTCCATACCCCCCCTACTCCTCATCTAGCCTTTTAGGGGTACAAACAATAGTAATTGGGGCCTAGTGTGGTTGTGTACGTGCGAGATACATACACTTTTTTTGATCATATTTCCTATTCCGCTATTCAATAAAAACCTTTGAGGATCAATTGAATTGCGGGATAGTCTGTGTCGGTACGTGTGAGAGAGATCCACCTTTCCAAGTTGTTGGGGTTCATCTCATACTTCTGAAGGTTTGAGGGTGCTGCCTGTTCCATACTCCCCCTACTCCTCATCTAGCCTTTTAGGGGTACAAACAATAGTAATTGGGGCCTAGTGTGGTTGTGTACGTGTGATATACATACACTTTTTTTGGATCATATTTTCTATTCCGCTATTTAATTTAACTGGGCCTCCATGCGAGACCTGTGTGCCTTGTTGCGCTGTTTTGAGTACTCCACCAACATGGCCAGTGGCAATGACGCCGTTCTCAGCTTAACTATCCCACTTCTATGCCTCCTTGAAAAAACAATTCGGGCGATGATGGAAGAGGATGTGGCACAGGATGAGGAGGAGGAGGAGGATGAAGAGGTAACATTTCCAAGGCTTTCAGGGCAGTCATTCGCAAGGGGCTCCGAGGGTGGGTTCCTGCACACGCAAACGCCAGGGACGCAATTGTCCAGCAGGGGCACAGTTCTGGAGGATGAGGAGGATGAGGAGGAGGAGGAGCTGGAGGAGGAGATGGAACCATGTTCACAGCAGGGTGGCACCCAGGCCAGCTCATGGCCATCACTGGTGCGTGGCTGGGGGGATACAGAGGACACGGACCATACACCTCCCACAGAGGACAGCCTTTCGTTGCCTCTGGGCAGCCTGGCACACATGAGCGATTACATGCTGCAGTGTCTCCACAACGACCGCCGAGTTGCCCACATTCTAACTTGTGCTGATTACTGGGTGGCCACGCTGCTGGATCCCCGTTACAAGGACAACGTACCGTCCTTAATTCACTCACTGGAGCGCGATCGCAAGATGCGCGAGTACAAGCGCACGCTGGTAGACGCCATGCTGCTGGCATTCCCATCTGACAGCGGGGCCACAGTGGAAGCACAAGGCAGAGGAGGAGGAGGAGGAGGTCGCCAACGCAACCAGGGCACCGCCAGCACCTCAGAAGGCAGGGTTAGCATGGCCGAAATGTGGAAAAGCTTTGTCAGCACGCCACAACAAACAGCAGCACCAGCAGCTCAGATGGAACGTCTTAGCAGGAGGCAGCATTTTACCAACATGGTGGAGCAGTATGTGTGCACACGCCTACATGTAGTGAATGATGGGTCTGCCCCCTTCAACTTCTGGGTCTCCAAATTGGGCACATGGCCTGAGCTTGCCCTTTACGCCTTGGAGGTGCTGGCGTGCCCTGCAGCCAGTGTATTATCTGAACGGGTATTTAGCACGGCTGGGGGCGTTATAACAGACAAGCGCAGCCGCCTGTCCAGAGACAATGTGGACAAGCTCACGTTCATTAAAATGAACCAGGCATGGATCCCACGGGACTTTTCCGTACCTTATGCAGAATAGCAATGGATACCGACCTTACCCACCCATTGTTCCATTTTTGCTCTTTCTCACTCTTTTGGGGTGTACCCTCATTTAAAATTTGTGAAAAGAAGCAGTGTTGGCTACCTCGTCCTCCTCCTCAGGGCCAGATTAATGTAGGGTCTATTGGAGCTGCAGCTCCAGGCCCCTACCTTTTATATAGGCCCCGGGTTGGCCATATTCACTGTTACCGCTCTTCTGTCACTTGTAAACACAGAAGTCTGGCTTCTATGCTCGCTTCCCCAGGCAGCACCCTCAGAACCTCCCCACACAGCGTGAAGGCCGGACAAGGAGGGAAAGTTGGCGATGCATGGATGTGTTTATGGGCTTCAGAGACAGCATCCCATGTTGAATTAGGCATGCATGGCTGCACCCTTCCTCCTCTGGGTGTATGGCAAGGCTCGGCCCTAAGGCCCTTCAAAATCCTCAGCACCAAGCCCATGATGCTGTTAATCCGGCCCTGGTCCTCCTCCACCGCCGCTTCCACCTACACCGCCCATAGGTGTGCGCAGCCTATTGCATTAAGGTGTGCACCCCAAAGTTGAAATACACATGCATGTGTTTGCCAGCAGGGAGAGTAATGTATCGGGGCCATGTACCTGTAGGCAAGGAGAAATAGAGCAGAGCAGGTCCCAGGGAGATCTTTCCCATCTCCTCACTGGCAATGCTATGTGCCCTAGGTGATTAGGGTGTGCCCAGGCACACCCAGCACACCCTGTGCGCACGCCTATGTCACCGCCACATCCACCACCACCTCAACCTCCCTCCTACTCCATATGGGCCTCGTCCTTCAGAGATGAAGAAGAACATTGTTTTATTTTTCTGTTTTTTTTTGTTGTTTTAAGTTATTTCCCTATCCACATTTGTTTGCAGAGCACTTGCCATGCTCTTAATTACGTTTTGCTGCCATTTGCAGCACTCTAGCCCTTTCCTTTGGTGTTTTAGAGCCATTTTAGTGCCTTAAAGTTCGGGTCCCCATTGACTTCAATGGGGTTCGGTGTCCGGGAAAAGTTCGGTAAAAGTCCGGGACACGGACCCGGACTTTTTTTTAAAGTTCGGCCGAACCCGTCGAACACGGACATCTAGGTGTCCGCTCAACCCTAGAAATAAATAAATAAAAGTGCACAGTGAAAAGTGCTTGGTGCTGCTGTGATAGGTCTTCCACTCTATCCCTGGTGTCAATCCTTGTGCTCCACCGTGACAAGATAGAGAGATTTCACACTCACCAGATTTTGTGGGCCCTATGTGCCTTACGACACTAGGACCACCAGAGCTTTGTGACCCCCAGGGTCTGGGTGCGTTCTCTCTGGGTAGGCGTCTTCTCCTACAGCAACGCTCCACCTGCCACCAACTTCCAGTCAGGGATGTTATGTAAGAAAGGAAGGTCTGGATAGTGTAGTGCCGTTTTTTCAACAAATGGTTTTATTGCACAGTATCCAGATGAGCCATCACAAGGTCCAAATATAAACAGAGGCAATAAAGGCAATAAAAAGCAAGAGAAATCGGGATAAAATCGGATAAACGCCGTCACTATTATGAGCTGCGGTGTGGAAAGCGGTACTTCCGGTTTGCGTTCCACCGGGCTCAAGCGACGTCACGACGTGCGTTCCAGCTAACGCGTTTCGTCATTGGCTAGACATCTTCAGAGGCATTAAGAAGGTGCCTGATGATTGACTTACGGTATGAAGACGCCGGTATGTCCGAGAGATGCAATAAAAAGAATGCAGGGTCATTCGGGATGGGATGGTCAGTAAGAGTTTGTATAATCCTTTGTACTTCCGACCAGAAGTGTGACAGCAAAGGACAGGACCAGAAAATGTGTAATAGGATACCCTCAGCCCCCCCGACATTTCCAGCATCGGTTCGACACCTCCGGGAAACATTTATGATGTTTTGAGGGTGTATAGTACCATCTGGTGAAAAGGACATCCTATTTAAACATATAGGCTACTGTAGCACTAGAATGTGCTGAAAATGCACAGAAATGTATGCTCCATCACACCTGCATGGTGAAGACAAAGCCTTATAGTTGCATTTTAGCTTTCTGGTTATGGTTCAGAGGACATCAGTGAGAAAGGATGCATGTTTCAGAGAGCCAATGTGAAGTGTGAGAAACGTATAAAAATAGAAGTCCATGGTGGGAACAAATGCTAATTAAGAAGTGCTTAACTTACATATTTTCAATTTCCTCTTTTCAATTTTACCTTTGTCTAGAAAAAAAACGCTGTCAGCTACTCATTACTTTCATCAGCTTGTTCACACAGCTCCTTCTGTAAATACACATGTGGGATGAGTCTTCTCCTGAGAAACAGGCTGCTCCTGATCTCACTGTCCCCCTATTGAGGGCTGCTGAAAGACCTGACAAAGCCCTCTCTGTCTGTGTTTGTGGATACTTTGTATTTCTCTGCTCCCTCATTGTTTGCAGCTTTTGTGCAAAAACAATCCTGGAGCGCAGCAAAAAATTACACTAAACAAGAGGCATCTGCTTTGGCCCAGCCGGCTTGTAACCAACATGATGATTTTCCTGACACAAGAACATAGAGTCATCTATCAATGACTCATGCCGAAGCGTCACTTGCTCATTTTGCAGGCAAATGAATATTGTGAATAAAGATGTATTATAATGCCCTATCTTTGAAAGAGCACAAATAATAATAAACATCATACTGAGGTTCTAATGATTAGAAATGCATTTATAATACATCTATAAAGGGGAAATATTGTGACAATCGGAGCCGCCTGCCCCGTGCATTAGAGTCCCCGCGCGCTCGCCCCCTAGCTGCCTGCACGCGACCGACATAGGTCTACGTCGGTTCGAGCAGGAGAGCCACCCTGCCGCAGTATGCTGCTACCCTTAGTAAATTGATTTAACCACTTAAACCCTGGAAGATTTTACCCCTTTCCTGACCATGGGGTATTTTTTGCGATTCGGCACTGCGTGACTTTAACGGGCAATTGCGCGGTCGTGCGACGCTGTACCCGAATGAAATTGACGTCCTTTTTTTCCCACAAACCGAGCTTTCTTTTGGTGGTATTTGATCACCTGTGCGATTTTTTGATCATGCACTATAAACAAAAAAATTGCGACAATTTTGCAAAAATAACAATATTTTTCACATTTTTTTATATGAAATCCCCCCAAAAAAATGTAAAAATCTAAATTTTTTAACATTTTTGGCCAATTTGTTTTCTGCTACCTATGTTTGGTAAAAAAAATCTCAATAAGCGTATTTTGATTGGTTTGCGCAAAAGTTATTGCGTTTACTAACTAAGGGAAATATTTCTGTCATTTTTGGTGTTTTTTTTTTAACGAGTAATGGCGGCGATCTGCAATTTTTTGCGGGACTGTGACATTGCGGTGGACAGATCGGACCCCTAACTGACATTTTTGACACTTTTGGGGGGACCAGTGACATTACTACAGTAATTAGTGCTAAAAATATGCACTGTTACTGTAATAATGACACTGGCAGGAAGGGGTTAACATTATGGGCGATCAAGGCATTAAATGTGAGCCTAGGGGAGTAATTCTAACTGGGAGGGTGTGGCTTCTGAAATGACCATAGAGACATGTGATCCTATATAGAGGGATCACATGAGCTCTGTGATCATCCCAGGGAGCAGAACGATCAGCTGTGTTTACAACAGCTGACCGTTCTTCTCTCTCAGCGGGGAACGATCGCGGGTGTCAGGCGGCAATCGGAGCTGCATGCCCGCTGCATTGGCTTCCCCACTGACGAGCGGGAGCACACCGCCGGCGGTGCACACTCGCCCCCTAGACTCCGGCGAGCGAGCGCCATACTTGTACCTGAGAGCAGCTGCCTGCCGCAGTATATCGTAAAGTGGTTAAAGTGTATTTTTTCCCAAAAAATTACATTTAAAAATCACTGCACAAATATCGTGTGACATAGAAATTTGCAACACCCAAGCTGTTGCTACATGTCCCTTGTTATTTGTATTTGTAAGAATTTTTGTAAAAAAAAATTGCAGCACTCGTCATTTTATTCTCCAGGGCTTAAAAATATGTTTGGGGGGTTTTGGTAATTTTCTAGCTAAAAGAAAAGCTGCTTTTTACATTTATGTGAAAAGTGTCAAAATGGACTTGGTAATTGCAAGTAATTAGTTAATCACAGCATACTTGTACATTATGGCACATGCACCTAACTGTTAGCCAGCCTCCAGCCCTGACAGATCAGTGCTGTCTTTCATCACTCCATCCATCACTGTGACATCCTCTTTGCCCATTAGGCCAGTAGTGATGATGTAATTTATAAACATGTGTAAATAAGACTACTTTTCCACTGCAAGTACCGGCTCGGCTCCACTCGGCACTGCTTGGCCCTGCTCGGCCCGGTTTGCTTTTCCACTGCGTGGTACGAGTCGGCACTTTTCGGCACTGTATAGGCTCTACTTGGCTCAGTTTGCTTTTCCACTAAAGTAGTAAGTGGGTGGGATTACAACGATTCTCTGACCAATCAGTGGCTAGTAGTGACAAACAATCAAGGCTGCATGCGAAGGATTGTGGGATTTGGTATAGGTACGGAACGCTTGGAACCCCAACCAAGGTTGCACTATTTAAGCGAGTCGTACCGAGCCGTACCATGTAGTGGAAAAGCGTCACCGTACCAAACCCTACAAACACGTACCATGCGGTACCATGCAGTGGAAAAGCGCCAAAGCCAGCCATACCGAGCTGTATCATGTAGTGGAAAAGCACTGCCGTACCAAACCGTACCGAACCGTTCTAACACGTACCATGCGGTACTATTCAGCTGAAAGCGCCAAAGCGAGCCAAACCGATCTGTTCCATGCAGTGGAAAAGCACCATAAGTTACATCATCTCAGCACCCAGCTCCATCATTGGAATCTCCTGAATACAGAAATGCCCAGGATTATAAACTGCTTTGCACATGTCCTGCAGGCAGTGTACACCATTAACAAATGCTAGGACAAAGGGGAAACGGTTTATTGCCGAAGAGATAACACCCGAAGAGATAACACAGAACGCAGTTTTCCAGGTCTCTAGGGGTCCAGCATAGTCCTCTGCTTTTTGCTCCAATCAATAGCATGGGTATTTCTCTGAAATATTATACAATGCTTTTATGTATAAGCAGTGGATGTAACGATAAAAATAAGACTGGAATAATGTGAAAAGGAAATATAGTATCAAATGTAGAAATAAAAAATATATAACAATCATACACAGCTTTTACGCACAATCGGCATAAGATAATGGACACAGAAACATGCAAGAATCCAGACTAATATTGGTATCTCACAGGAAGCATGCTTTATCACAATGGAGCTCCAGGATGCAGGGTTCATAAATATTCTATTAACAGAAAACAAAAAGAGCTAACTGTAGCAAGACATTTCCTTGAAAAGGGGCACTCGTGTAACACAACTAAGACACATGTTTATAGGCTGTGTACCAAAATGTAAAAGAGAAGGTATTTATGATTAATATTAAAACAAACAGTGATGAAATAGATCAATAAACTGAATACCATTCAATGTTTACATAAATGTGGATTATTTTTTGTATCTGTTTTGGTTGATTTTCCATTGTTCCGTTGATTTCCTTTTAGAACTAATGCTTCTTTGCATCCTCCATATATGATAAGACCAGCTATTTGTATCATCATGATTAGTGCCGATATTTTCGTACATTAAATTTTTTTATTTATTTATTTATTATAATTTTTTTTTACAGGTACTCTTGTGGAGGGATCTGGGGGTCTAAAAGACACCAAACCCCTCCTTTGCACTTAAAAGCATTCAAAATGCCAAGTTTGGCTGTTTTGAATGCTGTCATTTTTTTTAATTTGGCGCCGAGTACCTGGAAGTGATGTCATGAGATCACTTCCGGGTTTTTACATGGAGACCCGATCAGAGCCGAATGCGGCTTTAATTAGGTCCTCTCTTCGGCAGCCGTGCAGGCTGGTTGCCAGGGTCTCCCGGTGGGATGGGAGACCCGGGCGAGCCGCAGAAGGAGGCGGGAGCGGGGGATGTCCCCTCCCACTCCTTGTAATGACAGCCGAGCGGCTTCTCAGCCGCATCGGTTGTCATTACATTACAAGACAGCTGACCATAGGCTATGGACACCGGTACAGGGGTGATGCCTCTAGCTGCAGGCATCACTCCGGTACAAGCACTTTCCCGAAATATCCACAATATCGGTAACCTCAGGTGCCCATTCTTATATGTCAGGGAAAGTGCATATCGGCCCCGATATATCGGCTTTGCCGACAATCGGTCGATCCCTAATCATGATCTGATTATGGGGTTATTATACTAAAGGCAAGAAATGACATACAGATCCTATGGCTTATCAAACACAACATAACTAAACAAAGCACGATGACAGTTGAGACACAGGTGTTGATTTACTAAAGACAAATAGACTGTGCACTTTGCAAGTGCACTAGCACTCATTTCCCTCTGAGGTTATGAATGTGGTGAAGGATCGCTTTGTAAAAAATACCCAAACAGGTGCAAGGAAAATTTTAAAAACAGCATTTTTGCTTACACATGATTGGATGATGGCATTTAGCAGAGCTTCACCATATTCACTGGGGAAAATGGGTACCCATCACCTTACCAACTTCTCGGTGTCTGCTGCTCTTTTCTGCCAACCACTTCACTGGTTTTACCTCCTCCCATGTTTGCCTGCGGATTTCTCCAGAGTCTCTTCTATCCTCTGCTGGAATTTCCTACTGCAATTTGTCCAGCTATCTCCTGCTCAGGTAATCCCTAAAAATTCATCTCTTCTGGGACGTCTACCCTGCCTTTACCTAAAAACGGAACCTTTACCTTCAAAATGACACCCCCCCCAACCCACATAGTTAATACCTGGTGTATCACTTGCCCATCTACACCGATCACCCATAACATTATAAACCCACCATTACCCTTCAAGGCAGTGACTCCACTAGACCTCTGAAGAAATTCTGTAGTGTCTGACACAAAGCTGTCAGTTGCGGATCCTTTAAATCCTGTAAATTGTGAGGTGGGGCCTCAGTTGATCAGACTTGTTTTTCCAGCACATCCCACAGATGCTTAATTGGAATGAGATCTGAAGAATTTGGAGGCCAAGTCAACAGCTCAAACATGTTGTTGTGTTCCTCAAACCATTTTTAAATTCAACAGACCAGGCCACCATCTTACATTGCTTAGTTTCTATGCTCATACACCCATAGAAGGTGCTTTTGGCTGTGGACACAGATCAGCATGGACACCCTGACAAGTCTGCAGCTATACAGCCCCATATGCAGCAAACTGCTAACACCTTTCCATCAGAACGTGCATTGAAGTTTTCAGCAATCTGAACTACAGTAGCTCTTCTATTAGATTGAACTGCATGGGCCAGCCTTCGCTCACCACATGCATCAATGAGCCTTGGCCACCCATGAACTTGTCACTGGCTCACCTGTCTTTCTTCCTTGGACCACTTTTGGTAGGTCCTGACCACTCAGACCATAAACATCCCACAAAAGCTGCAGTTTTAGGGTTTCTCTGTATAGCCATTACAATTTGGCCCTTGCCAAAGTCACTCAAATTCTTTTGCTTGCCTATTTTTTCAGCGTTCATATTGTAAGCTCTCATGAGCTGGGTCCTTCTAATCTTTCATTGCATTGCACTGCACAACTTTAGTGTTTTCTTTTCTTTTTTTTTGTAAAGCACTGAACAAACTGCTGGTGCTATATAAATTCTTTGTTATAGTAACATTTTATACAGGATACACAGGTAACATTAGATTCACAGACTGCTATGGGTTTTAGCACTTTCAGCAGCTGATTTAATCACTTAGCGAGTATGCTGCTTCTTTATCATTAAATCCTTGCCTGTGTTCCAGTATAAAATGTCCAGTGCCATGACCACTGCCTCAGGTTTCCTATTTAAGGGTGGCTCCTTAAATAGGAGCATTACATGGAGCCACTATCACATGCAGGGACCCTGTCTCCCCACACAGTGTGCATCAATAGACACACACAGACCATAGCCCAGGAAGGTAAGTCACTTCCCTGCCCCTCCCTCTTTCTCTCCCTGCCTTCTTAAAGTTAACAGACTGACTTGAGACTGCACTGTTCAGTATTAACTTTTTCTTGTGAAGACCAGGCACTGACTTTAAAGCCTCTTTGCCCCGTGGTCTATACGGGTTTTTCTTTTTGCTTATATATGGTTTGGTTATGCCAGCTTACACATATTAGTGATGGCATTGTAGAGGAATAGTTTGTTCATTAACCTCATTTCATTATTACTTTTTGTATGTATTAATCTTCGGATCATTTATGGTCCTTTCCTGGGGTCATTTATATATATATATATATATATATATATATATATATATATATACTGTATATATATATATATATATATATATATATATATATATATATATCAGTTATGCTTAAAGGCTGCAGCAATCTATATTACTTTATATTTAATATTTTGAGATAAATAGGGGTGGTATGACATTTGTACTCAGTGAGGAATTCGATCAGAAGATAAGAACGGCTTTCAATAAAGACCGTTCTTCAGAAGTTAACCATGAAGAAGAACTCAGAAATTAGTTCAGAAACACACCCCCGACACCAAAACCCCTCCATAAGTAGCAAAACACAGGAGAGATCAGAAAATTAAAAAAAAAAAAAAAAAAAAGGGAAGAGACAAAAACAAGGAGTCAGAAAACATAAATGAAATGGAAAAAGAAGAAACACAAAGAAAAGATTTGAGTCATAAATTTATCAGATTTCCCTCTAGCACACGACATACACAATTATTACAATGAGGTATGCCCTTCTCTCCCACAAATGTTATGGAGGAATTCACAGTTTATAAGGATCTAGTTTTATATCTCCATAAAGTATATTTGCGATTCTTATATACTAGACAAGAAACCCCTGCAAGGCTTGAATCCCCTTTAGATGAAGGAGACAAAAAGATATTAGACATATTCAACTCAATACTAGATGAAAAGGAGGAATCAGAGTCTGCAGATTCCCTTTTTAGGAAATCCAAATTGAAAATCAAATCTTTAAAAATGGCCACGTTAGGGAAAAATGGTTGAGTTAATTTCTGGACATAGTCCAATCAGATCTAAGTAGGATGAATTGGACAAAATGGGGTCCTGATAATCTCTCACAAGAAGAACGTCACGCAATAAAATATTTAAGTGAAGCAAAGGATATAGTCATCAAACGCAGTCATAAAGGAGGTAATGTAGTCTTAATGAGTGTGAAATTATATGAAAAAGAAGTTAAAAGATTATTACAAGAGGACGTACAAAAGACTTGAGCAAAACCCTTTTCCCCCTTTAGTCAAAGAACTGAATAAAAAGATTAAAAATTCAAGAGAGGCAAGTTTACTCACTAAACGTGAAGCAGAATTTCTGCATATTTAGGATTACAACACACCCACCTTTTATATTATTCCAAAAGTTCCTAAATCTCTAACCAACCCTCCCAGCAGACCAATTGTCTCTGCTGTGAAAGGTCCCATGGAAAGAATAGGAAAATATCTTGACTCCCTTTTGAAAGAGATGGTAACTTAGCTAAAATCATATGTACAAGACACCAGAGAGGTATTGGAGAAAATTGCCAACTTAAAAACTGAAAACGAGGTCTGGTTGGTAGGGATAGATGTGGAATCCCTGTATACCTTGATTCCACGGAGATGGGGCCTAAAAGCAGACAGAATTTTCCTGAAAAAACACTTCCCTGACTTCAGTCACCAAAATGAGTTCCTAGAGGAATTATAAACATATGCTTTAGACAATAACTACTTTCAGTTTATGATGACCAAATGCTATCAACAAATAGTGGGAGCTTCATGGTCACCTTCATACACGTGTTTACATTTGGGTTTATGGGAAGAAGAAATTGTCTAGGTGTCACAGATGTATCAGGACCACGTACACACGTGGTTAAGATTTATTGATGACGTTCTCGTGATATGGAAAGGGGACATACATAGTCTACATGCATTCATCAATTTTTTTAATATAAATGACCGAAACATCTGCCTCACATACACGTTTGATAGAACAAAGATTTCATTTCTTGACCTTTGGATAAAAATAGAAAGTGAGCAAATAGTGACCAGTACCTATCGTAAAGATACAACTGCTAATATCCTTTTAAGGGCAGATAGTCATGACCCTCAGTGGTTAAAAGATGGTATCCCAGTAGGGCAATTTTTATGTATCAAATATAACTGCACAAAGTCTGATGACTATATACAGTAGAGTAAAGACCTTTATAAATGATTCAGAGAAAGAGGATATACCCACAATCAGCTGAGGAGAGCAAAAAGGAAAATTGGAACATGTAAAAGAGGTAACCTGCTTAAAAAGAAATTAAATAACACCCAAGGATATGATCACAATACAACACGTATAATAACACAATATGGATCTCAATGGGATACAGTTAGACAGGTCTTACAAAAAACATGGGGGATAATCACAAACACCCCAGGTTTACAAGTCGTCGTAGGCCCAGGCCCCAATATGGTGGCACAACGCACCGGAAATTTGGGAGATATTTTAATGAAGTCTGAATATGTCAGGGATAATGAAGGAACCTGGCTATCACAATTCCCTAGGGCAGGGGCATGTTCCAATTCGTGAGATGTCAGCTCTGTCCTTATGTGAACAGATCTGACTCCTTCCATGACTCATCGGGTACAATGGAATACCAGATTCGTAATCTAATTAATTGTTTTACTACAAAGGTTATTTAAATGTTAACGTGCCCGTATAATAAATTTTATATAGGCAAGACTAAGCGCCAACTAAATATTTGTTTAGGAGAACATATGTGAGAAATTAAAGAAAACAATCCTAAAAAAAACATTGGCAAAACATTTTGCACAATATCACAATAGCAAATTGGAAGGCATGAAGGTTCAAGGTATTTATGTGTTGAATTTGTCCCCAAGAAGAGGTGATTTTAATCAGATCTTGTTGCAAAAGGAGAAGTGGTGGATTTACCATTTAAAATCTCTTGCACCCCAAGGATTAAATACAGAAATGAATCTTCAGGTGTTCCTGGAATAAAAGGTGGTGTATATATAACTTATTTGGACATAATATCTCCTTTTGTAATTTAATGATCTAATAGAGCTCTGAAGGTGAATAGCTTAACATCTTTTTTGGTACCTTTTTTGGTACCTTTTTTGGTATGAATTTCATCTTCACCTTCGTAGGGAGACAATTACTTCACATAGATACACCCATGTCACACATTGCACCTAAATTGCTTATTTGTCTCAATATGTCCTCTGTGATTGTTTGTTGACATGTGATTGGTTACATTAGGTAGCACAGACTAGAACAATTCTTTGCATGAATGAGACAGATGGAGTAAAGAAATAGTTTGTTACCCTTAACAGTGACACAAATATCTTTTTCCATTTTTTCACCTGTGCTAGAAATGGGAATGTCATGTAAAATCATGATATGCTTGCTATAAACAGGCACTCTTTTGTTTCATCGAGCATTCGTTAATTCACTCATGTTGCGTAATTTGCTATGCAATAATGCTTCAACAGCTTTTCATTATCTAGTTAGCAGTAAGTAATAAAATGTATTTCTTGCTTACCTCCTGTCCAGTTACTAGCAGAATACTGTTCTCTTTACTATGCTGCATTTGTCGGTAGATGTGGTCAAACACCAGAAGCTCGCTCCAGCAATTCTGCAGTAAAATCATCTGGTCACTCACCTAAGAAAAAGGGACATATATATATACATACTGTATTAATAGGGGTACTTATAACATCCACCTTTTATTCATATTATTTATTCATATCATTTAAACTTTTTATTTTTATTTTTTTAAGCAAAGTAAACTTAGTATTCATCTAAATCTATTCTGTACACAGAATGACACAGTGTTTTTACTGCAATAGTAATAGCATTGTAAACCTGTAAAATTGGAAATAAACTCCCTAATATACTTGCCTCCACCTTTCAACAAAGTGGCAGTTATTACAGGGGCAGACTGGAAACTTTCAGCCCAGGGGGCAAGTACAAACCAGAGGCCAATGGAGCAGCGACTCGGCCCCCTTCCCAATTCCCCATCTTCCTGCTCTCCTCCTGACCCTCATTCCAGGCTGAAGCTCTGCTCCCGGTACTTTCTACTCACAGGCTGAATCACAGTTCCCAACCTGGCCAGTTGGGGGGAGCTGGGACAGCTTGGTTGGGGGCTGGCCGGGGGGAGGAGACTCTCCAGTGGGGCATGGAACCGGCCTCTGCTCAGAAATAGTTTACACCATCCATGCAGGGGGGGGGGGGGGGTTGCGCTCTGTCCTTGTCTTCATCCCACACTCAGTATGTCAGTGGTGGGGAATTTTTACTACTCTTCACCAGGAATCCTTTGGGCATGTCTGTGACAGAAGCAGTGCAGCCTTTTTACGTGGCATCATAGTGGCCCTGGGTGCAAGTGCCCCCCTGGCCCAGTCTTCCCCTTGTTATGTCCCTCTCCACCCATCTTCTCCTCAGGGGCTGGGTTTTTGGCCTCTTGATTGGCCGACAAGGGATGGCACAATCCCATGGGTATTTGCACAGGAGTCAGTCATTCTTGCACAGCCTGAGTGTGCTGGCAATGCATGCTGAGCTGCACATGCACAACGCAATGCATTTAGTAAAGTACACTTAGTTGAAAACTGTGAGCAGGCAGCTAAGTATATAACACTGAAGAAGAGACATGGCAAGTCTCTTTTGCAAAAAAAAAAGTGTTAGCTCACAGTTTTCGAAAAGTTTCTAGGTTCACTTCTTTAAAGAATGAATCAATTGGCAGGATCAACAAATAATGTGTTAAGGGGTGCTGTGTTATTGCTACTGTCAGACTGTTATATGCCATTTTTTTAATTTGTTCATAGTTCTACTTGAAGTCTAGCCTCAATCCAAAGTGTGGTTTCTGTCTCTTTTATCTTCCCTCTGCTATCTGCATTAGTCACTTCTGACAGGTTATCTCAAGACCAAAGAATCTTGGGAGTTGACCCCGCACCCTCTAGCACACATAAGGTGAATGGCAGCCTCAGCTGTGAATGTTATCCTATGAAACTGTGCAGCATTGGTTGTGTTCCTTTCCTCCAGATTACACTCAGCTCCTTGCTCTATACTTTGCAGTGTGTGGTGTCAGATCCTCACCTCCTGCCTGCTGGATCTGAGAAATAGCCTTTGATGTATGTGTTTTAGGTGACCATGGAGAAGAGAGGGCTGCAGATATACAGGCACAACTTGTATAGAAGGATTTGTTCCATCTCTGTATTATGGAGGCCAGTCACTTCAGTGGGTGTATGTAAGGGTTTAACAAGCACTTTAAAGTCCAGTCTTACTTTTAAAATGTGATGTTTCTATAAAGTTTTTTATTTTTAGGAAGGGCTCTTTAACAACGGTGCATTAAAGCAGTGTTTCTCAACTTCGGTCCTCAGGGCACACTAACAGGCCAGGTTTACAAGAAACCAGGGCTTTTTTTCAGCTGGAACGCGGGGGAACGCAGTTCAGGCACCTCCAGAACTGAATGTATGTAATGGCGAGGGGTGCTGGGGTGTGCTGGAGGGTCTATTGATGCTGGCTAATAGGGAATCTCTTGTTGCTGGAGGGGATCTATTTTTGCAGAGGATAGGGGTCTATTAATGCTGGGGAGGTCTTCTGTTGCTCATGGGGGATTTATTATTGCTGGGGTGGGTCTTATGTTGCTGGTGGGTCAGTTGTTGCTGGGAGGGATTTATTGTTGAGGTAGGGGTCTATGTTGCTGGCTGCTGGAGGGTCTATTGATGCTGGCTACTGGGGAATCTAGTGTTGCTGGAGGGGATCTATTAGCTGCTGGAGGGGATCTATTTGCGCAGAGGGTTGCTGGGGAAGTCTGTTGTTGCTGGTGGGGTATCATGTTGCCGGGAATCAATCATTGCTTTAAGGGATCTAATGTTGAGGGATGGGTCTAATGCTGCTGGCTGCTGGAGAATCTATTGAGGCTGGATGTTGGAAGTCCATTGTTGCAGGGGTGGATCTATTGTCACTGGGGTTTCCATTGTTTCTAGATCTATTATATTTCCTTTCTTATTATTGTTAATGCTCTAAAAGGGGTGGTACTGGGAGGTGGGTAGGAGGTGAAACCTAGGAACAATGCTCAGAGGTGGGGTAGGGGATGGAGTCAAGGGGTGACTCAGAAGGGAGGAGTTCCTGCACCTATTCTCTGAGAAAAAAAGCCCTGCAAGAAACTGAAATACATCACAGGTGACATAATTTGCTGCTCAGTGATTGCAGTATTCTAGTCTGCATCTCCCCAAGGTAATACCTAAAATCTGGTCTCTTAGTGTGCCCTGAAGACCGAAGTTGAGAAACACTGCATTAATGCACGTGCAGCTTTAGGCTGCTTTCGCTTTTTGTGTGCATTAAGCCACATTCTCCATAGGTAATCACTGGCTGTGCGAACACCTACCAAAAATATCTGTGGCTGCTGACAGCCTGTTATTGCACTGTATGGGCTCAGCAGTCACAGCTATCCACTCACAGCTGTCAAATCCAGCAGCAAGAATCAGTAGATTCTTAACACTGGGTTTTGCCCAGTGGCTACACGCCCATGCGAAAGCAGCCTAAATGAGCATTTTGGATATGTGGCACAGGCATTCAGATCAAATCAGGCGACACTCCTTAACCGCTTGCCGACTGCTCACAGTATATTTACTGCGGCAGTCAGCCCCTCACAGGCAGAGTGACGTAGGTCTACGTCGCTCGCCTGTGAGGCTCTGGGGAGCGAGCGCGCGCCCCCGGAGGCGTGCTCCCGCTCCTGCGCGGTCACGGACCCCCCGCGCGTGTGACCAGCGGACCCGATGTCCGCCGGTCACTCGGCGATCGGCGGGGGAGAGGGAGAATGTCAGGCAGCTTGTGTAAACAAGCCACCTGTCATTCTCCTCGCTGTAAAAACACTGATCACTCGGATCTAGTATGTAGATCCGTTGATCAGTGTCCTTACAGCTCAAGCCACAGCCAATCACAGTAGAAAGCATGCCCCTAGGGATACACACAGCCCCTCCCTCCCAAATAAAGTTAACCCCTTCACTACCAGTGTATTTTTACAGTAACAGTGCATATGTATAGCACTGATTACTGTAGAAATGTCACTGGTAACCCCAAAAGTGTCAAAAATGTCAGTCAAGGGTCCGATCTGTCCGCCGCAATGTCACAGTACCGCAAAAAAAATCGCAGATCGCCGCCATTACGCGTTAAAAAAAAAAAACAACAAAAATGACAAAAATCTTTCCCTTTGTTAGTAAACGCGATAACTTTTGCGCAAACCAATCAAAATACGCTTTTTGCGATTTTTTTTACCAAACATATGTAGCATAAAACAAATTGGCCGAAAATGTTAAAAAATTTTGATTTTTACATTTTTTTTGGGGGAATTTCATATAAAAAAATGTGAAAAATATTGTTATTTTTGCAAAATGTACGCTCTTTTTTTGTTTATAGCGCAAAAAGTAAAAATCGCACGGGTGATCAAATACCACCAAAAGAAAGCTCTGTTTGTGGGAAAAAAAAAGGACGTCAAATTCGTTTAGGTACAGCGTTGCACGACTGCGCAATTGTCCGTTAAAGTCACGCAGTGCCGAATCGCAAAATACCCCCTGGTCGTTTAGCAGGAAAATCCTCCGGGGCTTAAGTGGTTAAACGTCCTGTGAGATATGTTTTTTTAGTCACATTTACAGTGCAAGTGCGATACACTTGTGGTGCATTTTAACAGATGTAAATGGTGGCGGTTTCAATGCTTGCAAATGCCTGTTGAACTCTGAAGGCAACGTTATTCTTGCCTCACTGTGACGCGATGGAAATACTCCTCTATCTACTCCCTATTTTAGCAATTTTGAGTTGCATTGGCATGTAAAACATGACCCCGCTGCCTACTTTATTGGCTGCATAACATATTCCAAATAGTGCTCCAAACTAATTGTTAGAAGCCTTTCCCTGGAAGCATACTGGAAAATCAGACCGCTGAGTTCAGTGTAAGACCATCAGTCTGGATCCTAGTGGCCTGTCATAATAAATGTGCCCCAGTCAACAGTCCTCTTGCTGCCTGAGCAGCATTGTTGAAGAAGACATGTTTGTCAACATCAAAAACACTAGCGTAGTTTTGTTTCAAGTTCTGAGCACTATTACCGAAAAAATACTTTTTTTAATTGCAGGAAGGGCATTTTCTTAGAAAATAGGTGCAGGAACTCAACCACGACCCACCAAAACCCAAATAGTAGGTGTGGTCCAATTTCACAAACATTGGGAGGGTCTTAAAAGGGCATTAAATACAAGGAGTGCATTACGTACATAGTGCAGAGTTCAGGGGTGTGCTACACACAGAGCTTAGAGCTCAACCTTTTTTCACAGCTGCTTACCTCTGCATTCCCCATCCACATCTCACCTTCACCCCTCTTCAGCTCTAACCCCTGCATAAAAACTGCCCCCAACTCCCCCTTCCCTCTTAACCACTTGCCGACTGCCTAACGCCGATCTACCTCGGCAGTCAGCCCCTCATAGGCAAAGTGACGTAGGGCTACGTCACTAGCTTGTGAGGGTCTAGGGAGCGAGCGCGCGCCCCCGGAGGCGCGCTCCCGCTCCCGCGTGGTCACGGACCCCCGCGCGCGTGTGACCAGCGGACCCGATGTCCGCCGGTCACTCGGCGATCGGCGGGGGAGAGGGAGAATGTCAGGCAGCTTGTGTAAACAAGCCACCTGTCATTCTCCTCACTGTAAAAACACTGATCACTCGGATCTAGTATGTAGATCCGTTGATCAGTGTCCTTACAGCTCAAGCCACAGCCAATCACAGTAGAAAGCACGCCCCTACGGATACACACAGCCCCTCCCTCCCAAATAAAGTTAACCCCTTCACAACCAGTGTATTTTTACAGTAACAGTGCATATGTATAGCACTGATTACTGTAGAAATGTCACTGGTAACCCCAAAAGTGTCACAAATGTCAGTCAAGGGTCCGATCTGTCCGCCCCAATGTCGCAGTACCGCAAAAAAAAACGCAGATCGCCGCCATTACGCGTTAAAAAAAAAACAACAAAAATGACAAAAATCTTTCCCTTTGTTAGTAAACGCGATAACTTTTGCGCAAACCAATCAAAATACGCTTTTTGCGATTTTTTTTACCAAACATATGTAGCATAAAACAAATTGGCCGAAAATTTTAAAAAATTTTGATTTTTACTTTTTTTTGGGGGGGAATTTCATATAAAAAAATGTGAAAAATATTGTTATTTTTGCAAAATTGACGCTCTTTTTTTGTTTATAGCGCATGATCAAAAAATCTCACAGGTGATCAAATACCACCAAAAGAAAGCTCTGTTTGTGGGAAAAAAAGGACGTCAAATTCGTTTAGGTACAGCGTCGCACGACCGCGCAATTGTCCGTTAAAATCACGCAGTGCCGAATCGCAAAATACCCCCTGGTCAGGAAGGGGGTAAAATCTTCCGGGGCTTAAGTGGTTAAAAGCTCCATTATCTTCCACATGTCTTAGTTGTGTTGCTGCATTAAGCTGAAGCACCCAGCTGGCTCTTGTACCTCCCGCACACTGTAAGTGGCTCTGCCTCTTTTACTTGCAGGGAGGTCATCCAATAGGGGTGTCAGCATTCGCACTGCACCCTAGGCATCTGCATCTCCCTTGCCCCCATCCTGAACTCAATGGGAGCCACTGGGAGACAAGCTACCCCTTGTAAACACATAAGCCGGACTTCTGTTTTTCAAGTGATAATGGTGAGCAGGGAGCAGAGGGCCATAGCCAGAGTTGGTTGAACTGAGTTCCACCAAGTTCCAGCTGAAAAAAAAAACCCTGATTGCAGCCATTAACAACAATAAAATGTACAATTGTTTTTTTTTTTTAAACTGTCACAAGACATATATTAAATGGAGGGTGCCAGGGGCGTAACTACAGGGGTTGCAGAGGTTGCAATTGCAACCGGGCCCCATGCTCCAGGGGGCCTGTGTGGCTCCCCTGTACACCTGGATAGGAGGGGCGGTGGGGGCAGCATGTAGAGAAATCACTGTCCTCCTTTTTCCTCCTGTAGCTGCAGGAGGAAAATGGAGGAGATTGGTTCCATTGTATGCTGCCCCCGCCACTCCTCCTATCCAGGTCACTTGTGTTCTGCTGTCTCTGGGTCCCCTGTGTGCTCCCCTGGTTACCCCCCCACCCCCACTGTGCTCCCTTCCCTCTCCTGCCAGCTGCTGCAGGGGATGTGTCACAATAAAGAACCAGGAAGGGGTTGGTAAATATGTAATTTACCAGCTCCTTCCTTTTCTGAATGGACAGAGTCATAGTCAGTGACATTGTAAAAAAATTAAATAAAATGATAAAATACCAAAAAATAAAAACTACTGACACCAGTGGGTGAACTTCCAGGATCGCAAAGGTCACACTTGCAACCGAGCCCTGGCATTCCACCACCGTGGAGAGGTCCCAAGATGGCAGGAAGGGGGCCCACTGCAGAACTTGTGAAAGGGTCCCGCTGCGGGACCGTAATAAAGGGCCCCCGCAACAAGAGTAAAGGGCCCCAGGATCAGTGGGAAGAGCCCCAGGCTTGAAGGGAAGGGGCCGCGGCCAGGTGTCCGGGGGGCCCTTCATGGTTTCTTGCACCGGGGCCCTGAAGGTTCTAGTTACGCCTCTGGAGGGTGCCATTGCTAAACTCTCCTTGAACAAACGCTAGTTGCCTGGATCACATGTTGACCCATCTTGTGTCAATACATTGAGTCACTTTTTCAAAGTCGTATGTTATAAGGACTTCTAACTGACTGCATATTTGTTCTCAGAAAGAACCAAAGCTGGTCAGGTTATTATAAATAGCATTTCCATTATTGTGTAATTTAATAAACACCAAAAGCTATTGACTGAATTATCAGTGTCATCTGTGGCTCTTTGTCATAATGAACCATCTCTACAATCCAGCTATTTAACTTTGTTTCCTTACATCTGTATCTAGGCTTCTTTGAATTGTATAAGTTGTTAACCTTGTGAGCCAAGAACAGATATAACAAACAAAATGACAGTTTGACTGTACATAAAAGGGGAACAATAAACTGGGAGGTTGACTTACTAAATGCAAATATACTGTGCACTACAAGTGCACTTCAAGTGCATTTGTTCTAGATCTGAGGAGATGCTCTGAAATGAGGGGAAGCTCTGCTGATTTCTATCATCCAATCAAATACAAGTAAAAATACAGTTTTTTTTTATTTTCCTTGCATGTGATGAAGTATTCTTTGCAAAGTAAAGCTTTACTTCATTTTCTAAGCTAAGTAAGCTAAGCTATATAAGTAGAATCTTGTCCTCTGCCACAAGGTTTCCGATAAACTTATACTTAAGAAGATAGTACTAATCTATTTAGTATTAAGAACGAGTTATTTATTCAAGACGTTAACCACTTTAACCGCTTGCCAACTGCTCACAGTATATTTACTGCGGCAGTCAGCCCCTCACAGGCAGAGCGACGTAGGTCTACGTCGCTAGCCTGTGAGGCTCTGGGGAGCGAGCGCGCGCCCACGGAGGCGCGCTCCCGCTCCCACGCGGTCACGGACCCCCGCGCGCGTGTGACCGGCGGACCCGATGTCCGCCGGTCACTCGGCGATCGTCGGGGGGAGAGGGAGAAAGTCAGGCGGCTTGTGTAAACAAGCCACCTGTCATTCTCCCCGGTGTAGAAACACTGATCACACGGTTCTACAATATAGGACCGTTGATCAGTGTTCCTACAGCTCAAGCCACAGCCAATCACAGTAAGAATCACGCCCCTAGGGACAAACACAGCCCCTCCCTCTCAAATAAAGTTAACCCCTTCACTTCCAGTGTATTTTTACAGTAACAGTGCATATGTATAGCACTGATTACTGTAGAAATGTCACTGGTAACCCCAAAAGTGTCAAAAATGTCAGTCAAGGGTCCGATCTGTCCGCCACAATGTTGCAGTACCGCAAAAAAATCGCAGATCGCCGCTATTACGCGTTAAAAAAAAAACAACAAAAACGACAAAAATATTTCCATTTGTTAGTAAACGCGATAACTTTTGCGCAAACCAATAAAAATACGCTTTTTGCGATTTTTTTTACCAAACATATGTAGCATAAAACAAATTGGCCGAAAATGTTAAAAAATTTCGATTTTTACATTTTTTTGGGGGGGAATTTCATATAAAAAAATGTGAAAAATATTGTTATTTTTGCAAAATGTACGCTCTTTTTTTGTTTATAGCGCATGATCAAAAAATCGCACAGGTGATCAAATACCACCAAAAGAAAGCTCTGTTTGTGGGAAGAAAAGGACGTCAAATTAGTTTAGGTACAGCGTCGCACGACCGCGCAATTGTCTGTTAAAGTCACGCAGTGCCGAATCGCAAATCGATTTTTATTTTTTGCGCTATAAACAACAAAACAACGACAATTTTGAAAAAATTTATGTTTTTCACATTCTGCTATACAGGTCCCTCTTAAAAAATTAGCATATTGTGATAAAGTTCATTATTTTCTGTAATGTACTGATAAACATTAGACTTTCATATATTTTAGATTCATTACACACAACTGAAGTAGTGCAAGCCTTTTATTGTTTTAATATTGATGATTTTGGCATACAGCTCATGAAAACCCAAAATTCCTATCTCAAAAAATTAGCATATCATGAAAAGGTTCTCTAAACGAACTATTAACCTAATCATCTGAATCAACTAATTAACTCTAAACACCTGCAAAAGATTCCTGAGGCTTTTAAAAACTCCCAGCCTGGTTCATTACTCAAAACCGCAATCATGGGTAAGACTGCCGACCTGACTGCTGTCCAGAAGCCCATCATTGACACCCTCAAGCAAGAGGGTAAGACACAGAAAGACATTTCTGAACGAACAGGCTGTTCCCAGAGTGCTGTATCAAGGCACCTCAGTGGGAAGTCTGTGGGAAGGAAAAAGTGTGGCAGAAAACGCTGCACAACGAGAAGAGGTGACCGGACTCTGAGGAAGATTGTGGAGAAGGACCGATTCCAGACCTTGGGGGACCTGCGGAAGCAGTGGACTGAGTCTGGAGTAGAAACATCTAGAGCCACCGTGTACAGGCGTGTGCAGGAAATGGGCTACAGGTGCCGCATTCCCCAGGTCAAGCCACTTTTGAACCAGAAACAGCAGCAGAAGCGCCTGACCTGGGCTACAGAGAAGCAGCACTGGACTGTTGCTCAGTGGTCCAAAGTACTTTTTTCGGATGAAAGCAAATTTTGCTTGTCATTCGGAAATCAAGGTGCCAGAGTCTGGAGGAAGACTGGGGAGAGGGAAATGCCAAAATGCCTGAAGTCCAGTGTCAAGTACCCACAGTCAGTGATGGTCTGGGGTGCCATGTCAGCTGCTGGTGTTGGTCCACTGTGTTTTATCAAGGGCAGGGTCAATGCAGCTAGCTATCAGGAGATTTTGGAGCACTTCATGCTTCCATCTGCTGAAAAGCTTTATGGAGATGAAGATTTCATTTTTCAGCACGACCTGGCACCTGCTCACAGTGCCAAAACCACTGGTAAATGGTTTACTGACCATGGTATTACTGTGCTCAATTGGCCTGCCAACTCTCCTGACCTGAACCCCATAGAGAATCTGTGGGATGTTGTGAAGAGAAAGTTGAGAGACGCAAGACCCAACAATCTGGATGAGCTCAAGGCCGCTATCGAAGCATCCTGGGCCTCCATAACACCTCAGCAGTGCCACAGGCTGATTGCCTCCATGCCACGCGGCATTTAAGCAGTCATTTCTGCAAAAGGATTCCTGACCAAGTATTGAGTGCATAACTGAACATAATTATTTGAAGGTTGACTTTTTTTGGATTAAAAACACTTTTTTTTTTATTGGTCGGATGAAATATGCTAATTTTTTGAGATAGGAATTTTGGTTTTTCATGAGCTGTATGCCAAAATCATCAATATTAAAACAATAAAAGGCTTGCACTACTTCAGTTGTGTGTAATGAATTTAAAATATATGAAAGTCTAAGGTTTATCAGTACATTACAGAAAATAATGAACTTTATCACAATATGCTAAGTTTTTGAGAGGGACCTGTATAATATTCTCAAAAAAAAAAAAAAATTAAAAATCAAAATGTTTTAACATTTTAGGCCAATTTTTTTTCTGCTACATATTTTTGGTAAATATTTGGCAATAAGCGTATTTTGATTGGTTTGCGCAAAAGTTATTGCGTCTACTAACTACGGGCTAGATTTATGTCATTTTTATTGTTTTTTTCTTTTACTAGTAACGGGGGCGATCTGCGGTTTTTTGTGGGACTGCGATCGGACCCCTAACTGACATTTTTGACACTTTTGGGGGTACCAGTGACATTACTACAGTAATCAGTGCTAAAAATATGCACTGTTACTGTAATAATGCAATTGGCAGGGAAGGGGTTAACCCTGTGGGTGATCAGTGGGTTAAATGTGAGCCTAGGGGAGTAATTCTAACTGTGGGGAGGCGTGGATTCTGAAATGACCATCGAGACATGTGACCCTATATAGAAGGATCACATTGGCTCTATGATTATTTCAGGGAGAACAGTCAGCTGTGTTTACAACAGCTGCCCGTCCTTCTCCCTCAGCGGGGGGGCAATCGCGGGTGTCAGGCGGCAATCGGAGCCGCCTGACCCATGCATTGGCTTCCCCACTGCCGATTGGGGGCGGGAGCGATTGGAGGCGCCCGTTTGCCCCCTAGCTTCCCGCGCGTGACTGACGTAGGTCTACGTCGATTTGCGCAGGAGAGCCACCCTGCCACAGTAAAAATGCGGGTGGTGGTCGGGAAGTGGTTAAATGAATCTCAAAGTCTTCATTGCATATGGAAAATGAACTTTATTTTAGGGATACAGCATTCCCCTAAAATATCTGAGATAATCCCATGCAGTACAGTACAGTCATTCGGGAAAGGTACTTCTCTGCAGAATCTAAGGGGTTACATAGTTAGGTTGAAAAAAGACACAAGTCTATCAAATTCTACCAATAAGAAAAAAAAACACAATGAGGGTAATATACCAAAACTGGTGTACACAGAATCTAGTTCAGCTGTACATAGTAACCAATCAGCTTCTAGGCTTTAGGTTGGGTTCACACTGCTCCACCTTGGAAGTCGGACAACTTCTGATCCATCTTTGCCCTACAACTTCATGTCGAACTTCCATGCGAGTTAAGTGAATTGGATCCGACTTTAAACTAAGCATAACAGGCCCTTTGAGTCTGGTATAATCTTGAGGAGGGAACCCCACACCTAAAAAAATAAAAAAGGATTGGGTTCCCCCAAAATCCATACTAGACCTTTATTCGAGCCCGACAGGTCAGGAAGGGGTCTGGACGAGCGAGTGCCCCCTCCTGGACCATACCAGGCTACATGCCTTGTCCCTATGTTGATGGGGGAAAGAGTCCAACAGCCCCAGGCACAACAGGTTTTTGTCAGAGTCCTTTATTAAAAATGAAGAATGTCCCCCGTCTTAGCTCCAAAGTGTTTTCTTTCTCCGGTGATGTCCACTCCCTCTGGTCTTCTCCCTTTGGTTCTTCACCCTCTGCTGAGGTCTTCTACTTCTGGTTCTTCCTCTACCTGGGACATGATGGGGCAGTGACGTCACAAGGGGGGCAGGATCTCCAGTTAATGTCACTGGATGGCTATGCCCTATGGCTATAGGAAAAATGGCAGACAATGGAGCTAACACAAAGGCGGGAGCTAGCGTCGGAAGAATACATCAGTGGAGGTAGAAGAACCAGCAGGAGAACCAGAGGAAGAAGACATCAGTGGAGAGAGAAGAAACAGAAGGAGAAGAACTGGAGGGAGAAGATATCACCAGGGAAAGAAGACACGTTGGAGCTACAATGGGGGACATTCTTCATTTTTAATAAAGGACTTTGACAAAAACCTGTGTACTGTTTTTATTTATTTTTTTACACTTTTTTGGGTCATTAACCTTCCTAGCGGTATTCCCGAGTGTGGCTCAGGGTTAAATTGCAGTGCCAAAAGCGGTAACCCCGAGCCACACTCGGGGTACCGCTAGGAAGATCGCTGGATCCTGGTAGAGGGGTTACTTACCTTGTCACCTGGATCCAGCAATGTATCCCGGCAGTGTGTGGCGGCGGATCTTCCTCCCAATGCTCTCTGTGCCCCGGCTTCCCTCTCCTGCGATGTGATGTTCGTAGGGGGGTGGAACCGGCGGCAAATTCAAATGTAAAACACACCAAACACACTGATACAATGCAAAATAAAATAAATTCACATTAGTTTGCCCCCCAGTGCCCTTTCCTGCAGTTTTACTGTACTTTTTATGTAATATATATATATATATATATATATATATATATATATATATATAATATGTATACGTATATATATATATATATATATATATATATACAGTGTATATATATATATATATATATATATATATATATGTATACATGCATACATACGTACTTATTTATAGTTTTTTATTATATTATAATTTATGATTTTGTGTTTCAAACTTTATCATACCCGAGATGTTATAAAGACGAACGCACAGTAAAAAAAAAAATCATATGTAAATAGTTGGTTTGGGCTGCTCGTTCTTAAGAATTACATGCAAAATAATGGTACCGCTTTCAGCACCTAAAATCTGAAAGAATCATACCGCCAGGGAGGTTAAGAGGAAGAGGTACAATATACCCCATACTCATTCACATTGGGGGGCCAGAGCTGGGGGCCCTCTTGTTAAAGGGGGCTTCCTGATTCCGATAATCCCCCTGCTCACATACCCCCACAACCACCGGCCAGGGTTGTGAGGATAAGGGCCCTTGCCCCCATCAACAATTTGGACAAGGTGCACTGGGATGGAGGGCGCAGGGCCCCCCCCCTACCCCAAAGCACCCATCCCCCATCTTGAGGTCATGTGGCCTGGTATGGCCTAGGGGGGCTCACTCACCCCCTCCTTTCCTGACCTGTCGGACTGCATGCTTGGATAAGAGTCTGGTATTGTCCTGGGGGAGACCCCATGCTGTTTTTTTTTTTGGCATGGGGGGTTACTCCTAAAATCCATACCAGACTCAAAGGGCCTGGTAAGGAATTGGAGGTAACCCAATGCCATTTTTAAACAATATTTTGGCGTGGGGTTCCCCTTTAGGATCTTCAGAGCACAAGTCACATGCCACAAGTCGTATCAGTTAAGATGATGATCCGACTAGGATGTGACTAAAGCCCCGTACACACGTACCGATAGTCGGCCGAACGATCGGCCGTCTTTTGTCCAGTGTTGTTTGTTGGTTGAAATGTGTTCTAGACTTGCACTGGACTTTTGTTGGCCGACAGAAACCAACTTCAGAAGTGATGTCATGTGCTGGTTTACTTTCCGTGTGTTTTTTCTTCTCTGAGCATGCCCAGTCTTGCTCATCTGACTGTTGTCGGCCGAAATCTGTACTGCCTGACGAACAATTCGGCCGTTCTGGTGACGGCCAACAAAAATTTTATAGCATGCATGCCAGATTTTGTTCGGCCGAATATTTACGGCCGACAATCGGTACGTGTGTACGGTGCTTTACATTCAAATCAATGGGCTGAAATTGTGCCCAAGTCGGAACAAAGTAGAACAGGAACCTTTTTTAAAGTCGGACTGACACAAATAGGACCAGTTAAGTCTGCTCTAGTAGGGAAATATTGATCAATACACGTCATGCGACATGTGCTCCTAAAGTCGAAGCGTCTGTTGAACCAGTGTGAACCGGGCCTTATTGTCAAAGCTTAATTGAACAAGCTGAAGTTAGAATCTGATTGATTACTATATACAGCTGCACCAGATTCTGTGTGCACCGGTTTTAGCAAATCTTCCCTAAAGAGTGCCTCTTTGTCCTCTGTAATGACCTTAAAATTAATAATTCTACACCAAGTTCACTATATGGACCATTTGTGTATATATACAGTACATGGTGATCATACATATCCCTTCTTATTTGCCTCTTCTCAAGAGAGATTACATTTCGTTCAGTTATTCTTTCTCCATAGCTGAGCTCCTCCATGCCTCTTAGCAGTTTGGTTGCCCTTCTCCGCACTTTCTCCAATTTGCTGATATCCTTGTCATGAACAGGTACCCAAAACTGAACTGCATATTCCAGAGGAGGTCTTACTAAGGGTTTGTACCGGAGAAAAACTATGCCTCTCTCTCTCTATCTCTGGAGTCAGTTTTGATGCAAGAAAATATTTTGCTAGCTTTAAAATCTGCAGCTTAACATTGCATGCTATCATTAAGTCTATGATCAACTAGAACACCCAGATCCATCTCCACCATTGATTCCCCAAGCTGTCCTCCTCCAATGTATAATGCAGGCATGTTTTTAGCTCCAAGTGCATAACTTTACTTTTATCAACATTAACAGGGTTACATCAGACAAACCAAAGTATGTTTTTTTAATGTTTTTTTTATCACCAGCATTCATGTTATCTCAGTCTTTTAAACAAAATTAAAAGCAGACGTTATTATCACTTTTCCTAATATTAAGTACGAGTAAATCTCATTTTTATGCATTCTAAAAAAATTGACAGACCAAAATCATGTTAACATAGAATAAAGGCTATAACTAGAATATACTTTATATTAATATTAAGATGCTAGAACTACAGAAGTGTGTTGATGATAGTAGTCCTTCAAGTACTTTCACTTTTGCTGGTGCTCTGTAGACACTGGGTAGTCCCAATTTTAACTGCTATGTGTTAGGGTTGAAAAACAATGAGTTTCACTTTATAGAAGCACTAGAGATAATCAAAACTTTTACAATCTTCTCCCCTATGGTCTATTTGGGGGATAAATATCATTTGAAGTTTGCAAACTTTCAAACTATAGACTGATATAGGATTAAAATGATTTGTTTTGAGAAAAACATTTTAAAAACGCTTTCTACAGAGACCTCCAAAACATCACAATCTGTTTAACATGACCAAATTAAATTTCCTAATATAAATATGATAGGGGGAAAGATATTTTCAGAGCGCATCAGGGTAAATTTATATTTGTATTGGTATTAGCCTTGGTGCTATCAGCTTCTTAGACTGCGCAGGGAGGCAGATAATGAAGATTTAGACAAAATAGAGAATTATTGTGTGTGTCAGTCCATAAGAGACTGAAGCTATTAATGATAAATCAATGTCTACCCCACCACATCCTTCAACTTTTTTTTTTGGCCAAGTCAGTGATTAAAACCTCACGCTTTTTGTAGATGCTATTTTGTGAACACTAAAAGGAACCAAGAAAATCCCTACCTATACTTTTCTTTACTATGGATATCTTAAGACCTCTGCCTGGAATTTCAGTCAGTGCAAATATGTTGGAAGCAATTAATATTAATATTTCACCATCTATTTTTCAGATATCCCCCCACACTTTTAAAATGTACGTGATGGCAAGATAGGAACAGTTATCTCCCCCCTATTAAAGACTTTTCATATGGATCTGATAATGGGCTTAATTTTCCATTTCATGATTTTGTAGAATTTATACTTTAAAAAATGAATGCGTTACCTACCTAATTTTGTCTTTACTAATTACATTAGTAATTAGTAAGGACAAAATTAGGTAGGTAACGCATTCATTTTTTTTTTTTTTCATTTCATTTTTTTTTGTCCTTACTAATTTTTTTTTTTTGTATATCAGTCCATAGTTTGAAAGTTTGCAAACTTCAAATGATATTTATCCTCCAAATAGACCATAGGGGAGAAGATTGTAAAAGTTTTTATTATCTCTAGTGCTTCTATAAAGTGAAACTCATTGTTTTTCAACCCTAACACATAGCAGTTAAAATTGGGACTACCCAGTGTCTACAGAGCACCAGCAAAAGTGAAAGTACTTGAAGGACTACTATCATCAACACACTTCTGTAGTTCTAGCATCTTAATATTAATATAAAGTATATTCTAGTTATAGCCTTTATTCTATGTTAGCATGATTTTGGTCTGTCAAGTTTTTCAGAATGCATAAAAATGAGATTTACTTGTACTTAATATTAGGAAAAGTGATAATAACTTCTGCATTTAATTTTTTTTAAAAGACTGAGATAACATGAATGCTGGTGATAAAAAACCATAAAAAAACATACTTTGGTTTGTCTGACGTAACCCTGTTAATGTTGGTAAAAGTAAAGTTATGCACTTGGAGCTAAAAACATGCCTGCATTATACATTGGAGGAGGACAGCTTGGGGAATCAATGGTGGAGATGGATCTGGGTGTTCTAGTTGATCATAGCCTTGATAATAGCATGCAATCTTAAGCTGCAGATTTTAAAGCTAGCAAAATATTTTCTTGCATCAAAAGTGACTCCAGAGATAGAGAGAGAGGCATAGTTTTTCTCCTGTACAAACCCTTAGTAAGACCTCATCTGGAATATGCAGTTCAGTTTTGGGTACCTGTTCACGACAAGGATATCAGCAAATTGGAGAAAGTGCGGAGAAGGGCAAACAAACTGCTAAGAGGCATGGAGGAGCTCAGCTAACCTTATTCTTGCGGGGCCTAAGGTTCACCTTCTAACATGACAAAGAACCTAAGTACATGATAACACAGGAGTGGCTTAGGGACACCTCTGTGAATGGTCTAGGATGGCCTAGCCAGAGCCCTGACTTGAACCCTATTGAACATCTCTGGAGAGACCTGAAAATGGCTGTCCACCAATGGTTGCCATCCAACCTGACTGAGCTTGAGAGGATTTACAAAGAAGAATGGCAAGAAAACCCAAATCCAGGTGTGCAAAGCTCGTCACATCATAGCCAAAAAGACTCAAGCCTGTAATTGCTGTCAAAGGTGCTTCAACAAAGTATTGAGGGGCTTACTAACAATGTGATATTTCTGTTTTTCCTTTTTAATAAATTCACAGACATTTCTAAATTTCTGTTTTCACTTTCCCATTATGGGGTACTGAGTGTAAATTGAATTAAAAAAATTGTAGTATCAGACTGCAACATAAAAAAAACGAAAAAAGCAATGGCTGTCTGAATAACTTATGAATGCACTGTATATTCAAAGCCCTTTTATATACTGGGCCTATATGGGTAAGAAACTCCCACATTTTTTGGAAAAAAAGATTTTGTCCCAAAAGTCCTAATTTCTGTGCTCTATAAACATTTCACCCAGTAGGGGCAGGAGGGCATCCTCCCTTGTATTTTCTCTTAGGAAGAAGACATTGGGGAGCTCGTTTAATGTTAGAAAATTGTGAAAGAAGAAGGAACCTATATAATTTGGGGTAAAAAAAACAAAATAGCATGTAAGTGGTTCTTGATGAGGTGATGTTTTGACTCTACTCAGATTGCTTTGAAAACTGTAGAGAGAGATAGTGGGCTGACAGTGAGCAACCTATACAAGGGATGCACAATATAGACATTTTTCTACATTTAGGAACCTTACTTTTTGGACTGCCAAGTCAAAATTTGGGCATCAGACAAACAAGCCATTTACTGGTGGCAGTCAGATAACGTCATCCTACTGGAAAAAAAAAACTACTATCCCACCAAAAAAATACATGAATCAAAATATACTGTATTCACAAAACAAAATCTTTTAATTCGTTTATTCATGATGTAACTACACAATTTGAAAAGGTGTCCAGACTGTGGTTTTATTATTGTGCCAAGTTGAACTTAGACAATTATTACAAGGTTTAAAAACTGGCGCAAAAAGGGGGAAGAAATAGAGACCTCACAGGTTCCAACTAAAAGGCAGGGGGACAGATATAGGTACAGACAATAAATAAACAATCAATAAAATAAGTCCATTAACTGGGCTGAGATCGGCCTGAGGAAGGAGCGCATGCTCCGAGAACGCGTCGCCGGCGCCACTACGCAATCACGTATTCCAGGAAGTGACAGCGGGAGGGCAGAGGTGAGTCCCCACAACCAGGAAGTACCGACGTCCCTCGGTTACAGTCTGAGAATCGAGACCGCTCGGCCATCCTGACCTTGACACCGGAGTGATTGATCTACATCTACCCCACATATATGGACATTACGATCCTTTTTTTACATACTCTTTTGTGAGTACCTTTCTTTTGGTTTATTTAATACATCTCAAAATACTGCACTTAGAGTGGCGCCTGTGTTCTTCTTACAGTTAGACAAATATTACACTATAGCAAAGAAGATAATTTAAAGATTTCTAAAGCCTTCTTCAGCCAGGCTCCCCAAGCTCCCCGGACTGCCCTAAGGTTTCTTCAGGGGTGCCTTGTCAAATAGCCTAAAAATTGCATAAAAATTGTATACAGGCTGGCGTGTGGATGAAGCCTGCCTTTTAGTTTCACAAAGCTACAGGTTTTCATTATGCGCCATTAAAACCTCCTTGCTACTGGCATTATAACGACCAATGACATCACCAGTTGATAAGGAGGCTGTCAGTTGCCTGCATAGCATCCTTGTTTGACCCTCCCCTGCCCCTTTCCATCAGTGTTGGGGTCACATTAGCTGAGTGAGGGAGAAGAGAAACATTGGAATTCTATTCAGTACCAATTTGCAAAAGTTTATTTGCTTTGGAAGAATAAATCACCTCTAACGTTTGGTTTGCTGCATGTGTGGATGTTGCTGCAATATTTAAAACTATTAGAATAGCTTTTACAATTTAGAATGGGGTGCTTCAAGACTATCCATAATTTTGAAGGGTGCCTCAAGAGTGTCCATAATTTTTAAAGGGTACCTTAACTGAAAAAGGTTGAGAAACACTGCTCTAAGGTACATTGGCCAGTAAGAAGGTAGAGCAAAGATTAACATGCAACATTTTGTTTTATGGTATACAGTATATGTTTTGGATTTTATGTTGACAGATATCCAAAAGGTTTAGGGAATGGATGTAAACTTTTGATAGGGAAGTATTATCTGTCAATGGTATTTGTCATATTATCCTTGTCTTTTTCTATTTCATCTTCTAGTCCAATTTTTTTGGGGGAAATAATTGTATTTATTCCCGAAAATGCCACGTCGTTCTAAAATGTGACTGCATTAAAATGAACCCATGGACTGACTGGAAACAGAGAGATATCATCTCAGGAGTTACGTTTGGTCTATATTTGTTTTTTTGATTTTTCGATTTGGTTTTTATACTTGGTTTTATATTTTCTTTGAGATACAGTATATTTGGTTTTTCAAGGATACCAATTGTTTCAATACATATATTCAATATATATATTCACTGGCTTCCACTCACCTAACGAATAAAATTCAAAGTACTAACAATAGTTTACAATGCCATCCACAACTCTGCCCCCAGCTACATCACTAACCTGATCTCAAAATATCAACCAAGCCGCTCTCTTCGGTCCTCCCAAGACCTCCTGCTCTCTAGCTCCCTTGTCACCTCTTCCCATGCTCGCCTCCAGGATTTCTCCAGAGCTTCTCCCATTCTTTGGAACTCTCTACCCCAATCTGTCCGACTGTCCCCTAATCTATTCATCTTTAGACGATCCCTGAAAACCCTTCTCTTTAAAGAAGCCTATCCGGCTACTAACTAATGCGCTGTTTCACTTTCTCCATCAGCTCATCCCCCACAGCTACTACCTTTTTGTATCAATTGACCTTCCCTTTTAGATTGCAAGCTCTAATGAGTAGGGCCCTCAGATTCCTTTTGTATTGTAACTGTAATGTCTGCCTTCATTTTGTTAAGCGCTGCGCAAACTGTTGGCGCTATATAAATCCTGTATAATAATAATAATATATATTTGTGAACGCCTAACCTTATAAGCCCTGGTTCACACCGGTATGACTACAGGTGTGGCATGTGACTTACAAATCACACCTGAAGTCACAACTGATATAAATAAACACATCAGTTGCGACTTCAGGTGTGGTTTGTAAGTCGCATGCCACACCTGTAGTCATACCGGTGTGAACCAGGGCTTATAAGGTTAGGCGTTCACAAATATATATTGAAACAGGTGGTACTGTCTTGATAGGTGTGACACAAGTCACTGCGATTTGAAAAGTAGTTCCTACAATACAATTTCTCAACTTCAGCGCAATTTAACTAACATAGATTATAATGTAAATTGCACTGTCTATATCCGTGCAACTTTGAGCCATTTTGCGGTTTTAATTCAACCCTTCCCTAGTGACACTTTGTGCACAGAAACCCGATTCCCTGCTCACTCTTGCAAGCATATGACCATCACTGCTCCTCCCTGTGACAAGCACATTTTTGACAGCCCCTCCCCACAAACTCCCCACAGTCACATGTCCGGCACTCATTTGTGTGTATACCTGTCTAGTAGACATGTGCAGAACTGAAAAATGTTTTCATTTAATTTCAGGTATGTTCGTTATGTTACTAATGTTATTTCTATTCTTGCAATTCGTTTAGTTTCTTTTAGTTTAGTTTAGTTTATTTTGTGTATTCATTTTCTAACAAATTTCAAATTTTTTGGACAATTATAATTTACTGTTCAATATTTTTATTGAATTTTTCACATAACAATGAATAAACAAACAAGGACAATGATGTGCAAAGTGTCACGATACATAGTAGTAAAGACATGACAATAACACAACAACAACAAATGCCAGAGTTCAAGCTAAAGATTTAAGCTAGAGAAAAAGCAAATTTCAGAACCAATATCAATACGATAACCTAGTCTTCAACAGGGGTGTCTAAAGTATTGACTTTGCGACCACGATGACCATTCTTTGTGAAATCTTGTTCCACGAGTGAGAGAATATGCGTAAGCCTTCTCCATAGAGTATTGCTGGTTGACTCTTCTAATAACCTCCAGATGGGAGGGTACGCAGGATTGTTTCCAAAACTGCGCGATAGTGAGTCTGGCCGCTATTAGTGTGTGTACCACTACCGTCCGCGAGGAGGGCGGAAACAAATCAATCCCTAGGGTGAGAAGGGCTAGAGCCGGGTCGGGCTGCTTTAGAATACTAGTAACAACAGAAATTATTTCAAACACTTTGCCCCAATAACTAGTCAGGCCCTTGCATAGCCAAAAGATATGAAGAATCGTGCCAACGTGGTCACATTCTCTCCAACATAGCGGACTGTGAGAAACGTAAATTTTTTACAGTCGTTAGGGCGTTAAGTACCATCTCGTAAGCAGCTTTTGGGCCTGTTCCCAGTGGGAAACACATTGGGTTGCTCTATAAGATGCTCTGAAGGCCATTCGCCACTGAGCTTCGGTGGGACTGAGCTTAAGGTCTGATTCCCATTTGATCATGTGCGGTGTCTTACAGAAGGTAGTTTTCAGCGCAAACGAGTTGTAAAACAGGGATATCCCCTTAGTTTTGGTAGCGGAGCCAGAGAGAATTTGCCAGACCATTGGAGGCAGCTGCAATTTAGGGGGTGGGTATTTGCGCAGGAAACTTGATACACTATTGTATGATAGCAGCGCCTGTTTGGGTAAGTTGAATTCTTGTTGTAGGGTGGGGAATGATTTAATTTTGTCCTCATGGAAGAGTTGATCCACATCCGCGATTCCTGCCTGCACAAATCTAGAAAGACTGGTGCTGGGGAGAAGCGTCTGGAGAGCCGTGAGAGGTATATGCATTTTGGTAAGATTTTGGTGATCAGGGAGTTTGGCGAGAAAGTACCTCCATGACAGCAGGGATGCTTGGGTGGATATGGGATAAGAATGCAGTGGAAGCCTCCTCCAATGGTCTGCAAGAAGCAGTGTGCTTAGTGACTCTACCTTAGATAGGGAGGTTTCGATTGGAAGCCAAGGGAGAGCAAGTGGACTATGGAACCATTGTCTCAACGGTGTTAGACGGGATGCGTGATAATAATCAAGGAGGTCAGGGAAGCCAATGCCACCCATCGATTTGTGCATAGGCGCATCTCGCCCTTTTCCTTTGCCACACACACGTACGTAGGATTTTTTCCAAGGACAATATATATTTACGGGGTATAGAAACTGGAAGGGTCCGAAATATATATAATATTTTGGGGAGACAGATCATTTTAAAGGCGGCTATTCTACCTGTCCATGATAGTTCCGTGGAAGTAAATTTTGCGACATCTGCCGATATGTCGGCTAGTAGGGGCGAGAGGTTGGAAGTCACCAGTCCTGCGGTGGGAAATGTCAAGTTAATACCAAGGTAGCGTATAGGAGTAGTAGCCCAGGTGTACGGTAGGGTAGATTGTAGGTGGGAGCGAGCCTTGGAGCTCAAACCCATGTTCATGACAACGGATTTACTGAAATTTACCTTATAATACGATACGTTGCTGAAGGAGGTCATGTGCTGCGGGAAGAGATGTAATGGGGTTCGTGAGGCTGAGTATCACGTCGTCCGCAAATAAAGTGATCACGTGGTGCGACTTGGGGAATTTGAAGCCTGAAACGAGATGGTGTTGTCTTAGGGATGCTGCCAGGGGTTCTATTAGTAGATTAAAGATGAGAGGGGATAAGGGACACCCCTGTCTGGTGCCATTAGTAATATAGAAGGGTTTGGAGAGGACCCCCGCCGACAGCACTTTGGCCGACGGAGAGGAATAGAGGGTTAGGATGGCAGACAATATTGGGCCGGAAAGTCCAAAGCGGAGAAGTACTGCTTTCATGTAACCCCAGTGGACACGGTCAAACGCCTTCTCTGCATCTATAGACAGAAGCAGAGAAGGCGTTTGTGTGCGCTCCGCGTGGTGAATCAAATTGACCACTCTTCTGGTGGCATCAGGGGCCTGCCTGCCTTTTACAAACCCCATCTGGTCATCAGCCAAAAGTGTTGGTAGGACAGTGGCTAGTCTATGTCAGTATTTAGCAACGATATGGGTCTGAAAATGGCCGGGGCATTTGGGGGTTTCCCAGGTTTAGGAAGGGTGATGACATTAGCTTGGAGCATGTCGGGGGGCAGGGAGCCAGTCTTGATTGTCTCTGAAAACCAGTTCAGCATATGTGGGGACAGGATCGATTGCATGGTGCAGTAGTATTCGTTGGATAGCCCGTCAGGGCCCGGACTCTTGCGTGAGGGTAGGGATTGTAGCGTTTGGTTAATTTCCTCAATCGTGAGCGGTTCGTTAAGTTTCGCTAGAGAGCCTGCTGTGAGTGTGGGGAGGTTGATACGGCTGAGGAAGTCTTGGATCGCTGAGTCGGTAGGTTGAGGTGTGTCAGGGTCTTTTGATAGGTTGTATAGGGAACTATAATAGTCCGCAAACGCGTCTGTGATTTGCTGGGGGTGCATCACTTTAGCTCCGGTGTGTGTGTGGGATACATAGTCAATTTTGGATTTGACCCGTTTCGCTTTTAGTTTGGACGCAAGGAATTTCCCCGCTTTATTATGTGAGGAGTAGTAGCGTAAGCGAAGGCGTGCAAGCATCTCATCGTGTTGTTCCGTCAAAAGTTGACGGAGGTCAGCTTGGAATGAAGTCAGTTTGGATGTATTAGCGGCCGAGGGGGACGATTTGTTGATCATGTCCAGAGATTGGATGTCATCAATGAGGCTGAGCATTTTGGCGTGTCGTTTCTTCTTGAGGCGGGACCCCAATTGAATCAGCACCCCCCGAATAAATGCTTTGTGGGTATTCCACAGGGTGGAAGGGGATACATCGGGAGTGGCATTGATAGAGAAGAATTCTCGTAATTGGACTTGTATGTGTGCAAGTGATTCGGGGCCAGACAGGAGAGAGTTGTTGCACCTCCAAACGAAGGAGAAAGGAGTAGATGGGGTCGCGGACACTGACATTAGGATCGCAGCGTGATCGGACCAGGTGATAGGGGAAATAGAGGTATTAGTCACAAGCGGCAGCAATGTGGAATCTACTAAAAACATATCTATCCTGGTGTACGTGTGGTGGCAAGGTGAAAAGAAGGAATAGTCCCTTTCTTCTGCGTGGTGGTAACGTCAAACGTCATGGAGTCCCTCTGTATGCGCTAAAGAAGCTAGAGAGGGTAGTTTCAAAGCGCCTCTGGAAGAGGAGTCCATGGCGTTGTTCATCACTATATTAAAGTCACCGCACATGATCAATTTGCCTGATTTAAATGTAGCACCACCCCCGCAGGAGCTGCTGATTATATTATTGGGTCTACACCCTGCCTAACAACCCAATCAAATTGGCTCGATCCCTCCTCAGGCACAACTGACCCAGAATAGGACTGGACTATCAAATAGATACACAGGTTGGAATACAATACTTCACTATGCAACAATACCTTGTTACCTTCTTGAATAGTAGTCCTTCTGGGTGACACAATGGAACAACGCACAAGATTGTAATTAACCAAACTTAGTTTACTATGTATCAAATTGAATAGGGGAGATACAATACAATACAATACAAGTCCATAAAAGGTTATTTAAAACAGCTTTAAAAAGGTAAAAGAATACCCCCACACTCCTCCTGCATTAAGGCTAGACACAGTACCAGGTAGGTGGGCCTATCTGAGTCCCTCCCCCAGAGTTCTCTTCTTTCTTGTTGATCTTCGCTAGCAAGGTTATTGAATAGAGCTCATTTGTAATCCAGATTAGGAATAAAGATCAAGAGAGAAAAAAACAACGAGCTGTTAGTTGTCACCGCAGGGTGTCTGCGTAACTGAGCAATAACTTCTGCGAGAGAGATAAGCCTCTGGCGACTCCTTTACAGACCTTATTGTTTGTCTATGAGTCTCCTGAGAGAGTATGGTGATAAACCCCGGGGTTTTATCACCTCCTGCTGCGCTACCGCTATCTGTAGATAAAACTGTCTCTTCAGCAGATAAAGTCAGTTATTGGGCATGTGCCCTCTCACCAACAGAAGTTTCTCCTTCGCGCGCTTCCACTGCGGTCTCAGTCCTTTGGCTATATGCCAGCCGCGCGGGGTCCTTCTGGCGGATGACTTCCGGTCTCGGCAAACAGCAGTATGACCTCCAGGAATGTGCCTCGTGCTTGAGATGGGACGGTTCCACGTCGTCCCTCCAGGCTAAAAGGCTCTGGCCCAATATCCAGTGTCAGTCCTTCACTCTCGCTCGCTGGTTCCTCAGAGTCCAGCGCAGAAAGGCCCCCCCCCTTCGCGCGCTTCTCTCTTCCTTTAAATAACCTCCCCCATAGTGCCGTGCGGTGCAGCCGTGCACCCTGGATCTTGCAAAGCAGCCTGGGAGATGTAGTTTCTTCATCTTGTGAAAAGGAAGTCACAGCCCGGGAAATTCCATGCAGCTACCACTAGAGGGAGCCTAGTTCCTGGATCTTGCAAAGCAGCCTGGGAGATGTAGTTTCTTCATCTTGTGAAAAGGAAGTCACAGCCCGGGAAATTCCATGCAGCTACCACTAGAGGGAGCCTAGTTCCTGGATCTTGCAAAGCAGCCTGGGAGATGTAGTTTCTTCATCTTGTGAAAAGGAAGTCACAGCCCGGGAAATTCCATGCAGCTACCACTAGAGGGAGCCTAGTTCCTTCCCACATATCAAACAGTGTCTTTAGGCATGTTTAACCCCGCTACACACTCCCCCCACTTGAGAAACTTTGGTCCCCAAAGAGGTCAACAGTATGTACCCTAGTGCATAGGTTGGCATTATACAACAAAAACATTAACATTTTGCTGAAATAAGTCAATCTGAATACATCCAACTTTGTATTCTAATAGCAGTGCAACAGTAAAACGATAAAGTGCAATTAATAAACAAATAAGTGATTTCTACAGTGTTAATATAGTGCTCCTTTAAAAAGCACATGTGCCTTTGCAATTTCTTAAACACTTACATCTTAAAGTTTGTGTTGAAAAAAAAACATCAAAAGGTGAGAAAGAGAAAAAACATATAGTGAGGTCAGAGCAACAAAATGTGCGCAAACATTAACTCACAAAGTAAACCAAATTGTGAACATCAAAAACTGTGCTTATTATAATGGCCAAACCCAATATCCTTATGTACAAACTTAAATGCAAACGTTTTCTACTTCAATACTTTGTTCTCATGATCTCTCACAGACCCCCCAAAACTTGGGTGGCTTGTACAGTTGTGCCTGGGGGTGAGCTAGGGTTGTCCCCCACCAAATCTACAGTGGAGGAACTAGGCTGGTCAGGAGATCTTTTGGAGGTAAAAACAGCTTCTTCCGAACATTCACCCAATTGATCATAGGTCAGTCTCTTAGGTGGGTGAATGACTCTCCTTTCCCTCTGTTCCCGTGGAGGCATGCTCTCAGAGGTGCTAGGATCAGGCACTTCTGAGGATTCTTCAATGTCCCCCTCCTCATGTTCCAACACAGAGGAACCTGATGGTTCAAGAGAGGTCAGTTCTTCTTCAGAGAAGGGTGCAACCTCCTCCTCAGGATCTTCATCCTCAGCTGCTTCTTCTGGAAGCATATGAAAGGGTATGAATTCAGGGGCTTCTGCCCGAAGGGCTCCTCTATCAGCCAAGTCAGATGAAGACAGGGAGGCAGGTGTGGGTTCTGGCAACTGAGATGACCACAACCAGTCGGGTACCTCCTCTTCATCTTCCAAATCTTCAGATGGAGAACTTCCCTCTCCCTCATCTGGGAGCGTCGTCTGAGATCTGGTAACTGGTCTGGACCGGCGAGAAGTCGAAGGGGCCTCTGACAAGTCTTCCACAGGGGGCATACGAACCGCTTCAGAGAGAGGCAGCAAATGGTTCCGATGCCAAGCCTTCAATGGACCCACACTTCCTTCAGGCCGAATTTGGTACACAGGAAGGTTTGGCAGTTGCTTGCAGATAACATAAGGTTGGGACTTCCAGCGGTCTGCCAACTTGTGTTTTCCCGGGACACCCAAGTTTCTCAACAAAACCCTGTCCCCTGGTTGCAGGTCATGGATCCGAACTTTTAGGTCGAAATTTTTTTTATTCCGCAGTCCACGTTGATCAGATGTGGCCTGAGCCTTGTCATAGGCCGCTTTCAGACTCTTCCGCAGTCGGTCCACATATCCTCTATGCGATGCTGAAGAGGTATGATCAGGCGAAATGCCAAAGGCCAAATCCACTGGCAACCGAGCCTCCCTTCCAAACATCAGCCGATAAGGGGAATATCCAGTAGCATCACTGACAGTGCTGTTGTAGGCATGCACAATGGCAGCTACGTGCTTGCCCCAATGCTGTTTCTTCTCTGAGCTCAAAGTCCCCAACATATCCAAAAGAGTCCTGTTAAATCGTTCAGGCTGGGCATCCCCCTGTGGATGGTAGGGAGTGGTTCTAGTCTTTTGAATGCCTAACATATCTAACAGTCTCTTGATCAGTCTGCTTTCAAAGTCCCTTCCCTGATCAGAATGGAGGCGTTGTGGTAACCCATAATGTACAAAGAACTTCTCTACAAGAACTTTGGCTACCGTTGAGGCCTTCTGATCCCTTGTTGGGAATGCTTGAGCATATCTGGTAAAATGGTCTGTTACCACAAGGACATTCCCCTGGCCACTCAGATCAGGCTCTAAGCAAAGGAAATCAATGCACACCAGCTCCATGGGTCCCTGACTTTGTAGATGGCCCATTGGGGCTGCTTGACGTGGCAGAGTCTTCCTCTGTATACACCGGACACAAGAATGACAGTATCCTTCAACTTCGGCCCTCATACAAGGCCAGTAGAACCTGTCCCTGACAAGCTGAAAGGTTCTTTCGGGCCCCAGATGGCCATGATTATCATGAAGAGCGGCCAGAACTCCCTCTCTGTATTTAGCTGGTAAGAACAGTTGCCACTTCTCCTCCAGATCTTCAGATGGACCTCTCCGGTAGGCCACTCCTTCTCTGATCTGTAACCGGGTCCACTCTCTATGCAACAGACGGGCCCCCTGAGGGGAGTCAGTTAGAAGCAACTCAGGGCTCTGGATCTCCAGGGCTTCCAAGAGAAGTTTTCCCAAAGGGTCTTCCAACTGCTCCTTCCGCAAGTCCCTTTTGGACAGCCGGGGCAAACCCTCCCCTTCAACTTGGGTCACCTGGCAGTAGCATTTGGGTACTCCGATAGCCGAAACCCCAATCTCTTCTGCTCTTGACCCTCCTCGGGATCGAAATTCAGTTCCCTGATATAGGGCACGCACCCCTTCTGGAGCCAAATGAGTCCATTCTTCCGCAGGTTCCTGTGGAACATGCAACCTTCTGGATAGGGCATCTGCATCCCTATTTCCGATTCCTGGCCGATACTTCAGGCTAAAATTGAAGCTAGAGAGGGCAGCCAACCATCGATGTCCTGTTGCATCCAGCTTGGCCGTAGTCAACAGATAGGTGAGGGGATTATTATCTGTCTTGACAATGAATTCAGCTCCGTACAGGTAGTCTTTCAATTTGTCAACCACTGCCCACTTCAAGGCCAAGAATTCAAGTTTGTGAGTAGGATAATTCCTTTCAGCAGGCAGTAGGCTTCTGCTCACATAGGCAACAGGTCGCAGATGACCCTCATGCTCCTGATAAAGTACCCCCCCCAGCCCATCTCGGCTGGCATCAACATGCAGTTCATATGGTTTTGTGGGGTCCGCATAGGCCAACACAGGGGCAGTGGTTAGGGTTTCCTTCAGCTGGACAAAGGCCCCTTCGCATTCCGGGGTCCACTGATCCTGGATGGATTCCTTAGCCTTCCGGGGGCCTATGGTGGACTTCGCCGGCTTTACCAACTCAGGGACATCATCTTCTTCATTCTTCAGGAGCTCATTTAGGGGTCGGGCAATCTGAGCGAACCCCTCCACAAACCTCCTGTTATAGGAGCAAAAGCCCAAGAATGACCGGAGTTCGGTCACATTTGTGGGTCTCGGCCAGGAAGCAACAGCATCCAGCTTGTCCGGGTCAGTGGCCACCCCTTCTTCAGACACGATATGGCCCAGGTAATGGACCGAGGACTGATAGAATTGGCACTTCTCAGGAGAAAGTTTCAGACCTTCTTCATGTAGCCTCTTCAAGACCTTTTCCAACCTCTCCTCATGTTCTTCTAAAGTTCTGCCAAACACGATAACATCATCCAAGTATACCAGTACCTCTATCAAATTCATATCTCCAACGGTCCTCTCCATCAGCCTTTGGAAGGTAGCAGGGGCCCCGGACAACCCCTGAGGCATGCGATTGAACTCAAAGAACCCCACAGGGGTGATGAATGCTGTTTTCTCCCGATCTTCAGGGTGCATGGGGATCTGATAATACCCACTCTTTAAGTCCATCACACTGAACCACTTCGCCCCTGACAGACTCTGTAGGGCATCTTCGATTCGAGGAGTGGTATACTGGTCTGGGATGGTTCTTCTGTTCAGCGTTCGGTAGTCGATACAAAGCCTCAAAGATCCATTTTTCTTCCGGACTACCACTATCGGGGAAGCATACGGGCTCCTGGATTCTCGGATAATCCCGGTCTTTTTGAGCTCTGCCAGCTGTTGACGTAGATCTTCTAAGTCACCTAAGGGGACTCGCCGGACTCTCTCCCTGAAAGGCTTGTCCTCACTCAGGCGGATCTTATGAGTGGCGCTCCTGGCACATCCCACGTCAAACTCGTCCTTAGAGAATATTTCCCTACATCGAGCAAGTTGTGCCTTGGCCCTCTTCACCCATTCCGGCGGGAGGGCAGCGTTTCCAGAGCAAAGCTCCTCTATAACCGCTTCACCCTGTTCCTTTTCTTTGAAATCAATGGGGGCAACTGGGGTAGCCGGGTTGACTTGGCCCAGGAGCACTCTAGCCGGTACCTTCACTGGTGTAATAGAGGTGTTTCTGACACTCACTAAAACCCTTCCACGGTTTTCCTGTAACACCTTCAAAGGGATCACCTCAGGGATCACTTCTATCCCTCTCTGTCTCTCCTTTTGACCTGATTCAAAGATAATGAAGGGACCCGGCTGTTGCCATGTGAGTTTAACAGAAGCCTTAAAACAGGCCACCTCTCCTGGCTGTAAGACCTTTTCTGCTCTATCCAGCTTCCAGAGTCGTCCAACTCCTTCTGCGGGGGTCTCTTGCTCCAACACTAATCGTTGGTAGGCCTGCCGTAGCATGGGATGGATCCTTGGCGCCTGAGCATCTTGTCCCTGGACCAGTTGTATCAGAAGGCGCCTTACCAGGTCAGTGTTTGTTCCTACGATGAGAGAGCTTTTGTTGGCCCCTGGTGGACGAGGACAGACCACCGCTAAGGTGTCGAAGGTTTCCGCTTCACCAGCCACTGATGGATCAAAGGTCAACTTGATTGGCAGATACCCGTCATAGGGAAAACTTTGGGTCCCAATACCCCATATCTCCAGATCTTCCAACTTCTGCAAAGGTAGATGGGTAAGATATTTATCATAGAAGTCTCTATACAAAAGAGTCACCTGGGCCCCTGTGTCAAGGAGGGCTCTTGTGTAAATTCCTTCCACCTGAACCGAGACCACTGGGGAGGGCCCGACCAAGTTAGTTGGGAATTCTCTTGATGTAGCCTGGTTGTCTGATTCAGTTCTCTGTACCCTGGCCCTCTTCTCCTTTTTCTTCCTTGATCTGGGCCCCCGCTGAACCCGGTGTGCATTGACTTTCCTTCCCTCAGTAACCCGGAGTCTAGAACTGGGGGTATTATATTTGGGTCTGACCCCCTGACTCAGTTTCCCTGATCCTGCACCACTTCTGGAGTCCCTTAAGACTGGCGGACACCCGGTTGACTCCTTCACCGGTGTCCTCTGAAGTTTCCCGCTGGCTCGCGAGGTTTCGCGGCAGCATTTCCTGAGCTGGGACATACCCTTCTAACATGCCCAACTCCCCCGCAGTTGAAACAAGTTAACAATCTTGCAGGCCGTGGCTCTGGATCTGTGCTGAGACTAACAGGTTCATCTGGCCTCCCCGATATACTCCCCTTGGGTAGAGTGGATACCTGACCAGTCAGGATGGACACCATTTCTATCAACTGAGACACTTGGGTCTTTAGGAGTTCAACTTGAGAGTCACCCTCTTCCACACTTATCACTCCAACCCGGGCAGTTGAGTCAAACTGCCGACTTTTCTTCTTGTTGTCCAACATAACCTCTTCCTCTCTGACCATTCGAATCAGATCGGGGTATTCTAGAATGCCGCCATCTCGACGAGTTCGTAACAGTATGGCAATGGGATCTAAAGGTTGAGCCCCTTTCAGAACCTGTCGTGCACGAGTCTCATCTATTTTCCGGTGGTCTATTCCTTTCTTTAACAGAATCTGGTGGATAATCCTATCCAGACGTTTAATGAATTCGGACAACTTCTCCCCCTCTTCTTGATAACAGTGGTCCAACTGGTAGAGAAGTTCAGCCGCGTTCTCCGTCCGACCAAACACATCTTGCAGAATGTCCAAATAATCCTGTGCAGTGCAGTTCTTCTTGCTAAGCTTTAGATTACGTACAGCCTCTAATGCAGGTCCCCTTAAACTCTCTGTGATTCTCTGCTTCTTGTGCTGTTCTGGTACCTCCCATTCCTCCAAAGCCTGAGTGGCGGTATCTAACCACTCTTCGAACCCATCTTCTGCTGAAGGCACAGGCTGTTTCCCAGAGAATGTCCGGAGCTTCCTATATCCAGTCATCAAATAGCTCGAGGAGTCCCTACTACATTTTGCCACAATCTCCCCAAGAACAGCACACAGTTCTGAGCTAAAAGTCGACAAAGGTGATGACTCAGGATGCCCTTCTTGGACACCTTTTTCTTGGCTGGATACCCCAGGGGTGGTGGATGAGGGACCCGCAATAGGAACTCCTGGATGTATCAGGAAAAGTTCTGTTTGGTCAGTAGTTTTTACACTGTTTCCGTTGAAATAATCAGGGACCCCCTTCCTCCACTCACACAGTGCATACGTGTGTGGGACAGTGGTGTCAGTTTTCATGTCAATCACCCAAAATTTCCTGTCTGTGGATAGTGCCCTCAAAACAGGGAGGAGCTTTTCTTCAGTCCAGGCTTCTCCCTTGATTTCAACCACCAGGCCATTTTCCACTATGACATTCTCTTCCTTGCACCACTCAGCAGCAGCGACAGGATCCATTTCTGCGTGGGAGGGGATTCTATGGCTGAGAGGGTTGTATTGCAGGACTGTAGAAATCCCGGACGAGCCCCCACGTGTAGCACCACCCCCGCAGGAGCTGCTGATTATATTATTGGGTCTACACCCTGCCTAACAACCCAATCAAATTGGCTCGATCCCTCCTCAGGCACAACTGACCCAGAATAGGACTGGACTATCAAATAGATACACAGGTTGGAATACAATACTTCACTATGCAACAATACCTTGTTACCTTCTTGAATAGTAGTCCTTCTGGGTGACACAATGGAACAACGCACAAGATTGTAATTAACCAAACTTAGTTTACTATGTATCAAATTGAATAGGGGAGATACAATACAATACAATACAAGTCCATAAAAGGTTATTTAAAACAGCTTTAAAAAGGTAAAAGAATACCCCCACACTCCTCCTGCATTAAGGCTAGACACAGTACCAGGTAGGTGGGCCTATCTGAGTCCCTCCCCCAGAGTTCTCTTCTTTCTTGTTGATCTTCGCTAGCAAGGTTATTGAATAGAGCTCATTTGTAATCCAGATTAGGAATAAAGATCAAGAGAGAAAAAAACAACGAGCTGTTAGTTGTCACCGCAGGGTGTCTGCGTAACTGAGCAATAACTTCTGCGAGAGAGATAAGCCTCTGGCGACTCCTTTACAGACCTTATTGTTTGTCTATGAGTCTCCTGAGAGAGTATGGTGATAAACCCCGGGGTTTTATCACCTCCTGCTGCGCTACCGCTATCTGTAGATAAAACTGTCTCTTCAGCAGGTAAAGTCAGTTATTGGGCATGTGCCCTCTCACCAACAGAAGTTTCTCCTTCGCGCGCTTCCACTGCGGTCTCAGTCCTTTGGCTATATGCCAGCCGCGCGGGGTCCTTCTGGCGGATGACTTCCGGTCTCGGCAAACAGCAGTATGACCTCCAGGAATGTGCCTCGTGCTTGAGATGGGACGGTTCCATGTCGTCCCTCCAGGCTAAAAGGCTCTGGCCCAATATCCAGTGTCAGTCCTTCACTCTCGCTCGCTGGTTCCTCAGAGTCCAGCGCAGAAAGGCCCCCCCCCTTCGCGCGCTTCTCTCTTCCTTTAAATAACCTCCCCCATAGTGCCGTGCGGTGCAGCCGTGCACCCTGGATCTTGCAAAGCAGCCTGGGAGATGTAGTTTCTTCATCTTGTGAAAAGGAAGTCACAGCCCGGGAAATTCCATGCAGCTACCACTAGAGGGAGCCTAGTTCCTGGATCTTGCAAAGCAGCCTGGGAGATGTAGTTTCTTCATCTTGTGAAAAGGAAGTCACAGCCCGGGAAATTCCATGCAGCTACCACTAGAGGGAGCCTAGTTCCTGGATCTTGCAAAGCAGCCTGGGAGATGTAGTTTCTTCATCTTGTGAAAAGGAAGTCACAGCCCGGGAAATTCCATGCAGCTACCACTAGAGGGAGCCTAGTTCCTTCCCACATATCAAACAGTGTCTTTAGGCATGTTTAACCCCGCTACATAAATTTAGCTACTTTCGTGAAGAGTTTGCGTAAAAATCGCAACTGATGCTTATTGGGGGCATACACATTAACCAGCGTATAAGGGCAGTTGTCAATGACACATACAAGAATTATATATCGGCCTTCTATATCCTGTACCAATTTAGAGTAAGAGAACGACACAGAAGAGCGTATTGCTAGCAATACACCTCTTTTCTTCTCCGTAGAGGAGGCTTGGAAGATATGCGGATAATCCGGGTGCGTGCATTGAGGGCTGTGGTCACGCTTAAAGTGTGTCTCTTGCACCGCTAAAATATCCGTTTGGATGTGGTTGCCTCCCTCCACATAGAGTATCGTTTAACGGGGTGGTTGAGCCCCTTAACATTCAGGGAGAGAAGTTGCAAAGTCATGGCGGAGTCTGGTACAGTTCCTGGTGAGTGTGGAAGGTAACGAACCAACGGAGTAGAGGTAGCTTGGCCTGAGGTGCATCACAGTCAGGAAAGCTGACATTCCAAAGGGATAGCGGGTGTGTGGATGGACAAGTAATAAAGAGTACCTGAGAGGTCTGTCGTCGTAGAGTCCCGGTCTGGGCTGGAGCGAAGAGTTGCATGTTCCATATGAGAAGTATCCAGTCCGCCCATGGGAAGAGGCGATGACGCTGGTTCGAGCTTACATCCACGATGGGTTCCAAACCACGGATTTCAAGTTGTAACTGTAAAAAACTGGCAAAAACAAAAACACACAAAAAACAAGAAAAAAGAAGGGTAGGGTAAAAAATACTTGGTCTGTTACGACCAGGTGTGCAACAGGTGTTGCAATGGCAGCGGGGGTGAAAAGCACGTTGGCAGGTGCTCATTCAGCATTGAGGGGTCTTATCCACCCAGCGAGGGTGATGAGAGCTTCTATCACTTGTGGCGTGATCTAGATCTCGAGGATCTAGCCACGACATTCCACTCGGGCTGGACATGCCGTGGAGGGAGTGCGGTGGTATTGGTAGGGGGTTCTTGGGAGTCCGGCACTATTCCCCATTGTCGGAGCAAGCGTATTCCTTGATCCAAAGACGTGATGTGGGACGTGGTGCCCTGGTGCGTCACGCAGAGCCGTGCAGGATATTTCCATTTATAAATAACCTTGTGATTGCGGAGGGCCTTGGTGACAGACGACAAATTGCGTCGTAGCTGCAGTGTGTATTGTGAATAGTCCGGAAGGACTTGAATGGAACCAATTTGTTCAGGCAGGCGGTCCTTGCGTCTGAAAGACTCTAATATTTTTTCTTTGGCCTGAAAAAAATGAATTCTTAGCAGCACGTCCCTTGGTATCTCTTGTGGTAGAAAGGAAGGCTTGGGGATGCGGTGGATCCGATCTATCGTAAGGTCGGCATTTGTAAGTTCCGGGACCGCTTTTTGAAATAAGTCCCTCGCAAAGGTCGGTAATTGGTGAGGTAGGACAGATTTTGGGACGCCACGAAGCTGTCATGGTCTTACCTTCTTGCTGTTCTCCTTCGTTTGACATGTGCTGGCGGCCATCTTGGTTTCTGGGTTTCTTGTAGCCTCCCACCCTGCGGCTCCTCCTTCCCACTGGGAGGAGCTGGATGCCTAGCTCATATATATAGGAGGTCTGTGGCTTCAGTTCCCTGCTTGGTCCTCCTGTGTTCACATGCTACTAAGACTGCTGCTACTTCTGGTTCCTGTTCCTGGCTTCGTCTGACTACCCTGTTGGTTCCTGATCCTGGCTTCGTCTGACTACCCTGTTGGTTCCTGATCCTGGCTTCGTCTGACTACCCTGCTGGTTCCTGACCCCTGGCTTCGCAAAGACTCTGCATCGGTTTCGCCATCCGTTTGGACTTTTGCTTTATAGCTTGTTTTTCAATAAAGCTGTCTTATTTTCACTTATCTGTTGTTGTACGTCTGGTTCATGGTTCCGTGATATTAGGACCAAGCCATGAATTCTGACGGTACAGGGCCATCCTCGCTACCCACGCTGGTTGCCAGACTTGATCAGCAGGATCACCTGTTGGGCCGGTTCGCCGTGGCGTTGCAAACCCTGCTTGAACGCACGGTACCACAGGCCACGAATTCTGACGGTACAGGGCCATCCTCACTACCCACGCTGGTTGCCAGACTTGATCAGCAGGATCACCTGTTGGGTCAGTTCGCCGTGGCGTTGCAAACCCTGCTTGAACGCACGGTTCATTTCGCTCCCGTTGCCGATGGGTCGGTTGTCGCTCCTGGGTCCGCTCCTACTGCCGCTCCGGTTGTTGCGCCAGAGTCTACCCCGACACCTGTTGTTGCGCCCGCGGTGTTTCGGGGTATGTCCGGTTCTGCCCCCCTTCCACAGCGCTTTGGGGGAGAGCCAACTCAGTGCCGAGGTTTCCTTAACCAGGTGGGCATTTATTTCGAGTTGCTGCCACATGCCTTTCCTACTGAGAGATCAAAGGTGGGCTTCTTAATCTCGCTGCTCTCGGACAAGGCCTTGGCCTGGGCCAGCCCTTTATGGGAGAACAACAATCCGGTGGTTGCCGAGTTTTCCGGTTTTGTTGCTTCTCTTCGGAAGGTATTCGATGTGCCGGCTCGTGCTGCCTCTGCTGCGAAGCTCCTTATGTCCATCAGACAGGGTTCACGATCCGTAGCTGAATACGCCATTGAGTTTCGTACCCTGGCAGCAGAGGTGGGCTGGAATAATGAGGCTCTGGTCGCTGCTTTCTCTCATGGTCTCTCGGATGCCTTGAAGGATGAGGTTGCAGCTAAGGACCTACCAGTGGAGCTCGAGTCTCTTATTTCTTTCCTGATTTTGATTGACACCAGACTCAGGGAGAGACCTTCCTTTAAGGAGAGTCTGCGGAGGCCTCCTAACAGATTGGCGCCTACCTTTGTTGTCCCACCCGTGCCTCCCTCTCCTCCCACGCCTCCTGGGGATGACTTGTCTGGGGGTGAACCCATGCAGCTGGGGTTTGCTCGCCTGTCCGAGGGGGAGAGGGTACTCCGGAGACGCGAGGGCCGATGCATGTACTGTGGTCTCGGTGGGCATTTTCGGTTGGCATGTCCGAACCGTCCAGGGAAACGCTCGCACCTGAGATCCTGTCGGGGGCAGATCTTGGGTGGAGTCTCCTCGTCCCCGGTTTCCCGTGTTGACAAACCACTGATCACTGTTGTCCTTTCCTGGGTCGGGGGCTCGGTGACGACCCAGGCGTTGGTGGACTCTGGTGCTGGTGGTTTGTTCATTGATAGTGTGTTCGCTGCCGCCAATTCCATTCCTCTGCAGGCTCGAGGTTCTCCTCTGGCTCTTGAGGCGATAGACGGCAGACCCCTTCTGCCGCCACACGTGACTCATGAGACCCTTCCAGTGGGGTTAGCCATTGGTGCCGTCCACAGAGAGTCGGTCTGCTTTCAGGTTATTTCGTCTCCACACTACTCGGTGGTCTTGGGGTACCCCTGGCTCCAGAAGCATAATCCGATTTTCGATTGGAGATCGGCCGAGATCCTCTCGTGGTCACCGCAGTGTGGGACTAGTTGCATCCATGGGCCTGTCAAGTTGCTGTGTACTTCCTCGGACTCTCTGTTGCCCCCTGAATACGAGGAGTACCGGGATGTATTCGATAAGGTGCGCGCGGTTGCCCTACCTCCGCACCGCCCATACGATTGTGCCATCGAGTTACAATCTGGTGCCGTTCCTCCTCGTGGCAAAGTCTATCCACTGTCGGTAGCGGAGAATGAGGCCATGGAGGAGTACGTGAGGGAGGCGCTTTCACGTGGACACATTCGCAAATCCTCGTCCCCGGCAGGGGCTGGATTTTTCTTTGTGAAAAAGAAGGGCGGTGAGTTGAGGCCTTGCATCGATTACAGGGGTCTCAATCGCATCACGATCAAGAACGCTTACCCGATACCCTTGATTTCCGAGCTGTTCGATCGCCTTAAAGGGGCCACGGTCTTTACCAAACTCGACCTGAGGGCGGCATATAACCTCGTAAGGATCAAGGCGGGCGATGAGTGGAAGACCGCGTTTAACACCAGGACCGGTCATTATGAATCCTTGGTTATGCCCTTTGGGCTGTGCAATGCGCCCGCAGTCTTTCAGGAATTCATCAACGATGTTTTCCGTGACCTGTTGCAGCAGTGTGTGGTGGTCTACCTGGATGACATCTTGGTATATTCTGAGTCCATGGAGACCCACATTCTGGATGTCAAACGAGTGTTGCAACGGTTACGAGAGAACAAGCTGTTCGGTAAGCTTGAGAAATGCGAATTTCACCGATCCCAGGTAACCTTCTTAGGTTACATCATTTCCGCTGAGGGGTTCTCCATGGATCCTGAGAAGGTTTCGGCTGTCTTACAGTGGCCCCAGCCCAGTGGTCTTCGCTCCCTGCAGCGCTTTTTGGGCTTCGCCAATTATTATCGGAAGTTCATCAGGGACTTTTCCATGCTAGCCAAGCCTCTCACGGATCTGACCAGGAAGGGCAGTAATTCCCAGGTCTGGCCGCCCGAGGCCATCCGAGCTTTTGAGGCTCTAAAGTCCGCCTTTGTGTCGGCTCCGATTCTGTCGCATCCCAACCCTGGGTTGCCCTTTGTCCTCGAGGTGGACGCGTCTGAGACGGGAGTAGGCGCCCTTCTGTCTCAGCGTAGAACACCAGAGGGTCCTCTGCTTCCTTGTGGGTTTTACTCCCGGAAACTGTCTTCCGCGGAGTGCAACTACCAGATTGGTGACAGGGAGTTATTGGCCATCGTGCAGGCTCTTAAAGAATGGAGGCACTTGCTCGAGGGTTCGGTGGTTCCGGTCCTCATCCTGACGGACCACAAGAATCTGACCTACCTCTCTGAGGCCAAGAGATTGACACCACGTCAGGCCAGATGGGCTCTGTTCTTGTCACGTTTTAATTACGTGGTCTCCTACCTACCCGGTTCCAAGAACATCAGGGCTGATGCCTTATCACGGCAGTACTCCGACCTGTCCAGGGAGGAGTCGATTCCGACTTCGGTCATACCTCCGAATCAGATCCTGGCTGCCATTCGCACCAGCCTGACCTCTCCCCTGGGTGAGCAGATTTTGGCGGCTCAATCTGGTGCTCCCTCTGGGAGACCCAACGGCAGATGTTTTGTGCCTGAGGAGTTGCGCACTCGGTTGTTGCGAACCTACCATAACTCCAAGACCGCGGGGCATCCTGGAAAGAATCAGCTGTCCTGGGCTGTTTCACGTCTGTTCTGGTGGCCTTCCCTACGTTCCGACATCGCCGCATATGTAGCGGCATGCTCCGTTTGTGCCCAGAGTAAGTCCCCTCGGCACCTTCCGTTGGGCCTTCTGCAACCTTTAGCCACCGGGGAGCGCCCATGGTCACACCTGGGGATGGATTTCATTGTGGACCTCCCTGCATCCCGAGGCCATACGGTCATTCTCATGATTGTGGATCGGTTTTCCAAAATGTGTCACTGTGTTCCTCTCAAGAAGTTACCCTCTGCACAGGAGTTGGCCACGATTTTTGCCAGGGAGGTCTTCCGGTTGCACGGTTTGCCCAAGGAGATTGTGTCGGATCGGGGGAGTCAGTTTGTGTCCAGGTTCTGGCGCGCCTTTTGCTCCCAGTTGGGGATTCATCTCTCCTTCTCCTCGGCCTACCACCCTCAGTCCAATGGGGCCGCAGAACGATCCAATCAGGCCTTGGAGCAATTCCTTCGTTGCTATGTCTCCGATCACCAAGACAATTGGGTTGACCTCCTGCCTTGGGCTGAGTTTGCCAGGAACACGGCGGTGAACTCTTCCTCTGGGACGTCTCCCTTCATGGCCAACTATGGGTTCCAACCTGCCGTGTTACCGGAGGTATTCTCTCCCCAGGATATTCCGGCTGTGGAGGATCACCTTTCCGTCCTACGTGCTTCTTGGGTACAGATCCAGAAGTCCCTTGAGGTCTCTGCGCAGCGCCAGAGACTCCAGGCTGATCGCAGACGAGCGCCTGCTCCTTCCTACCAGGCCGGAGACCGTGTATGGTTGTCCACCCGCAACCTCAACCTTCGAGTGCCCACTCCCAAGCTGGCGCCTCGCTTTGTTGGTCCCTTCCGAGTGTTTCGCAGGGTAAACCCGGTAGCCTATGCCCTTGCGCTTCCTCCTGGCATGCGGATCTCCAACGTGTTTCATGTCTCCCTGTTGAAGCCTCTGGTGTGTAATCGTTTCACTTCCTTGGTTCCTCGGCCTCGTCCGGTCCGAGTGGGCAATCGTGAGGAGTATGAGGTGAGCAATATCCTGGACTCACGCCTGGTCCGCGGTCGGGTGCAGTTTTTGGTTCATTGGCGTGGTTATGGTCCAGAGGAGCGTTCCTGGGTTCCCTCCGCAGATGTCCATGCTCCTGCCTTGCTCCGAGCCTTCCACGCACGCTTCCCTCAGAAACCGTTCTTTACTCCGCGGAGGAGGGGCCCTTGAGGGGGAGGTACTGTCATGGTCTTACCTTCTTGCTGTTCTCCTTCGTTTGACATGTGCTGGCGGCCATCTTGGTTTCTGGGTTTCTTGTAGCCTCCCACCCTGCGGCTCCTCCTTCCCACTGGGAGGAGCTGGATGCCTAGCTCATATATATAGGAGGTCTGTGGCTTCAGTTCCCTGCTTGGTCCTCCTGTGTTCACATGCTACTAAGACTGCTGCTACTTCTGGTTCCTGTTCCTGGCTTCGTCTGACTACCCTGTTGGTTCCTGATCCTGGCTTCGTCTGACTACCCTGTTGGTTCCTGATCCTGGCTTCGTCTGACTACCCTGCTGGTTCCTGACCCCTGGCTTCGCAAAGACTCTGCATCGGTTTCGCCATCCGTTTGGACTTTTGCTTTATAGCTTGTTTTTCAATAAAGCTGTCTTATTTTCACTTATCTGTTGTTGTACGTCTGGTTCATGGTTCCGTGACAGAAGCTTAAGGTTATTGCGCCTGGACCTGTTTTCCAGGTCCGCCAGTTTCGCCTGTATCTTGTGAATGTCCTCTTGGTGGGACGTGTGGGAGTCTACCAGCCCATTGTATGAGGCTGTGAATTCCTCCATTTTGTCTTCCAGATTGTGTACCCTGTCCCCTAAACCAAGCAGCTCCTTTTGGCAGTAGGAGATGGACGCTGCAACGTTAGCCTGCATTGAATTATTGAGCATAGACATCATTCCGTTGAGTTTGGTGTCCGACACTGGCTGACCCGTAGTGGTGATTGCAGCAAAGGGGTCTGGAGGGGGTACATAGGCCCAGGGCAGAAGGTTATTGGTAGGCTGGGTGCTCACCTCCATATCCGGAGCGTCACAGGACGTATGGCAAGTGTCCCACCGTGGTTTAGACTTTGCAGGGCTCTGTGTTGACGGTGAGGGAGAAGAATCTCCTGTGCGGGAAGGCCTCATCGGGGTAGGTGAAATGTGGCGCCCGGGGCTCACTGTCGCTCCCTCTAACGTCATAGATGCGGCCGCCGCTAGAGAACTAGCACGTTGCGGGAAAGGCTGGGAGCCGGCGCCATCTTGCCGAAGACCGGGAGTCGCCGGCCGGAAAAAGTCCGATAATTTGCGGACCGCTGGGGCCCCAGTCTTCCTTCTTGCCATCTCGGGGGTGTGCAGGGGACGTTCACACACTCGATCCTCACGAGTTGATGGTGAAGCAGCCGTAGATGCGGTTGTAGATCCGGGATTCGCTGGGTGTACTCAGGAGCTCCTGTGCTAAGCGGCCATCTTAGCTGGCGGTCGCCACGCCCCTGGACAATTATAATTTAAATTGGTTGAAAATTGTTGATCAATTTGAATTTAATTTGAATGAATAGATGGTGGCTAAGGAGCAGACCGGTTCCCCGCTGACAGCTGATTGTGAACAAAACAATTTCCAACCTAATACAAATTCTGAATAAACTGCGTAGGCATCCCTCCGATCCATACCAGGCCCCTTGGGTCTTTTATAAATATTAGGGGGAACCCTATGCCAATTTTTTTTTTAAAACAGTATGGGCCCCCCCCCCCAAAATCCATACCAGACCCTTATCTGAGCATGCAGCAGACCAGGAAAGGGGGGGAGGGAGCAAGTGAGGAGCTTCCCCCTCCTGAACCATAGCAGGCCACACGCCCTCAACATGGGGGAGGTGCTTTTGGTTATGGGGCATCCCCCCCAAAGCACCTTGTCCCCATGTTGATAAGGTCAACCCTGGCCCGGTGGTTGCGGGGGTGCAGTGGTGACTTATCGCAATCTGGAAGCCCCCTTTACCAAGGGGGCCCCCAGACCCTGACCACCCATGTGAAAGGGTATGGGATGCTTGTGATGTCATTGACTGGGGTCATGCTGGGTCAATGACATCACAAGGGGTCATCCAATGATGTCATTGCGTGGGCCCCGCCCCTTAGCTATTTAAAAACTGTCAGACAGCAGAGCTGTGAAATGTCTGGAGCCTTCAGCGGGTGCAGAGCTCTCTTTTTTTTTTTTTTTTTTAATGTCAGCGGGCAGCCGGCGTTCATCCTGAATAATGTTGGATCTGTTTTGGGGAACGTTTTTTTTTTTTTTAATAAAGGACATGTCAAAAATGGTTATTATGTTTTCGCTTATATTTTCACTTTTTTACATAGTACCCTACTCATGGGGGGTGGGATCTGGGGCCCCCCTTGTTAAGGCTTCCGGATTCCGATAAGTTACCACAGCACCCCCACAACCACCACCTAGGGTTATGGGGAAGAGGCCTATGTCCTCATCAACATTGGGACAAGGTGCCTTGGGGGGATCCCCCCTACCCCAAAGCACCCCCCAGGTTGAGGGCATGTGGCCTGGTATGGTTTGGGGAGGCGCTAGCTCCCCCCCCCCCTTTCCTGGTCTGCTGGGCTACATGCTCAGATAAGGGTCTGGTTTTTGGGAGGGACCCCGTTCCATGTTTTTATTTTGGCGTGAGGTACCCCTTAAAATCAATACCATATCTGAACAGCCTAGTATGGATGGGGGGGACCCCACTGCAGGTTTTTTTAGTTGCCGGCAATTTTTTTAACCAAACGACTGCTGCTGAAACATGACTGGTCGGCTCAGAATGAAACAAGTAAACAGGAAAAAGAAATCGTGCTAGAAGGAAAAGGGATTATATCACACGCTGTACTTTTTTTATTGGACATAGCCAAGTCGCAGTACATTGAAATTGTTAGAAATTGGATTGAAAGCTCATTTAAGTCACCATGAAGTCGCACTTAAATTGAACCAAATCGCTCCACTTTGAAGTTTCACCTGGTGTGCACCAGGGCTAAAAGCTGTTTTCAAGCACCTGATCAATAACTAAAAAATAGACTATACATGTATAGTGATAATATAACATCCAAAGACTATCATGTGTCACTCTCAGTCATGAAACATTAATAAATTGCACATTTTTTTTTTATCAGTTTTGACCACTGATGCCCTCCTGCCACCATCAATCTGCCCTGCGAGGAGGGAGAGAGCGAAGAGAGCCGCTGCTCTCGGGCACAGTGCTGGATCTAGATCAGGCTCAGGGGGGCTGAAGGGCTAAAGGAGGCTGAAAGAGGAGCTGCATGCAAAATGTTTTTTTGCCTTAATGCATTAAGGTAAGAAAAAAATTCTACTTTTATAACCACATTCATGTAGCTGACCAGGGTCACGATAGATATTATTTACCTACGTGTGACTGAAGTATAAAGTGTACTTAGAATGTGATGTTGCTACCTACTTCTTCCTGACAGACCTGACCTCACTAACTGCAGCCAGTGTTTATGGAGCTTGAGTAACAAGCTATGAAAAGAGAGTTTAGCACAAAGATGTACAAATAAATAATTTCCATGTCATTTATGTTACCTTCTATGTCAGAACACTGCTCTTACACTATACCTATAAAAAAAGGAAAACAACATAAAGCACTTTTTTTTAAAAAAATGCGGCTTTACCTTAAAACAACCCCTTTTCATGCGAAGCTGTTGTTATTCTATCGATCTTCTCCTCTGTGTAGTTTTCCAGTTAGAAAAAGTTTTATCTCATTTCACATACTGAAATAATTTTGTACATCCAATGGATGAACTTTAAACTTTTTGCTGCATTCTCTACCAGTTTATCACATTTAACTATATTCTTTGCTGGTCAAAGTTTAACCTCTTGCTGCCCAGCGTGCAAACATAAACATCTTAGGCAGCTAACGTTTATCGATACAAAGTCATGTGTGTGAAAAAAATGTAATTAATTAATATTAAACCTTAATAAACACTGTGCATCACATAAATGGTCAAACAACAATCGTGTAATAGATTTGTGTGTAACAAAAGGGTTAAACTTCAAAGAAAAATCTATAAAAATCCAAATGTGAAATCTTGAAAATTATGAGAATCCATGTGTAAGAATCCCAACCCACCTCAGAGACAAGTGTGCTAGTTCACTTACTATAACAGTAATGATCTCCAATTGATGAGATCAACAGTGCAGAATCATCCAAATATAGATTTTTTTCGACAGCTTACCTGTAAAATCAATTTCTTGGAGTACATCACAGGACACAGAGCCACATTCATTACATATGGGTTATAGGCCACCTTCAGGTGAATGGACACTGGCAACCAATCAGACAGGAAGTCCCCCTATATAACCCCTCCTATACAGGAAGTACCTCAGTTTTGTAGCAAGCAATAAATATCCAATACGAGAGGGGAGGGACCTCTGTGTCCCGTGATCTACTCCGATAAATAGATTTTACAGGTAAGCTGTAGAAAAAATCCATATTTCTTTATTGTACATCACGGGACACAGAGCCACATTCATTACATATGGGATGTCCTATGGCAATGCACCTGAGGGGAGGGGGACACCATCAATACCGCCTTCAGACTAGAAAAGGTCCATACGGTGCTTCGGCAGCGCATATACTAAAATTGGAACTATACAGAGAAGATTAGCATGGCCCCTGTGCAAGGATGACACGCAAATTGGTTAAGCGTTCCAAAAAAGAAAAAAAAAAAAAAGAAAAGAAAAGGTCTATATACTGTAGCTGCCTGCAGAACACTGTGGCCAAATGCAGACTCCTCCTGGGTCCTAATATCCACTTGATAGAATCTAGTGAACGTATGCAGTGACGACCAAGTCGCGGCTTTGCAAATCTGAGCCATAGAATCTTGATGGCAAACTTTCCAAGAAGCACCTACTCTTCTGGTAGACTGTGCCTTTACCGGAAAACGTGGAACCTTCCCTTTTATCCATAGGCCTGGATAATAACCTGGCAAATACAATGAGAAATCATAGACTTAGATGCTGTCATTTCCTGGGCCCTTCTGGTAGCTGGTAGTATGAACAAAAGATCGGTCTTACAAATCTGAGCCGACATTTTCAAGTGAGTCTTAAGAGCACATACTACATCAAGAGAATGTAGTAACCTTTCCTCCTCTGTTTGAGGATCTGGAAAAAAGGAAGGCAGTACAATGTCCTGATTCAAATGAAATGCGGACACCACATTGGGCTTAAAACCTGGGTGTGGACTTGAGTCACCCTATCTTGATGTAGAATCTAGAATGGGTTTTTACAAGAAAGAGCTGCTAGTTCTGATACTCTTCTGGCTGAAGTTATCGCAATCAACAAGACCAATTTTCTGGTCAAAAGAACCAGAGGGATATGCCCCATGGGCTCAAAAGGCTGTTTCCGTAAAACTGCCATCACCAAATTTAGGTCCCAAGGACACAATGGTGGCTTCACTGGTGGAAGCATACGTAATATTCATTGAACGAAGGTTTGAACCAAGGAATGAAAAGCGATAGGTCTCTGGAAAAAACCGACAAGGCTGAAATTTGCCCCCTAATAGCGCTAAAGGCTAAATTTATATCTACCCCTACTTTACTTACAAAAAAGCTAGAATTCTCCCAATGATATACTTGCGGGGATGCCATTTCCTGGCCTCACACCAGGTAATGTAAGATTTCCAGACTCTGTAATAAATGCCTCTGGAGACTGTTTTTCTAGCATTTATCAGGGTAGAAACTGCAGGGCCAGATATACCCCGTTCTTTCAAAATCAAGGCTTTAATACATAAGCTGTCAAATTTAGAGACTGTAAAGCAGTGTGAAATAACGGACCTTGAGAGCAGGTCCGGGCGCAGTGGAAGAACCCAAGGCCTTGCCACTGACAGTTTTTGAATTTGTGCATAGCAAAACCTCTTTGGCCATGCTGAAGCTACCAGGATTACTGATTTCCCCTCTAGCTGGATTCTGCGTAACAGATGCGGCTGCAGCTGAACCGGAGGAAAGGCAAAGATCAGGGAAAACTCCTCCCAAGAAGTCACCAAAGCATCCACGCCGACTGCGAGTGGATCCCTGGTCCCTTGTCCTGGACACAAATCTCTTCAACTTGTTGTTGAACCTGGATGCCAATAGATCTACATCTGGTAATCCCCATTGTTTGCGGATCAATGCAAAGATCTCGGGGTGTAAGGACCATTTCCCTGGAAAGAATCTGTTGACAACTCAGAAAGTCTGCTTGCCAGTTTTCTATTCCTGAATGAAAACCTCAGATAGGCATTGAACAAATGTTTCTGCCCAGGATAGGATTGTATATACCTCTTTCTGGGCTGACTGACTTTTGGTGCCTCCTTGATGGGTGATATAGGCCACAGACATTGTACCCTGACAGGGTAACCCCCGAAGTCTGGGCAACCAAAATTTTAAAGCTCAACAAACTGCTTGGATTTCCCTTTTTCCAAATCTCTGGTTAACAACCACCAACTTAGATTCTGACATAACCTTGATACCAGAGATATGCACCAGTCTAGGGACTGGACCTTTCTGGACCATGCTGACAGAATGTTGTTCTGAAAGGGTCTGGCATGGAATTGAGCATAGGGAATTGCTCCGAATGAGGACACCATCTTCCCGAATAACCTCATGCAAAGACATACAGAAGGATACTTTTGCCTTCTTACGGATCAAACCAGATCCTTCAGGTCTATGACCTTTCTTGATGGCAAGAATACCTTTACCTTATTGTGTCCACATGGAAACCCAGATATTACAAACGCTGGACCGGCTGTAATGCTGACTTTGCCAAGTTCAGAATCAAACCCAGACGTTCTAAGAACTGAACTGTCTGGAAAATATTCTGGCTTAGAGCCGAAGCCGACTGATCTATTAGTAAAAGATCCTCTAGATATCCTATCACTGATATCCCTTGAGACCTTAGGGCAGCCAATACTGGAGCTAGGATCTTTGTGAACACTCTAGGAGCTGGGGCCAACCCGAAGGGCAGGGCCACAAACTGAAAATGATGGGTTTCTACTGAAAAGTGTAAAAACCTTTGATGGGCCTGAAAAATAGGCACGTGAAGGTATGCACTTGATGTCTATGGATGCTAGAAAGGAAAAAGCAATCCACACTGTGGATAAACTAATCTGGCTGCAGCCTACCTTCTATATATAACCCTACTAGGGAAGTATATAAAGTGTGATTGAGAAAGAGGTAAAAGGTATATGGCGCTGCCTAAAGGTAAATGATAAGGGTGTATGCAAATTGTCTAATAATAATACCATTTCAGTAAAAAAAATGCAAAAAAATGAACAATAAATATTAAAGTGATATAAGTGCAAAAGAAGTGTGATGGTGAAATATGAATTCGTCACTTGACCATAAATGGTATCCAAAAAGCCAGAAGTGACACAATGTGTAAATTAAGTAGTATAAAGTGAATAAATCACTACAGATAAACAATCAATAAATTAGTGCAATAAATCTGTCCAATATACAGTACACACGAATGTAAACAAAGATGCTGGTGTAAAGTGACTGGATACAAGTCACAAAAATTATATAAAGTGAATGGTGCAAAAGTGACCAGGTGTACGTCAGACAATCGTCCATATAAGTGAATAAATATAATATATTATAAATGGAGTCCCAGAGATGTAAATCTTGAAGTGATCCAAAAAGGTGACTTGTACAGGTGAGGAAACTAAGTGCTCCCCTCTCAGTAAAGACCGCACTCACCAGAGGTATGTACCCCTACAGGGGTAATAAGCGTAGTACTGCTCAAAGAGGTTTTCCCATCGGATCAAGGACATTAGTAATGGTAAATGTAGGTAAATGTAGGAATCCAAATATATCCCCCCCAAGGGTGATAAGCGAAGTAATGCTCACAGGGATATATCTCTATCAATCAAATGGCATCATTGGATATTATATATGTATGGAGATCCCGACCATATGAAGGAAGGAAAGGGCTCATATAGTGAAGTATTGTTAAAGTATAAGCTTTTTATTAAAATAAAGAATGGTACTCACAAACAGAGGTTAAAAATGAGCAGAATCAGCAGTGACAAGAGCCGCTGTGTTCCAATATTGCGGCACACTTCCAGAACATGACGCATTCCAATTACCGGAAATGCGTTCCAAACCAGCAGAAATTACGCGATGACGCTCTACGCGTTTCATTGATATGACATCATCAGGAGAAGCTCAGAGGAGACGGATGCGCAGGCGCTTTTGCGCCAAGGTAAAAACTACACGCCAAAAAACATGGGGTGAGAGCAGCATAAGCAACCAAAACATGCTTACCTTACAGGTGATCAGCCCACAGTGAAAACATGTTTAAACAAACAAGGTGTGCTTTAACATAGCTGACTATACACCGACTATTTTGCACAGGGAGCAAATAATAATACACCTATTGTCTCTTTTAGGGACTAACATGGCACTTGGCATCTGTTATCTTAAAGGGAACAGTGCATAAAAAAAATATTTTAACATTTTTTTTAAAGTGGACTTACCAGTCCCGCCACAGGATTCTGTCTTGAAACAAGAATCCAATCTTCACCCATCACGGTGAGTTACTGTCACTTGCTGACCTTCAAGGACTGGGTCCCCTTGTTTTAGAAGGGCCACTACCTTGGACCTCTAGAGCACCCTGCCGGAGCTCCTTTGGGATTGGTTTTACCAAGGGTCTGGATCCAGTGCCTAAAAAGGACAATAATTACAGGCCAAACCTCGTATCTGCTTTCCCGGGGCTCAGGTACCATTGTTTTAGTCTTTGACTTTTTTGAATGGATCTGATTTCTAACCCCTTAAATTCAAGGATCTTTGATCAGGGTTTGTAGCATAATCTTCTTTCTTGTTCTTTAGAAAAAAACAAAATATGGAGAGCTTCTTTCCTGGGCCTTTCCTTCCTGGGCCCTTTAAGACACTGGCGAACAAACTGAGGTACTTCCTGTATAGGAGAGGATAAATAGGGAGACTTCCTGTCTGATTGGTTGCTAGTGCCCATTAACCTGAAGGTGGCCTATAACCCATATGTAATCAATGTGGCTCTGTGTCCCATGATGTATGATAAATAAATAAGGAGCTACCTCCCAGGGAACCACAGACTCCCCCACCTATACTGTCCTTCACTGGTTTCCAAATGCAGCACCTTAGAGGGATCAACAGCGGGTGTACAACATAATAATGTTACTGGATGTCTTCCATTGCACCAGACGAAATGAGCATAGGGCGAGGCCAGTGGCATATGATGTTGTATGCATGTTGTTTATTCCAGGTGTGGTGTGAGTATATCTGCTTTTAATAAATCATGCACTTTTAGTGTAAAAGTGGTAAAATCTGAAAATTGGAAGACAATAACAAGCCAGCCAAACCAGGTCCTTGTGGATGCCATCACACTATCCAGCAGTAGAGTAGTATTCTGGAGAGGAGTGGTTCCCATTTCCTACATGCTTTTACACATCCTAGGTTTGTGAGTATAATGTACGCTACCCATTTTGATTTTAATAAACTTTTTAGTTGTAATGCACAAGGTCAGTGCACCCTTCTCTTGGTATTGTCTTACAGTGTTTTTGGATACCCTTGGTCCTGAGGGGGCAGCAAGACCACCTCATCTGTGCTAAAAAGAACACTCAGAACATTCACCTTTCCGCATACCACTTGAGCGCAGGAGGGATTTTGTTTTTTTAAATCTGAAAATTGGCCTGGGCAGGAAGAGAGTGAAAGTGTCTGGTACTGAGATGACTAACACAGTATTGTGTTTGTGCACTTAAATTCATTTATGTGTATTTTGCCTTATATTTTTTGCGTTTGAAAAATGGCTAAATGACATAAAAAATTTCAACAGCCACCATTTTATTTTCTAGAGCATCTGCTCTTTCGGAAATATATAATATTTGGGCATTCTAAGTAATTTTTAACATGTACATGTAGCACCCTACAGGTAGGTGCTAGGTAAATGTATAGTGGGCCTTGTCTGCCTAACAGAAGGGCTGTGATTTATTTAGTTAGGGTGTCAGGGCTTCCAGATGTGCCTGCTGAGGGGAGAAGTCTCCCCACTGGCTCCTGTGAGAGGCTTCTCATAGGGCAGTGTGGGAAGCCCAATCAGGGGACACATCCAAGCTTGTAACTACCCTAGAAGGCAGATTTTGCTGCAAAGGATTCTGGGAGTGGGTAAAAGTTTGGGGGAAGTGAGTGAAAGGCTGTCTTTGGCAGGAGCAGAGTCCCAGGAAGGAGAGTGCGGCTGTCTCTCCTCCTGTCTGAGGAAGTGAATGTCTCGGGGTGTCATCTGAGTGTCCAGAGATTGCGGAGTTGAGCTGAGGGAATCCGGTGTGCAGAGAGCCTGCGGAGCGTGAGAGGGGTCCAGTCCCAGGAAAGCCTACACAGGTCGTGAGTACTGAGGATTGCCCCTGGGGGTCTGCCTAGAGTCAGAAGGGACCAAAGGGAGAGGAGGTTCTGGGATCCAGTGCCAGCTAGCTGAAAGGGGGTACCTAGGTTGAGGACCCTGAAGTTACAGAGAGGGGATACATAGTCAGTGAACCCCAAAGAATTCAAGTTAAAGGGGGCACCGGCAGTTGGGCCCTGAAGTGTACAGTGTGTGTCAGTTAACAATTGCAGCTTCACAGAAACCTACAGTGTACTACCTCAAGTCAGTGCAAGGCGGAAGGGGAGTATTCAGTGACTTTGCAGTGCAGCAGTGTCAGTAATTCTACAATTCACAGTCCTGGGTCTTCTGGACTTATAATCGACGATTTAGCACTTCTAGCAAGCTACAGTGTGTTCTCAGTGTTAAGGAGCGTTAGCTGGCATCAAGGAAGCGCCAACGGGCATTTTTCTAGGATTAAGTCCCAAGTGTAATTAGTCCCACTTATTCCCTTCTCCCATCCCCTTAAATCCAATAAAACAACAAAACAAAGATACCGGAGTTGTCAATGTCTCAGTTCTCACACCCAGGGTCGCAGCTCACATGTGCTGGAGAGGTAACCGGTAACAATGGCAGACCCATATCAGGCTACAGGCCTGGAAACCTTGCTACATACAGTATGTGAGAAATGAAATAATTGCCCTGTGAAAATATGTTAATTAATAACGCACTCAAATATAGGTTAGCAAAACTAGATTTTTCTGCAATATTCAGTTTGAATCTAGTGATTTCTCCATTGGAATGTTTATTGCCTTTAAATGTCCTTGGTCTAATGGTCAGCATCATTCAACCCAATTCCTCTGATCCCAGGTTATTTTGGATCTGCCCCAGCCTGTGTCTGGACAGTGAAAAGAGAAGCAGCACAGTAATGAGCTCAGCTCTCTATCACTCCGCTTTCCCTTTCTATCAGCATGCTTTTTGTCAGCACATAAACTGATTGGCTGCTTCTTCCTCGCACACTTCATCTTTGCTATACAGGGACTGCAAGAGACTGATTCCAGGTCAAATTCAGGTACTTACAGTGCTTGCATTTAAAACAATGTTAACAGTGTTTTAACATTTATAGAACAGCATTCATTTGTGTCTTTTATAGCTGCCTAGAGTTTACCTTTAACTACTTGACCCAATTCGCTATTTGTACCTTTTGCTAATGGAGAACATTTTATAAAAATACAATCAATAAACAGCAATCCTCTAACTCATATATAGTAGCTGTATTTTCCTATGACTCCAATGTAGGATTATGGGATGTGCCTCTCCTATGCACAATATAAAGCCAGTCGGTTTAAAAAGAATATTGTCTGTCATTAAACTCTTGAATTTCATGTAGTAGTGTGCCCTGTAATAACCCTTATAGAATTATTTGTGAACAGAGATGGTCCTCACGGAAATGTTTTTATCTTGTAACTATGCAAGCTACCTTTGCTGAGCAGTAGACAATGGCATTTTTCGAATCCATATAGTTTTCATCTCTGCTGTAGAGTAAAACTTTTCTTAACCACTTTAAGACCGGAAAGGATTTGCCCCCTTAATGACCAGGCCATATTTTGCCATTCGGCACTGCGTTACTTTAAACGGACACTTGCGTGGTCGTGCGACGCTGTACCCAAATAAAATGTATGTCCTTTTTTTCCCACAAATAGAGCTTTCTTTTGGTAGTATTTGATCACCTCTGCGATTTTTATTTTTTGTGCTATAAACAAAAAAAGAGCGACAATTTTGAAAAAATAAAAAACAATATTTTTCCCATTCTGCTATATGACATTCTCAAAAATAAATAAATAAATAAATAAAAATCTATTTTTTTTTTATATTATAGGCCAATTTATTTTCTTCTACATATGTTTGGTAATAAAAAAATTGCAATAAGTGTATTTTGATTGGTTGCGCAAAAGTTATTGTGTCTACTAACTACGGGAAAGATTTATGTAATTTTTATTGTTTTTTTTTTTTTTTTACTAGACACACAGCAGATCAAAATAAAAGAAAATATATTTTATTACAAAAATAGCAACAAAGCAAAATATTAATACAAAGTGAAAATATGCATTAAAACATTTCGGTTCTAGTTACACCCTATTGCACTGACTCAACTGTGTTATAGTCTGTAATTACATGCAGTATAGAATAATACTATATAACGATAGGAACACAGCTGGTCAGTACTCAACAAGTTTCAGGGTTATCCACTTCTTCAGGAGTTATCCAGTTAGTGAGGTTGAAAAAAAACACCAGTCCATCCAGTTCAACCTATGATGTGTGTGTGTGTTTGCTGTTAAACCCCTGTATGTGGTCTTTAAGGTGCCCATCTAATAGTTTTTTGAAACTATCAATGCTCCCTGCTGATTCCACTGCGTGTGGAAGAGAATTCTACATCCTTACCGCTCTTACAGTAAAGAACCCCTTACGCAGTTTAAGGTTAAACCGCTTTTCTTCTAGTTTTAGTGAGTGGCCCTGTGTCTTATTGAATTTCCTTTCTCCGAAAAGTTTGTTCCCTATGCTAGAGTCACCAGTTCGGTTTGTGTACATTGATATCATATCACCTCTCAAGCATCTCTTCCCCAGAGAGAATACGTTCAATGCTTGTAGTCTTTCCTCATAGCTGATGTCCCCCATTTCCTTAATTATCTTTGTTGCCCTTCTCTGGACTCTCTCTAGCTCCAGCACATCTTTCTGAGGACTGGTGCCCAGAACTGGACGACATATTCAAGATGTGACCAAAGTCTTGTAGAGTGGGAGAATAATCATTTTATCTCTAGAGTGAATCCCCTTTTTCATACATGCCAATATTCTGTTGGCTTTGCTTGCAGCAGCTTGGCATTGCATGCCATTGCTAAGCCTGTTGTCTACTAGCACCCCTAGGTCCTTTTCTATTTTAGATTCACCCAGAGGTTCCCCACCTAGTATGTAACTTGCATTCGTATTTCTGACACCCAAGTGCATTACCTTACATTTTTCAACATTAAACATCATCTGCCATGTAGTTGCCCACCCCATTATTTAGTCCAGGTCTGCTTGTAAGGTTACCACGTCCTGTATAGAAGATATTGGCTTGCTTAAGTTAGTATCGTTCCCAAATACCGAAATTGTGCTGGTTATTCCAACCTCTAGGTCGTTTATGAATAAATTTAACAGGATTGGTCCCAGGACAGTTCCTTGGGGGACCCCACTTTCCACACCTGACCAATCCGAGTACTCCTCATTTATCACCACCCTCTGGATTCGCCCCTTGAGCTCACCCTATGGTCCATACCTACATACCTTAGTTTGCACAGCAAGCGTTTGTGTGGAACTGTATGAAATGCCTTTGCAAAGTCCAGATACACCACATCCTCAGGCCTAGCTTTATCTCACTTCTTAATACACCTTGTTCTTTCACCCAGTGGTAAGTGCTCAGGCATCACTTCTAGCAGCCTATTTCTAACTGTACATTCCTATATTTTGTACATTTCTACAAGTTCTTATATTGATAACTGTATGTTTTCTTATTATAGAATAATGCTTTGGTGTCTCACCCTTCAAACTCCTATGTAACTCCTGAAGAAGTGGGTAACCGCAAAACTTGTTGAGTACTGCCCAGCTGTGTCCTCCAGATCCTTGGGGACCCTACTTTCCACACCTGACCAATCCGAGTACTCCCCATTTATCACCACCCTCTGGACTCTCCCCTGGAGCCAATTCTCTATCCAGGTACTCACCCAATGGTCCATACCTACCTTCCTTAGTTTGTACTAAGCGTTTGTGGGGAACTGTATCAAATGCCTTTGCAAAGATAAACTATATCCACATGCCTTCCTTTATCTAGATGGCAGCTTACTTCTTCATAGAAGGTTAATAGAGTGGTCTGGCAAGAACGATTCTTCATGAATCCATGCTGATTACCACTAATGATACTGTTTTTATTACTAAAATCTTGTATATAGTCCTTTATCATCCCCTCCAATATCTTGCAGACTATTGATGTTAGGCTAACTGGCCTGTAATTCCCAGGGATATGTATTTCCCTAATGTGTATGTCCAGACAAAATTTTTTCTTTTAGTTTTCGGCAGAGTGGGGAAGATTGTTATTCAAGGCTCCTTTTGTGAGATTCACCTCCACTTCTCATCATGCTTGTAATATTTTACTTGATAGAAAGTGAGAGTAATTCTCCAAAAGCAACACAGACAGAAAAAAGATACTTTTCGTTGGTAGGGCAGGAGAAGGTTAGAGCCACTGTGAGACTTTCATTTCTGTCTGTGTCTCTGTTGCAGATTTTCTCTCACTTCCTGTCAGATCAAACCATAATCAGATGGACAGGAAGTGAGGGCAAATCTCTTTGTTCCTGTTCCTAGTTCCTGTTCTTATTCTTGCCCACTCTATCCAAAATTAAAAAATAATTTTGGCTTGACATATAATATAATGGTTCCACAGCCTATATGAACCTTCATACTTTTTCATTTTTTCATTTTAGGCTTGTCTAAAAAATATAAATACCTCATGATTTTGCCAATGCTACTGAAGGCTGGGGAGAGGGAATGTCATGTGAGGTAAAGCAGCCAATCAAAGCCTTCAAAACAGCCTCCAGCCCAGTAACCAAGAGAGAGGAATATAATTTTAATATCACTCACAGTCACATGTGTAATGATTGCCGCAAAACTTAAACCCTCCTCAGCTAAGGACTGCAGGTGTAGAAATGAGGGGAAGCAAGTTATAGCCGACAGTGTGCATCTTAACAGCTTGAATCCTAAGGCATATACAGCTGGTTTAATGGCTCAATGCCATAGACTGCATCAAAATTATCTTATCACCTTTCCACAGGCTAATGTGTGAGCCACTAAGAGATTGTTTTTCTCTTGTAATGGAACCGCCAACCCCCACTGTGTTTGTGGTCTTCCGTCAGCATACGGCTTCCTTGCAGTCATGAACATATATACCAGATTTTCCCAGCCGCCCTCATACAAAGCTAGCCAACAACTTAGCTTGTACTGGAATCACTCTTTATTGAACAGTCACGCAGAATTTATATACAGCATGGACCTCCCCCTCCTGATCATATTACCACACACAGGTCAGGGGTTGCCTGATTACATTATCATATGCAGATGAAATTGTATACAGAAACAGAATTAACCTGAACTAATTATTTAGCCATCTGGGCAGAACAATGTGGGCTCATTAACATTTAACAATGGGACAGGCAGACTTAACACAATACACATTCCACCTCAAAACAGACAATAGGACAAGACTGCCAATGACAGTCTGTCCGTCCCCTACATTGAAGTCCATGGAATACACATCTACATATTGCTATGATTATTTAGGAGTCAGACTTCATGGCAAGAGGCTATAGGTCTCACAGTGTAAAGTGGGATTAAATCATCATATTTTTCGAGAGATATTGCTGACAAATTTTACTGTCCCACTTGAAGCAATCCAAACCATTACATTAAGTATCTGTCTTTCACTCCCAGTGACGGTGAGTACCGTCCCACCTCCCATTCTCAAATGTCCATCTGGATGGGTCATAATTAGAAGTTAAACGGTCTGAATCTACCTCCAAACCTTCACTTAGCTTTGTATGCCTCTCTTAGTATGCTTTACCCCTCTAATGTCCTTAGTTTAGCAGACTATAAAGACCATAAAGAATTATTACACAAAAAAGTTAAATGAAGGGTGAGTGTAGGACAACAGTTTTGGTCATTGAATAAAAGTTAATTTTTATAGAGAGTAAATAAAATTGCAGCGCTAAAAATACAGTCCAAGTGAACTATGTAAAAAAAAGTAAATTTTTATAGAGGTCTTAACATCAGACTAAAAAGGGGAACAAATGAATAAGATGGAGGCACAGAGGCAATTTGTTCTTGGGTATTTGGGTAAGACACATCTCAAAGCAATGAGATACTTATGACACATTGATTACACTTTAGGACTCGTAACATGGCTAATATTCTGGCTCTGATAATTTTGCAAATTTTCTAGGCCTAACTTTTATGTTTGACAAATGGCATAGACTTTACATATTTATAGTACTGTGCCAACATTACTGTGTCATCATCCAGCACGATCCACATAAAGTACAAAATACAGCTTAGAAATTTCTCAGAATGACCTCTTGAAAAGAGTTAAACTATTAAATGAGTTATAGATCAAATCATGTTGAAGGATGTGCACTGTTCCAGCATAGAGGGCCACAGTTTGACTCTCATCCAGGGCTCCAATTTGTCTGAAACTGGCAGTGAAAAGGCAGTAGGGATAGGGTATAACATGTGACAAACTGCCTTTAGGATTACAATCTGATTCATACAGTAAATTATTTCCTCTGCTGCTTAAAAAGCATTTACCCTCATTAAACTCATGTGGGTGTTTACAACTGTTCATTTTTGTTGATATGGATTTAACCTTTTTCCCAAAAGGATGGATTTGGACTTTGTTTGTATTTTCCATAAAGTCTATGTAAAACAGCATAACAATGTCAGGAAGGGTGACAACACTTTTTTGACAACACGCTTTTCAAATTCACTGCAAAACAACAGCGTTGTCACCCTCTTACAAGAAGTATAAAAATAACTGATCTACTGGCAGGATACGAGTGGTGGTGGTCCTCAGAGGTTCAAAGGATCAAGCCAATAAAATAAAGACCAAAAAAGGTCCAAATAAAAGGTCCACCAGAAAAAAAAAAAATAGACGAGAGAGCGGGAAAGCCGATCTGTCCGCCGCAATGTCGCAGTCCTGCAAAAAAAGAGAGAGTTAAAAAAAAAACACCAAAAATGACAAAAGTCTTTCCCTTTGTTAGTAAACGCGATAACTTTTGCGCAAACCAATCAAAATACGCTTTTTGCGATTTTTTTTACCAAACATATGTAGCATAAAACAAATTTGCTGAAAATGTTAAAAAATTTTGATTTTTACATTTTTTGGGGGGAATTTGATATAAAAAAAATGTGAAAAATATTGTTATTTTTGCAAAATTTACGCTCTTTTTTTGTTTATAGCGCATGATCAAAAAATCGCACAGGTGATCAAATACCACCAAAAGAAAGCTCTGTTTGTGGGAAAAAAAGGACGTCAAAGTCGTTTAGGTACAGCATCGCACAACCGCGCAATTGTCCGTTAAAGTCACGCAGTAAAAAAACGCAAAAAAAAACCCCTGGTCAGGAAGGGGGTAAAATCTTCCGGGGCTTAAGTGGTTAAGATACACTGTATGGCATAATATTCAAAAAATGATCTACTGATGCAAACTGGACTGGCAATTTGATACAAACAATATGACCATACCAAAGACCTTCATAGGTAAAAAAAATAAAAATAAACAAGGTATGTGATTATCAGTGAAACAACTGTCTTGTACCTTCCACATTCTAGTGATAGATGAAGGCAAACAACAGAAACAAGAGGGTTTCAATCCCTCATTCTATGCAGAACAATAAATTGCAAGATACTTTGTCTTCTACAGCGAGAGAAACATGGGCTAGAAACCACAGCAGATTAATGGTTCAGCAAAATAATTTTGAATCGAATGCTTTAGGAAAACTAAAACACAATGCATACAAACTGTAGGGAGAACACTCAGATATTTTTTTAGTTTATTTCTGCAGCTGGAAAACAACAAAATATTGCAATAATCATGAACATGGCAATATAGACCGTGGCTAAGGGTCTGGTATGAATCGCAAGGGGACAGTGCACATTTTTAAAAAAAAAACAAGGACAAAAGGTATGGTCTTATCTTTAAACTTTATATTTAACCTCTATTCAGGCATACAGCCCGAGTGACCATAAAAGGCAGGCCAGTTAGTAAACCCCCCCCCCCCCTTTCCCCTTTCCTGAAGCATAAAAGACTGCTCTGCAACTTTCTTGTGGAGATTTAGGGTATCTTTTTGACGGCATATTAATTAAAGGATTTGTGTATGTTTAACCAGGTGGGCTTGAGCACTATATGGCCATATGGTGGGACCAAATTCCCATTTTTATTTATGGATTGTCTTCAAATTTGGTAATTTCTTTTGCATGTGTGCGCTATTCTTTTTTAATAACCACTTAAGCCCTGGAAGATTTTACCCCCTTCCTGACCAGGGCCTATTTTGCGTGACTTTAACGGACAACTGCGCGGTCGTGCGACACTGTACCTAAACGAATTTGGCGTTCTTTTTTTCCCACAAACAGAGCTTTCTTTTGGTGGTATTTGATCACCTGTGCGATTTTTTGATCACGCGCTATAAACAAAAAAAGAGCGTCAATTTTGCAAAAATAACAATATTTTGCACATTTTTTTATATGAAATTCCCCCCAAAAAAATGTAAAAATCAAAATTTTTAAAAAATTTTCACCAATTTGTTTTATGCTACATATGTTTGGTAAAAAAAATCGCAAAAAGCGTATTTTGATTGGTTTGCGCAAAAGTTATCGCATTTACTAACAAAGGGAAAGATTTTTGTCATTTTTGTTGTTTTTTTTAACGCGTAATGGCGGCGATCTGCGATTTTTTTTGCGGGACTGCGACATTGCAGCGGACAGATCGGACCCTTGACTGACATTTTTGACACTTTTGGGGTTACCAGTGACATTACTGCAGTAATCAGTGCTATAAATATGCACTGTTACTGTAAAATTACACTGGTAGTGAAGGGGTTAACTTTATTGGGGAAGGAGGGGTTAAGTGTGTCCCTAGGGGCGTGCTTTTTACTGTGATTGGCTGTGACTAATAGTGTAGGAGCAGTGATCAACGGTCCTACATAGTAGAACCGTATGATCACCATTCCTACACAGGGGAGAATGACAGGCGGCTTGTTTACATCAGCCGCCTGCCTTTCTCCCTCTGCACCGACGATCGGCGAGTGACCGGCGGACATCGGGTCCGCCGTTCACACGTACGGACTTGCTAGGGAACGAGCCGGGGCGGGAGCGCGCCTCCGTGGGCGCGTGCTCGCCCGCTATTGGCTCCCAAGCAAGTGACAGGCTAGTGACGTATATATACGTCACTTTGCCTGGCCGAGGCAGACTGCAGACGTATATAGTCGTGCGGCGGTCGGCAACCAGTTAAGTCATTAAAGGATGCACTTTCCACTGAATTGTATTTTTTTTTTTAATTTTCGGTGTTGGCACAATCGCACTATGGCAGTGTCTGGTTAACCATCCATTTTTTAACTAAAGCTTAAAAATTAGCCTAGAAAAAAGGCACACAGTAGAAAGATTTGTTTTTCATAGATTTTCTTACATTTCAACAATATGTTTGGGGTTCATGGACTGGGTTCGTTGAACCTCCCATGAACCAAACTTTGCCAGTTCATGCATCCCTAAGAACAAGAAAAATATAAATAAATTTAAAAAGAAATGCCATGAATAAGAAGTCCTAATCTTTTAAAAAAAAACCTTTAAAACATCAAGTAGATTCAAAAAATATCTTATACAGTCATTAAAAAAAACATGAATTACAGTATATTAATATAAATAATATAATTATTATTTAGTATCTATTAGATATTTTCTAAACTATACGTTTTAAAGGCACTTTCATTCATTTGTCTTTATATGCCACAGCTTATATTTATCACCCTCAATCCTGTCCTCTCCTTATTCTTGCACTTACCATCTCCTATTTCTAAATCCACACGCAGGCAAAATCTCTAGGAGACTGGGGCATGTTCCTCCCTCACCTTCCAGTTTCTCCTACCCTTTGGAGATATATCCCCAAACCCACTGCTGCATCCTCTGCCCTGGGACCCCCACCAGGCTCCAGGTCCACACAGGGGAGAAAAGGAGTTGTGGAAGCCCAGCTCAGTGAGGGAAATAAGGATGGGAGGAAGGGACCTGCAGGCAGGCCTGACTGTCCCTGGAGGTAACCCGCGTCCCCCCCCCCCAAAGAAAAAGGGGATAGGGGGGATTTTACTTATCCTTCCATGGTGCGGGTAACACTCCACACAGAACTCCTACTGAAGTAGGGGAGCTGTCGGCCAAGGGACAGCTGTGACTCAGACCCAAGCAAGGTAGTATGCGACCCCGCGAGACGTTTAACTCGCGGGCCAGCCTCTGTCCGTGAGGCTATGTCATGGCCGACCTAGCTGCGGTCTGCATGCGCTTGCTGGCTGGGCTAGGGGGACCACTAAATCTAGATTATCCAACCCGTTGCCCAGCCCAGCAGTTGATTGCAGATCTCCCGAAGAGAAAAAACAAAAAAAGATGTAAGGAAGGAGAAAGTTGCTAGGACCAGAGATCCCAGCCAAGAGCCTAGGTCCTTACTCCTGACTAGACAAATTATAACTGATTACCTAGAGCAGAGAGGGGGGTTATATACCAGCTGAGGATGGCCCATTGGCGTAGCCAGGTGTTTTTTGTTCTGCCTAGTCCTACTCCTGGAGGCTATATATAATTCACTAGTTATGATTTATAGAGTGCTGTGTCCATCGATGAACGAAAGAGAAATAGCTCTTAGAAATACCATTTAAAAAAGCTTATAAATGTACCCTATAAATATTATAGAAAGACTAAGTATTGTCTGAGATAGTTTTTTTTATTTGCACGAATATCCAACTTTTCAGGGCAAGCTTTCGGGGTGTGCCCCTTTCTTCAAGATCCTAGCAGTACTAATACACACAGTTTTATCACAGTGTTAACCAAGTACCGGTACGTCACTTTGCCTGGGAGGGGCTGACCGCCGCCGCATATAGTCGGGAGGCGGTCAGCCCCTCCCAGCAAAGTGACGTACCGGTACGTCACTAGCCTGGGAGTGAATAGGGGGCGAGCGTGCCCCGCCGGAGGCGCGCCCCCGCTCGTACCCGAAGAAGCCAGCACGTGAGACTCGCGAACCCGATGTCCGCCGGTCACTCGCGATCGTCGGGTAGAGAGGGAGAAAGGCAGGCAGATAATGTAAACAAAGCCGCCTGTCATTCTTCCCTGTGTAAAAGCACAGATCACTCGGTCCTGCTATGTAGGACCGTTGATCTGTGCTGTTACACAAACAGCCACATCCAATGACAGTAAGAAATACGCCCCTAGGGACACACTTAACCCCTCCCTCTCCAATAAAGTTAACCCCTTCCCTCCCAGTGTCATTTTTACAGTAACAGTGCATATTTATAGCACTGATTACTGTAGTAATGTCACTGGTACCCCCCAAAAGTGTCAAAAATGTCAGTCAAGGGTCTGATCTGTCCGCCGCAATGTCGCAGTCCCGCAAAAAAAATCAAGATTACTAGTTAAAAAAAAAAACAATAAAAATGACAAAAATCTTTCCCTTAGTTAGTAAACGCAATAACTTTTGCGCAAACCAATCAGAATACGCTTTTTGCGATTTTTTATTACCAAAACATAGGTAGCAGAAAACAAATTGGCCTAAAATGTTAAAAAAATGTTGATTTTTACATTTTTTTTTGGGGGGGGGGGGGAATTTCATATAAAAAAATGTGAAAAATATTGTTATTTTTTGCAAAATTAGCGCTCCTTTTTTGTTTATAGCGCATGATCAAAAAATCGCACAAGTGATCAAATACCACCAAAAGAAAGCTCTGTTTGTGGGAAAAAAAGGATGTCAATTTCATTTGGGTACAGCGTCGCATGACCGCTCTATTGTCCGTTAAAGTCACGCAGTGCCGAATCGCAAAATAGGCCCTGGTCAGGAAGGGGGTAAAATCTTCTGGGGCTTAAGTGGTTAAGCAACATTCTGCTAAAACCTTGTGTATGAAAAAGGCAGTACTTGTTCTTGTTGCATGTGAACTAATATGGCTACAATCACCTCAAGTATGAAGGCAAGAAACTTACTGAATACCTAAATTGAACACTCCCTTTGGTTGCAACAGAAATTCAGAAGTGAAATCTAATTTAGAATTTAGAAGGAGATTCTTTTTTTTTTTTGGCTATAATTCTGTTTTTTGACCATCCTAGCTCCAAATAAATCAAAGGTTTTGCTTAATATAACACACTTATAATCTCATATCAGTTGTGAATAATATTTATTTAGTATATAAATAAATATATATATATATATATATATATATATATATATATATATATATATATATATATATACTGTATAAACCATTTCCTTTTCCTATTAGTGCGTTTTCATTTTTTTTTTTTTTTTCACATTTTATAAAATTACCACATTATTCCTGTACTTTGTGCTTGTTTTTTGAAGATGTAAAAAAGCTACAAAATCTAGAATTGTTGGCATATAGCAAGTATAAGTGGGTTCACATTCTAGTAAGTAGGAAAGACAATCCATGGCTGCCTTGTATTCTATTTCCCAAATGTCCTATCTGTGCTGACAGTTTGACAGTGTTGCATATATCACAGCCTCTTCCATAATAAACAATTTTCTAACACACAGGGAACCCATCCTGCTACAAGGTCAAGTTCATATGTTCTTATCAGTGAAAAATCACCAGGACACAAGGAATATTATAAGTATTTTCACATAATGGGACTGCTGCTTCAATGCCCTGGGATATTCTCTATGTTAGCTTTTGATTGAGCCAATGCGTAGAACTTTAAAGGACAAAAAATAAAAAAAATAAAAATTTGGGGGAAAACCTTAAAAATACCTGCACTGAACATCATTACCAAAGACACAGGGAAACCTTTCTCCTACATGCTTGCAGTGTTTTTTATTTGCTAGGTAAGCTAGCTATAAAAAGCATGTATCCACCCTTAACAAAAATGTAATATGTTGCAGCCTACCAATCCATTAATGTGATGACTGCTTCAGTTTTCTGTTTTTAGTCTGTTTTTCCTTTATTTTCAATAGTTGATCTGGCCAGTAAAACACGTCTTGTCTTTTTAGGACTCTTCTATGGAGGAGCAACAGAGACACTCTTGTATAGCAGCATTATCTGGACTTGGTGGTGTTAGATGAACTAGTAGATTTAGAAATGCTTTACATAAGTGATAAGTAAATTAAATTAAAGAGACAAGAACTCACTGCTCAAGGTGGTGTGATTGCCTGATGACTCACGCCGATGCATGCCCCGGTTCGCCTCCGTGGAAACTTGATAAAGGAAAAGGAATTGGCAGCACTCCAGGTTGAGTCAAAATCCAGATTTACCTAGATCAGACCAGATCATTACCAATGATTAAGCACACAGTCAGTGTGTGAAACGCGTCTACCTTGTCACGATTGTCATATTTGGATGTCCAGTCAATAAATCTGGATTTTGACTCAACCTGGAGTGCTGCCAATTCCTTTTCCTTTATAAGTAAATTAAAGCCAGCTAATATTTTAACCAGTTGCCGACCACCCGCTGCATATATACTGCGACAGACTGACTCGGCTGCGCGAATTGCCGTACCTGTATGGCGATCACGCGTGGGGCTAGGGGGGGAGCGCGCCCCTCCGCCACCCCCCAATGTTCTAATTCAGTTCAGAACCGATCAGTCATCAGGTCCAGGCCAATGAATTTTGGACCTGTTGATCGGCTCTGACCAATTGCAGAACCTCATGTGCTCGTGTAATGTAAACACAGGCACAGGAAATGATGCAATCTCCTCTCCTAGAGCCCTTTTTGGTTCCAGCATGAGAAGAGAGAGCATCAACTGTGAGTACAGAAGCAGCACACTGCACCAGTACATAGGCACACATTTAACCCCCTGATCACCCCCTAATTAACTCTTTCACTCCCTGTCACAGTGCATACTATACAGTATACAGATACAATTTACTGATCACTGTATTAGTGTCACATGTGACTTCAGATAGTGTGAGTGACAGTTAGTGGTAGTCCCAAATAGGTTTAGGGTCCCCGCCATATATCGCCCAATAATCACCCCCTGATAACCCCCAGTTACCCCTTCATTGCCCTATCACAGTGTCACTATTACTGTATAGCAGTGATGGCGAACCTTGGCATCCCAGATGTTTTGGAACTACATTTCCCATGATGCTCATGCACTCTGCAGTGTAGTTGAGCATCATGGAAAACGTAGTTCCAAATATGGAGTGCCAAGGTTTGCCATCACTGCTGTACAGTGTTCAGATCTTTTTTTCTGATCACTGTATTAGTGTCACAGTTGACATCAGTTAGTTAGCCTAAATTCAGGACAGCGTCAGATTGCCCGCCACATATTTTAGTAATAAATTTGAACCCTTTGATTGCTAGTGACACGCACACACCAAACACCTCCTTTACTAGTACAGTGTCTGAACGGATCAATATACTAAACTATTGGGGACGCTAGTATAGTTCTGACCAGATCAAAGATAGTGTTCCCAGCAGCGTTAGCAGGATCAGCCCGACACCTGCCAGCACCTGCATTTAGCCCCTCCCCCCAAGGAAGTGCAGAATCAACAGATTACTGTCACTTCCAATACACAGCACACTAAACTGCAGTGTTAGCAGAGTCAGGCCTGATCTCTGCTAGCACTAGCAGTTAAATTTTTTGGTAGTGGTTCAAACAGTGCTTGACAACCAGGTGCTTTTTTCCCTGTGAGTCACACTAGGTACCTGTAAATTTATTGGCCAAAATGTCCAAACAGAGGGATACCAGTGAAGAGGCCTACACGATGCTGAGCATGACAGATGAGAGCGATGGGGAAGCCTCACTGTCAGAATCAGGCTCAGTATTCTAACCTGTAGACAGCAGCGGCCCCCAGACAGGAAGATGAATCCTTTATTAACATACATCAAAGGTACACAGGATACAGAGATAGACAGGTTCACACTTTCAAACTGCTTGTTCAATACAATTGTACTAAAAAACGTAAAAAAAGTAGCCTCCTGGCTCTCTACAGAACCGGCAGCACACAAATACACAACTAGTGTGTATCTCAGACGTTGCCTCAGCAGATCCATACTAGGTAAGGCCCCTGTGTGTGTGCAACCCCCTTCCTTTATCTGGAACAAGCACACCTGTCATACCTAAAACTGTCTTTCCCAGTTCCACCTGCAAAACATATTTGGACTTTAACCCAGCCACCTATTATACAAGCATAACTCACAACTATGGATTAGACTGAACCATCTCGAAATTTGAACTAAACCCTGGCATTTTGCAAATCCAGGCTCAGTCCTGGGGCCCAGTGTCAGAACAAATTACGACATATGGCTCAACGAACACGCCTGGCAACAGCAAGCTCTCTCACGCATCTCCCTGTCACAATAACTCACTACAGAGCTGACAGAAGCCTCCTCCTCGGTTCTGATGTTCTCATGTACACAGGACAGGAGGAGAAGCTGGGGAGGAGGGACATCCTGCTGCCTTGATCTGAGGTTTACTAGAGATGGAGACTTGCAAAGGTGGGGGTGGGGGGGCACAGTGACTGGAAAGTTGGTTTGGTGGGAGTAGGTAACAAAGAATTACACTGGAAGGAATAATCTGGGGAAGGGAATGATAATATGTGCTGGGGGGAGAGAATGTGTGCTAAAAGACAGGGTCAGATTTGAGACCCGAGCCCCAAGCTTCCATTCTAGCACAAGTTTTTTTCCATTCCCAAAGTGCCCCCCCAGGCATGGCTGATGGAGAGTAATGTTCCTTCTCTCAAGCTTCTCCACCTGTCTTGTGACCATAAGAACATTAGAGTTGAGGAGCATGATGGAAGTTAATAGAACTTCCCCTCATTTACTAAGCTGTGGAGCAACTGCACTTGCAAAGTGCACAGTCTATTTACCTTTAGTAAATCCACCCCACTGCATTACACACCCCGGACCTCTGAGATTTGTGCCATGTATCCTAAGGCTTACACTGACTGCATGAAAGGTGCAATACACTATGTATTGCATAGTCCAGAAGCTGTGTAGGGATGACGCGCGCGACCCGGAAGTGACGGCGGGGCCGGCGCAGGGCATCGTGGGACCGAAGAAGGCGGAAGAGGACGCCGAAGAGGATCTCGCTGGCTTCAAGCTGCCCACATCTGAGATGGCAGCGCTGGACAAGACGTTTTCAAGGTAAGTATTTGTCCTAGCAGGTAAGTGCAACCCGGGACAGATCAGAGGCTAGCCATTGTGGAATGCACTAGCCCTGACTGTCCCGGGGGTATTTTTAGAAAAAAAAAAAGATTCCAGGGTGGAACTCCGCTTTAATCCCTGGTATCACTCCATATGCTCCACCGTGACAGATAGAAGAATTTCTCACTCACCAGATCACTTGGGTCCTATGTGCCTTATGACACTAGGACCATAAGAGCTTGGGTGACCCCCAGGGCCGGGATACGTTCCCTCCAGATGGATACCTTCTCCTATAGCAACGCTCCTCCTGCTTATTCACCTCCAACCAAGGATATATACATCCCCTTCTTTTGTATATATCCTTGGTTGGAGGTAACTTGTTCACTAGTTAGGGTAGTGAACAAGCACATAGCAGTCGTGTGAAACACGTCAACTGTCCTACCCTGCTGTACCTTATACCACTTATGTTAATAAAGGAACTTTTCTTCATTGGATTCCGTGGTGGTATGCAACCATTTTTTTCCTTCATACATCACAAAAAAATACCTGTTGATCCTGCCTTGTGAAACTTGTGAGCTGATAACTTCCTGTCTTCTCTGCCTGTACTGGTTGTTACCAGTTGCCATTGCTCGCAGCTGTTTATGTAGACTACAATAAAATCTCCCACTATGTGATGTAGTCCTGTCCAAGTGTGAGAAGGCTGCTATTCCAAAGATACAGTATGGAGAGTGAGCATTGTCACCCTAGGACAGGAAATATGTTACTGGTAGGAGTACAAAAAGAAAAAAAGAAACTGAAATAACTGAAACGAATGCCTCGTACCCACGCATCGATTATTGGCCGTGAATTTTCGGCCAACGTCCGATCGGCCTATTTTCGTCTTGTTAGTATGATGCTTTCGACAACCGACTATAAACTATACTAGACTATAAAATTTTTGTTGGCCGTCAACACAACGGCCGATTTTCCGTCAGTCAGTACAGATTTCGGCAGACAAAAATCTGATGAGCAAGACTGGGCATGCTCAGAGAAGAAAAAACACACGGAAAGTAAACCAACACATGGAATCACTTCTGAAGTAGATTTTTGTTGGGCGAGAAAATTCGTGTGCAGTCTAGAGCACATTTCAACCAACAAAACACAACTCTGGACAAAAGTCGGACGATCGGTCGGCCGATAATCGTTGCGTGCGTACGAGGCTTAAGAAAACAAATGTAGCCAATACACCTTAGGACTGGTAAGTTGCAATACATTAATGTGTTGTTCTTGGATTTCGATACACATTCATTTTTAGTTAAACTTGAGAAAATGGGGGGGTTCCACATAGGGCTGTGCTGTGACCATTTGGTTCAAAAATGTTCCTAGAAGATATTGCCTGAATTCTGCAAGCAATGGTTGCAGACCATTGCTTGCAGTGGTGTCTGCAAGTGGTCAACTGGAATACACCTGTCAGGATAGGCATATGTGAGCTGTCATTGCTGAATTGTTTTACAAGGAACAATCTCTAGGTCATAGATCATGCTTTCTATAAATGATTTTATTTTAAACGTGCTGCAGTATTTCTTTAATATTGATACTCTGATAATGTACCACTGCCTTGTTCATTGTTCACAGTTTCACTCTCAACCTATTGTGTTACCTTATAAAAAAAAGAAGTAAAATCGCCATGGTTGCTGCAGTGTCATTATTTTTGCACCAAGGTCTGTTGTTCTCCATTAGTTGACACAAGTTGAAAATTAGTATTAGATCCCCCAGAGACTCTCTCTTTTTTGTCATCTGCACAATGACAGCCATAGTAGAGGTTAAACAAAACAATATATCTGGCAAATTCAATCGGTTTGAGCTTGAATGTAGTATCTTTAGAAATAGACTCTCACAGTAAGGTCACCGACCCCTCTGCCATTCTAAAGGGATCTGCCAATATGTTCACTAAGCTAAAAAAAGAATATAAATATCAGAACACTTATGTCTAGTAATAAAGCATCCTGCTTTATTTGAATTCCCTGAATACATGCATTTCTGTTTGAAATGTTCCTTATAATAGAGAAATTAGTATTTTTACAGTACCTTCATTAAAGTAGAGTTCCACCCATTTTAGTAACTTTAGATGTATGTAATCCCCTTTAAAACGACTTTTACCAATGGAAACTTTTTTTTTTTTTGCTAGTAAATACCTTATTTTCTGCTTTATTCATCCTCTTCTCACTTCCAGGTCCAGTCGGCGATTACGTCATTTGGCAATTCGCAGGGTTTGCTGGGATGTATCTCAGGGCATGAAATCTTGCATTATTACACAGGAGATGAGCTGTACTGCATGCTCTGCCCCGCCTCCTCTCAGTGAGCTGTACTGAATGTATTGTATTGAGGCCGTGCTCTGCCCCGCCTCCTCTCAGTGAGCTGTACTGTATGTATTGTATTGAGGCCGTGCTCCGCCCCGCCTCCTCTCAGTGAGCGAGGACTGAAAGCATTATATCCTCACTGAGCTCACTGAGAGAAGGCGGGGCGGAGCTCGGCCTCAATACAATTCATACAGTACAGCTCACTGAGAGGAGGCAAGGCAGGGGCGGGGCAGAGCACGCAGTATAGCTAATCTCCTGTGTAATAATGCGAGATTTCATGCCCTGAGATACATCCCAGCAAACCCTGCGAATCGCCAAATGACGTAATCACCGACAGGACCTGGAAGTGAGAAGAGGATGAATAAAGCAGAAAATAAGGTATTTACTAGCAAAAAAAAAAAAAAAGTTTCCATTGGTAAAAGTCGTTTTAAAGGGGATTACATACATCTATGTAATCCAACTTATTAAAAATGGGTGGAACTCCACTTTAATGTATATCAGGCAAAGTTTTGAAAATATACTCATGATTTCCGTAAAAAAAAAAGAAAGGCCTCCATTTAAGCTGTTGTCTCAAGTCTGCATTAAGACTCAACCAATACTCCCTCAACTATCCTGAATCCCACAGAACATTCCTCAGATTTAAAAAAAAAATCAACTCCAGGGTCCCAAAGGCTTAAAGGGGTTGTAAAGTCAGAAGGTTTTTATTGTAATACATTCTATGTACAGCAGCCCCCCTCAGACCCCGCTGATGCTTACCTGAGCCCCATCTGGATCCAGCGATGTCCACGACTGTCTCACTCATCCGGGACTACCTCATTGGCTAAGACACAGCAGCGGTGCCATTGGCGGCTAGCCAATCAGGAAAGAGAGGGGACAGGGAAAATCTGCAGCTCCACGTCTAAAAGGACATGAGGAGCTGTGACTCAGATCCGGTGCCCCGATAGTAAGCTGCTTGCTGTGGGGGCACTCAAAGGGAGGGAGGGGCCAAGAGAGTCAAAGAGGGAGCCGAGAAGAGGATCCGGGCTGCTCTGTGAAAAACCAACTCCACAGAGCAGGGAAGTATAACATGTTTGTTATTTTTATTGAAAAAAAAAACGAGACTTTACAATCACTTTAAAGTGGTTGTCAACCCTTACATATACCCAGTGAAGGGACTATCTTCTGGTAATACACAGAAATTAAACAAATCCTTCTGCATAAGCTGTACCTGTCTATCTGGAGTCTTCTCTTCTCTACATTCCTTCAAAGTGCTACATTTATAAGCTTGTCTGAGAGTTCAGAAAAAAGGGGCAGAGAGCTGAAGTTACACTTTTCAGAGCTCCGTGAGGAGAGGTTGGTAAGCTGATTGGAGGAAAGAGACAACACCCCTTCACACAGCTCACAGATACAGAGCTGAGGCTGTTGATCTGTTGGAAGTCCCTCTTTTGTCACCGTTTTCCTCTAGGTGTCAGGAAAAATTGTCAGAAGTGATTCATGCTGATAGCAGAGGAATGAAGCAGCAAACAGAAATTACACTTAGTGCTATTAATTGAGATAGGTTCACACTATATGTTTAACCCAGCTAATGCTGTACAGCAACTTTCTCCCACCTTCAGAAATCCAGCATTATCCAGTTCTAGGCCTGCGTCTATGTACATTTCTTGGCATCCAAGCAGGTTGAATACAGATAGTCCTCTTGTAAGGCTTGTGGCCCAGAAGATTGCCCGTTCCAGACGTGGATTTAAATTCCCGCATGAGTGACCAGATGATGCTTTGTTCATATTATATGTCTGAGGTTTACAACCAATTTAAGCCATTAGTCTCCAAATTTTTTAGTACGAGGGCCAACAAATAATTTACAAAAATTTGAGTACCAACAAAAATCAGTTTAATACATTTTTTAATACATTATAAATTAATGAACAAATCCCCCTTAAATCTAAGAGTGCACAGCAGAGTGCCTCCTTACATCCAAGAGTGCCAACAAAGTCCTCCCACCATATTTCCCTCTTACATCCCTTACATCCAGGAGTGTCTAGTAGAGTTTCCCCCTTTGTTTCAAGAGTGCCCAGCAGAGTCCCTACTGACATCCAGGAGAGCTCAACAGAGTCCCCTCTTACAGCCAGGGGTGCCAAGCAGAGTCTCCCTGTGCATCCAGGAGTACCAAGCAGAGTCCCCCCTTACATCTACGTATGCCCTGGAAAGTCTCCTTGTCCCAGTAAGGGAAGGCCCAACTAATGCTTCTTCAATTAGGTTTATAACAAGCAATACAAGTGTCCAGGCTTACAGTATATACCACTACCTAGCTGGGGAAAATTAAGTCTGCATAGGTTGTTGCTATTCTAAACTCATAGACCAATGAGATAAAAAAGGAACACAAATGGGAAAGTTCTGTACCATAGCAGAGCCATAAAACCAATCTTGAATGACTAAAAAGATGTCTATTCATTTAAACAGTCCAAGGCATACAGTAGACAAGGAACATCCAGTGAGCAGCATGGCTGACCCAAGTGTGTTACCTGGAGGTGGATTCCGCATGAGTGACCACATGATGCTGGGTTGATAGCTGGCTAGGGACAGGCTGAGCTGGAGTGCATACAGCAGGGTTGGGGGGGGGGGGGGGGTTGAGGTTTGCCGTTGTCTGGCTGAATGGATGGAGGGAGCCGAGGCAGGGTTCCTGCAGCAGTGGAGGAGCCAGTGAGGGACACCAGTGTGGATGAGAGTAACTGGTGTGTCTGTGAATGAAGCTAACAATCTGGGCCTTACTTTTACACACGTCATAGACCCTGACCAGGTTGGTATTCCTAGATGTAGAGCTCACACATGAAAATAGTTTCATTATTACTACAACCATTCCAAGCCGGTTGGTGGTAACTCCTACCTACATTTTGGGAGCTGCCACCACCCTACCTGGAAAAGAAACATTCCCAAAGGCCAGTTCCTTAGGCTCAGAAGGAACTGCGCTAGGGACCAAGATCTTGTTTGGAAAATGTAAGGAGAAGAGTTATCCTGAGGCACTCCTACAGGAAGTCTTTGATTCCTGCTTAGCCAAACAATCTCATAACATTCACAATACTAAATTACATCAAGATGCTACTAAACCGATTGCTATGTTTATTATGGGCTTTAACGGCCATCACTCATGTAATCAAAAACATTGGTCTATCTTACGCTCTGATCTGAAACTAGGCCCTCATTTGCCATCAGTCCCCAAAGTTGTTTTCAGGAGAGACTGTACCCTCAAAAATCACGTTTCCCTGAGTAAACCCAAGGAGACAAAACAAGAGAGAACTATAGGCATCAGATGTTACTTTGGTAATAGAGTCAGCATTTTTCAGTGCAGGAAAAGAGGCTGTCTCACTTGCCAGTTTATTTCTCATGGCCAGTCTTCTATCAGCGACAGTTCTGGCAAGAACTATTCCATTCAACAATTCATCATCTGTTCCCAGTTAGTCATATATTTCCTGCCGTGCCCATGCAGTTTATTATATGTAGGACGCACCACACAGACCTTGAGCACTACAGTGGGCGAGCACCACTGATTTATCAAGAAGGGGGAAGACGAACACAGTGTTCCCCATCATTTCTCCACCCATCATGGCAAGGATATTAAGGATTTATCCATATCAGCTATTGAGTATTTACCCATGGGGTCTCTGACAGACAACAAAATATTCCTACAGTTTGCAGGAAGGAGAGCCTTTGGATTTATAAGCTCAATACTCTCTCCCCCCATGGCCTTAATGAGGAGCTTCACATCCATACAGTAATATGACCCTTTGACACCAGAGGTACGAGGAAATTTGAACACTCCAACATAGTTCATTCCTCCCTGCGTCTCTGCCTTATTTTCATTTTTGCTTTAGTATACATTTTACTTTTCAACCCATATCTGTGGTCTTTGCCTTAAAAAGCCAGTCCGCATATGTGGAGAAATGTGTTTACATAGACACAAGCATGATTAGATAAAGCTACATATAAATGTACATTTTATTTTATTTTTTTATTTATTTAATGTTTAATAATAGCATTTCATTCTAACCCAACCTACATTAATATTATTTTTCAAGCATATTTGACCATGAGTATTTCTTTTTAACTTTTGAAAATTGTTTTGAAAAAGGTCAGATCCTGTCCCGGGGGTGGTTCAGAATGAGTGACACAAACTCTATAAAAAAATAAGGTGGCAGGAAACTGCTACACAGAGTCAAGAGATGACGGTATGTATGTGGTACAGAACTACAGCCTAGTCCACTAACTCACCTAAATAGGTGTGGAACCAGGTGCCTAGTTAAACACATACAAAAAATAGTATGGAAGGAACCATACAAAAAGACAGCACTTGTAGGTCCACGAAGTGTGACTAAGGTAAAGTTTATTAAATACAAAAATTAAAAATACATAAAATATGTTTATATTGCACCACTTACACCAAACACCATGTGCACATGACAATGTTGTCAAATTAAAAACAATTGAGTTTGGACACTGAGTGCATGACCTGTTAATATAGTTAATTGGTCAGACGCTGGGTCGTCATTCCAGGGAACAACTACCTCTGCTGCATCGCTAGTATCCTGCATATGTTTACAGAAGAGTTGTAATCCCCTGGAAGATAGTTACATAGTTACATAGTTACATAGTTAGTGAGGTTGAAAAAAGACATCAGTCCATCCAGTTCAACCTATGATGTGTGTGTGTGTTTGCTTTTAACCGTACATTGTATACCCCTGTAGATGACATACTAAAACCATGCAAAAGCTAAAATAACAATGTATTCATTCCGAAACAGGGAACCCTCTGCAGTCAATACAGTAATGCTGCTATATGGCTGTTCAGGAAACGTTCACCTCATCCGAAGCCGATGGTCATCTGCTGAATAGTGCTGGCAGTTCACAATATTATGTGAAATCGGTTTCAACGTAACCTTTTTGAGGAATAACTGTATTGAGGGAACCAGTTTCACAGTAGCCCGCATGTTTAGACAGATAATGCCATAAGCAAGGCCTATAAGCAGATCATCAGGATGTGAGGGATGATTCAGCTCAATGTGCGATAAAGGATTAAAGAGGCAGCTGAAATAACAGCGTTAGAGCCGTGGATGATCATGTCCGCGTATAGTTCATATTGGATATAGCCATAGGTTGAGTGTAAGTATCAAAACGTTAAGTCACTGTAACATTGATAAGAATCACAAGTACTCACTCAGGTCCTATATGGCATCCAAACACGAATCGTGTGATACATCCAAACAGTGTTGCTCCTGCATATAGGAGTGAGTCAGCCACAGTGAACAATGTCCAGTAATTACAGGTGTACTGGATCTCAGAGCTCCCCTTCATAGCAGGTAAACTCACCCCAAAATGTGAGTGAATGCTATACTCTTGTTTATCCATTTCAATAAAGTACATTGCACAATGAAGGGCTTTTTTAACTTTTTTGAGAGATATGCACCATTGGATTGTCATTCTCCCATATGAGATACTGGCCTACCCTTAGGAGGAATTGCTTCCTAAAGTGAGGAATACTACAGGCACTATAGGTCCTTAGCGGCCTGAGTGCTTCTGGTGAGTGGCCACTGTTCACTAGGTGGTGGATCAGCAACATTTGCACCAGCGTAGAAATTAGGAACACACATCACTTGGCACTATTTTTTTATTGGACATTTATTATTGATTATATATTGTTTATTTCTATTATCATTTTGAGGAAACACTGAGCACTTAGCCCTCGTTCACATTAGGTCGCTCCGACTTCGGGGGCGACCTGTGAAGTCGCGTGCACCGCAACTTCAGCGCGACGGATTTCATATAATGAATGTCTATGCAAGTCGCCTCCAGGTCGCCCCGAAGTAGTACAGGACCCTTTTTCTAAGTCGGAGCGACTTGTGTCGCTCCTATTAGAACCGCTCCTGTACTACTCAATGGACCCGACGGTGCGCGACTTGCCAGTCTGACCAAGTCGCCTGGCAAGTCGTAATAGTGTGAACCGACTCTTATATCACTCTGTAGCAGTGATATTGGGTGGTATATGGTATTTACCTGCAAGTTTATTTAGCACTATTTTTTATTGCATATATGGTTTTATTGCACATCATATGTATACAATTAGTATACATTGCACTGGATTATTATCACCTTCTTGATGTCACTCGAATATCCTTGATTACACCGAATCCAGCACTGATTGCACAGCACTTTAAATTTATACACCATTTAGCTACATTTTATATTACATAGTTTGTGAGGTTGAAAAAAAGACATCAGTCCATCCAGTTCAACCTATGATGTGTGTGTGTGTTTGCTGTTAACCGTACATTGTATACCCCTGTATGTTGTGGTCTTTAAGGTGCCCATCTAATAGTTTTTTGAAACTATCAATGCTTCCTGCTGATACCACTGCTTGTGGAAGCAAATTCCACATCCTTACTGCTCTGACAGTGAAGAACCCCTTACTTATTTTAAGGTTAAACCATTTTCCTCTAGTTTTAGTGAGTGACCACGTGTCTTATTGTATTCCCTTTGTCTGAAAAGTTTGTTCCTTATGCTAGGGTCGCCAGTACAGTATTTGTACATTGATATCATATCCCCCCTCAATCGTCTCTTCTCCAGAGAGAATAAGTTCAGTGCTTGTAGTCTTTCCTCATAGCCGATGCCCTCCATTCCCCTAATTATTTTTGTTGCCCTTCTCTGGACTCTCTCCAGTTCCAGCACATCCTTTCTGAGGACCGGTGCCCAGAACTGGACAGCATACTCCAGATGTGGCCGGATCAGAGTCTTGTAGAGAGGGAGAATAATCTCTTTATTTCTGGAGTGAATACCCTTTCTTTATACATGCCTAGCAAAAAAAGGGGGGGTTTTTGGGACTTTAAATGAGATGAATGAACATCTCCATCCCGGTTCAATATATATAAAAGAGGAGAAGGTTGAGACTTTGAATGAGACATGTGACAAAGGCCATGGTAGTAAAAATGATAATAACAGATTTATTATATAGTTGCATATAAATATAACAACTGTAAATACAGTAAGAAATCAATGATTCTGAGCTGGAGTACATACATACATCAAAATTGCACTAAATATTGGTCAAAATTGTACAGCATAAGTATGTAAGAGTAACCCATAATATAAGTAATGGACTGCATCAAGATAGGCTTGATGCGTTTCTGTGGACTGGTATTTACACTACCCCCCTCTTCTTTCACACTGCCCCCCCCCCCCATCATACTGCCTTCGTCACACTGCCTGCCCCTAAATATTTACTTTATTTTTTATGTTTTTTTTTTACATTTTTGTAGATTATTAATATCCTTTTTTATGTAACTACACGTTTCTTACAAATATTACATTTATATTTCTTGTGGAATTATCCTTTATATTCTTATTCTCCTTTTACATATGCATGAACTTAGTAAGTCTTAAAGCGGAGTTCCGGCCTCAAATACCTTTTTTAACTGAAAATACCCCTATAATACTAATCCATCGCCCTTTACAGAACCGCTATTCTCATACTTACAAGGTGTACAGTATTGGATTTTAGTTAAAATCTTACTTTTAAAAACGCTGTCTGAGCGTGGCCATCTTGGATGTGGGCATCTGAAGCCGCAGTGTAATCTGCTGTGTCCTTCTTCCTGATTCCAGGGAGTGTTCTGGGAGTTCTTCCTGATTCCAGCCTCCTGGGAGTGATGACAAACAGCTCCCAGGGTGCAATGCAAAGGCGGAAGTGATGTCGGTGGCCGTGGCCACAGAGGGGGGGGGGGGAGAAGGAGGAGGTACAATCAAAAATGCCCTGAAAATAAGGTAAGGGACCCCTGAAAAAAATTGAAAATGCCCAATTGATCAGTATAGCGAGCACTCGAGGAATCACTAAAGTTGCAAAAATAGGCCGGAACTCCACTTTAATTTGTCTTTTTAGTTTTTTGGGGTTTTTTTTTGCTTTGTTATTATTTGTTTGAGAATTTTTTATCTGTTTTGATCTCTAATATTTTTCTCTTATGCTCTTTCTTCTGTTGATCCGCATTTTAGTCACATATATACATTTTTGTCTAAAAACACTTGCTTTTTGGTACATACCCATTGCAAATACTAATTGTATACTTCTATGTTCACATGATAGCCCTAAAGAAGGAGGAAGCGATTCCCCCAGAACATGTTGGCTGAATTTGTATTTTTTTTATACTCTCGATAAATTTTTGTAATCCTACATCAAGAGTTGCATTCATTCTGGATACTGGGCTCCCCTACCTTCTCCTTCAAGCACTTCTCACTGAAATGACTCGTCAGACCAGAAAGGTGACAGTCGTAATCCCCTAAAGCATGGTTGTCCAAACCTTTTGGCTTCTCTGGGCCACATTGAGTGTAGAGAAATTTTCTCGGGCCGCATATAGAATATATACTATACTATAGTAATAAAACGCCGCCGCGCCCTTCCCGCGCTGACGCCCCCCCCCAGCACTAATTTAACACAACTAGAGGATGATCCCTTCCAAGGCAGCCTCTGCCTACAGTTAGTTGGAAGCCGCTGTGGCCGTGCCCCCGACCCGACTTCCTTCCTCCCCAGCAAAAAAAAATAAATAAATTGTCAGGGGGCAGTGGGCCGCATTGCCTGCAGTTCTGGGCCGCATGCGGCCCCCGGGCCGCAGGTTGGACATGCCTGCCCTAAAGGGTTCCATCATCACCATGCGCCATTGGTGTCAGCTTATTGTAAACGATCTCCTCCTTATGCACCATACACACGTGCAGATTATCTGCAGACTTTTGTCTGCAGACTTACCTTTTCTATGTAGTGCAAGGGCCTGCCGGATTGCATACAAATTGAAAGTGTTTAGGTTTGACCTCATATTATATGGTTTTGGTAAGTCTGCAGACAAAAGTCTGCAGATAATCTGCACGTGTGTATGGGGCATTACTCCCCACAGAACCACCTACTAACTCCTAGTGACTGGTTAAATCAGTGCAGAGCCGTCTTCAGCTCAAACTAGATTATAGCATTAATGTGGCAGGTTTGTTTTGCTGAATCCCCCGTAACATAATTTTATCATCTGTTATTTTCACCTCCTTTACCATGCCAAGCTGTCCAGTACACTCGCTTACAGTTGTCAGCCTTTATTCATGTACTGTAGCTCAAACACTACAGTAATGAAAAAAAAAAAAGAAAGAAAACAGCTCCAGTAACTGCTTGAAAATGTTAACTGGTGTTGGACATTCATGTATTTGTCTCTTACTTAACCACTTAAGCCCCGGAAGATTTTACCCCCTTCCTGACCAGGGGGTATTTTGCGATTCGGCACTGCGTGACTTTAACGGACAATTGCGCGGTCGTGCGACGCTGTACCTAAACTAATTTGACGTCCTTTTTTTCCCACAAACAGAGCTTTCTTTTGGTGGTATTTGATCACCTGTGCGATTTTTTGATAACGCGCTATAAACAAAAAAAGGGCGTCAATTTTGCAAAAATAACAATATTTTTCACATTTTTTTATATGAAATTCCCCAAAAAAAAAAAAGTAAAAATCTAAATTTTTTAACATTTTCGGCCAATTTGTTTTATGCTACCTATGTTTGGTAAAAAAAAATTGCAAAAAGCGTATTTTGATTGGTTTGCGCAAAAGTTATTGCGTTTACTAACAAAGGGAAAGATTTTTGTTGTTTTTTTTTAACGCGTAATGGCGGCGATCTGCGATTTTTTTGCGGTACTGCGACATTGCGGCGGACAGATCAGACCCTTGACTGACATTTTTGACACTTTTGGGGTTACCAGTGACATTTCTACAGTAATCAGTGCTATATATATGCACTGTTACTGTAAAAATACACTGGCAGTGAAGGGGTTAACTTTATTTGAGAGGGAGGGGCTGTGTGTGTGTCTAGGGGCATGATTCTAACTGTGATAGGCTGTCTGTTGAGCTGTAGTTACACTGATCAACGGTCCTACATAGTAGAACCGTATGATCGGTGTCTCTACACAGGGGAGAATGACAGGCAGCTTGTTTACACAAGCTGCCTGACTTTCTCCCTCTCCCCCGCCGATCGCAGAGTGAGCGGCGGACATCGGGTCCGTCGGTCACACGCGCGGGGGAGTCCGTGTCACAGGCTAGTGACGTTTATTTATGTCACTTTGCCTGTGAGGGGCTGACCGCCGCAGTAAATCTACTTGCGGCGGTCGGCAAGTGGTTAAAGAGTAACTCCTCGCCTCAGGTGATTGGTGTACATTGCATGGATTTTAACAAACTTTTCTGCAGATTCCTATCTGTTTCTGCTTTGAAGAAAAGTTGTTTGTTTGTGCAGAGTGAATGTTAAATGGGAGTGACCTGTTCATTATTACCCTCTTGCCGACCGCCCACCGTAGTATTACTGCGGCAGGGCGGCTCGGCTGCGCAAAACCATGTAGTACTACGTGATTTCATGCACGAGGTCTCAGCAGCGTGCACGCGCCGCTGGAGCCGCACTCCCGCTGTGTTTATACAATTGCCGCCGGCCTCCCGTGATTGTTAGATAAACTGACAGAAGATCCGCCTGCTTATGTATACAAAGCAGAAGAGTCTTCTGTCAGACAGACAGGGAGAGATCAGAAGTTTCAGCTAAGCTGAAACCCCGATCTCTCTGTGCCTGTCAAAGAACCATCCCCCCACACATTCAGAAGCATATTTAGGCACACATTAACCCCTTTGATCATCCCTGGTGTTAACCCCTTCCCTGCCAGTGTCATTTAGACAGTACCAATCTATAGGTGGGTGTAGGTGGGGCCTGAGGAAGGAGGCTCCGCCTCCAAAACGCATTGTCCGTAGCAACAGCAGAGGAAGTGTACCCGTGCTTGTACCCTCCACCTCGAAGCTCCCTGCAGCTTGTGGCTCCGGCTCCGGCTGAGGCTTTCTCGAGTCGCTGTGGATGATGGCGGTATAGTGCGCAGGCGCACTGGTACTGGAACTCGGTGACCCGGAGGTTGAGTCGTACACAGGAAGTGGAGGAGAACGGGGTCATAGCGGCGGTAGCCACAGGTTAGGAGACCGGAGAGTCACCATCTGGAGGGACGGGAGGAGCGAGTAGCTCTTGTTGGAATGCCGATATGCGATTGCCAAGAAGAGAAAGTGTGAGTGCATTTTAACTGTACTGTGTTAATTGTCCTATAATAAAGCGTTATTGCCCGAGGTCTGCGTGCGCTTCCCTCTATTATAGATTGGAACTGCTTTTTATCCGCCCCCCCCCCCCCCCCCCCAGTGGAGTGTGAGAGGAGCTGCAGCGACCAGGACATCACAGCTTAAAGGCATACATCCAAAAGGAGGTGGACACATGGACAGCGCCATGGGCTGGTGAAGTACTCCTCCATGTATATGTTATGTATCAGCATGTGCATGAGTTGTTCTTTTTGATTGTATCATTTAGACAGTAACAGTGCATAATATTTAGCAGTGTCACTATCAGTGTCACTGGTCCCCAAAAAGTGTCAAAAATGTCAGTTAGGAGCCCGATCTGTCAGTTGCAATGTCGCAGTCCCACTAAAAAATGCTGATCGCCGCCATTACTAATAAAAACAAAAAAATAAATAAAAATTCCAAAAATCTAATCTAAAAAAGAATGGAAAGCAGGGGATGAGAAATGTTCATGTTTTAGAGATTGCAGAGAAAACTTTAAAAAATTGAATATTAATATTTTACGAATGAATAAAGTTAAGGAAATAATCTTGAGTGAAAACAATGTATTTATATTGCATTTATTACTGAAATGTACTGCATAGTAGAAATATACTCTAAGGTAAATCAGCTGTGTCAAGAACTGTATGACATGCCTGTGACCTAACACCTTATCACAATGCCCTGGTCTGCACATTTACCTGAAGATTGGCCAGGAAGAGCTTTCTAAATCAGACCCTGAATGCCCCAGCATTGAGCACACTAATGAATAGCACTTGGATCATCCATTACCCTACATTAAGACACGTCGCAACAGTACTGACTGGCATAAAGAGCTACAACATTCTGTTCTTAGACTCCGGCCATATGGACATTTTAGTATAAGTGTTTGCCATCTGTTTCATACACAGGAACGTAGCAGCAGAGGTGTCAAGTGGTCCAAACAGAATGATCTCTTTAGTCAGCCTGTGTACATTGACATTGCAAGTGTCAACTAATTACGTGCTCTGGCAGAGCTCCTTTCCACACGATGCAGTGCTAAATTTCTAATTCTATTAATCATAATATTAAACATTTTTTCCCTGCCTCTAAATTTACTTGCAGTAAAATAAAGAAGTACATCAGACAACATTTAAAGAGCTCTCGAGGAAAAATGAAAGCATGAATACATAGCAATGAGTATTTTTGTCATTAAAAGATGGAGATATTTGTAAATTTCAATTTGCTGTCATGATTTTCTTTATGCTAACTGTATAAAATGCTTTATGTGTACAGCAATGAATAGAATATATTTAAAAACACAGGCTTTAGACTCCGTTCACACTATGTCGGATCCGACTTCAGGGCCACCTGTGAAGTCCCGTGCAGAGCGACTTCGGCACGACTTGCACGGACTTCATAAAATGAATGTCTATGCAAGTCGCTCCAGGTCGCCCCAAAGTAGTACAGGACCCTTTTTCTAAGTCGGAGCGACTTGTGTCACTCCTATTAGAACGGCTCTTGTACCGCACAATGGGAGCTTGACGGACCGCGACTTGTCAGGCTGACAAGTCGCGGTCCAAGTCGGACTAGTGTGAATAGAGTCTTATACTTCTGTAACAGTAGAAAATAATGCAATTTGATTCAGGCCCACTCTATATTTTCCCTAGACTGTAACCAAGTGCAACATTTGGGTCACTTGATGCAGGGCAGGACTGAGCCAGGGGGCAGGGGGGCAATTGCCCCCCCGGGCCGCTCTGATGCCCCATAAAAAGGCTGCACTGCTTCTGCCACAGACATGCCTGGTGAAGAGAAGTAAAAAGTCTCCACCGCTGACCTACTAAGTGCGGGATAAAGACAAGGACAGAGCGCAGGCCTCCCCCCAGCATGGATGGTGTAAACTGTGTCTGAACAGAGGCCAGTTCCATGCACCACTGGAGACTCTCCTCCCCCCGGCCAGCCCAGATCAAGCTGTCCCAGCTTCCCACAACCACCCCCTGCTGGCCAGGTCAGAAACCTGGAATTGGCCGGAGAGTAGAGAGTACCTGGAGTGGAGCTTCAGTCTGGAATGGGGGTCAGGAGGTGGCCGGGAAGAAGGAAAGTGGGAGTGGGGCCGATTTGCTGCACCATGGGCTTCTGGTTTGTACTTGCCCCCTGGGCCGAAGGTTGCCAGTCAGCCCCTGTAGAACTCACTCCACCAATATATCAACAATACCAGTGTCTGGGTGCCAACAAACTCAGACTTGAGGAATATCAAAGCTCATCCAGGACTTATGCTGCTATGAAAGCCAACAGGGTTTGCAGTTGGAAAAAGTATACAAAACAAGGGCGAGTGCAGCTAGTTCAGGAATGTGTTGCTATATAGAGAAGTAATTAATGCTTTGATAAATGCTCTGCTGCCCCTGCAAGGACTGTGCGTCTCTGTCTCCAAAGCACTGATGAGCATTATACATCAAACCCCCGTTCACCCAAAGATAATTTGAACAGCATAAATTGAATTTAAAATTTGATAATGGGCAGTCTCAGGGAATATTCTCCAATCAAAAAAACCAATTGCCTCCAAGGTTGATAATTGTGTCCACTTTAATGGAAAATAATAATAAACATGAAATCCACTCATGTAAGGCAGAAAGGGAGACTCTCCCTCTCTGCTCTAGGTAACCAGTTTAGTAGCAAGCAGCATTAGAAGTATCAGAACTCCATAGAGGGGTGGGTGCTGTGTCCGTCGATGAATGAAAGAGAAATTGATTTTACGGTAAGTACAAAAATCCCATTTTCTCTTTCGTTCATCGACAGACACAGCGCTCTTTAAATCATAACTAGTGGGATGTCCAAAAGCAGTGCCAAAAGTAAAATAAGGGATGGGGAAAATAACCCAAGGCTAAACATAAGAGCCATTAAGCAGGACACAGGAGCCTTAACTGGGTCACAGGAGCCCCGTCTGAAAAATAAAGGTTTAAAGAAAAAACACCCCTCAAGAGGGAACAGCACCTCTTAAACAGCAGCCTCCAAAAGAAGCATCCGCAGATGCCAAAGTATCTACATTATAGAATCTTGTAAAGGTATGCACGGACGACCAAGTGGGCGTCTTGCAAACTTGCGATGTTGAAGCCTGATGACGGAAGGTCCAAGAAGCACTCAGCGCCAGAGTAGAATGTGCCGTGACAGGGAAAGGGGTAACCTGACTTTTAATGGAAGGCTGTTTGTCTTATCCATCTGGAGATGGTAGCCGAAGAAATGGCCATCCCTTTTCTGGGTCGGTCCGTAACCACAAAAAGCGAGTCTGACCTCCCAAAGGACTTAGTAGCTGCCAGACACACCAGAATCACATGAACCACATTGGCTTGGGACACAAGGAAGGCAACACAATGTCCTCATTCAAATGGAAGTCCGAGATAACTTTGGGCCGGAATGATGGACAGGGACAAATAACCACTTTATCCCTTTGGACCACTTAATAGGGACTGCGACAGTATAATGTAGCCAATTCTAATACCCTGTGGGCCGAGGTAAAAGCCACCAAAAATGTCACCTTATGGGATAACGTAGGTAAGGGAACCTCCTAAATATTCTCAAATGAAGGGCAACCAAACTGATAAGAGGCATGGAGGAGCTCAGCTATGAGGAAAGATTAGAGGAACCGAATTTATTCTCTTCTGAGAAGAGGAGATTAAGGGGGAAATGATCAACATGTACAAATACATAAGGGGTCCATATAATGAACTTGGTGTTGAGTTATTCACTTTTAGGTTTATCACAGAGACTGAGGGGCACTCTTTATGTATGGAGAAAAAGAGATTTCATCTCCAAATATGGAAAGGTTTTTCGACAGTAAGAAATGTGAAAATGCGGAATAGACTCCCTCCAGAGGTAGTTCTGGTCAGGTCAGTAGATAGCTTTAAAAAAAAGGCCTGGATTCTTAACTTAATGTACAGAATATAACTGGGTACTAACATTTATAGGTAAAGTTGATCTAGGGAATATTCTATTGCCTCTCGGGTGATCAGGAAGGAATTTTTTTTTTTGCTTTGATGGATTTTTTTGCCTTCCTCTGGATCAACTGTTTGATTGTATGTTTTTACTTTTTTTATTTTATTGGTTGAACTAGATGGACTTGTGTCTTTTTTCAACCTGAAAAACTATGTAACAATGTGTAACTATGTATTACTGAACAATACAATTTTCACAGACATAACCTACACTGTTTTAAGGTTGTTAAAAGTAATTTTGGCTGTGACGCCTGCTTTTTTTTATCAAGCAGTAATAGGCCTAAATTGACCCATGAAAGTTGCAGCCACAACAAAACAAAATGCTATAAGAAGATGTTATCTTTAAAAAAAAATATCTAAAACCCATCACATTGATACAGTTTGCCAACAACCCCACATTCCCTGACCCACCTCCCATTCCAGTATACACCATTATTCCCTAAATGTTCAAAACATAGACTATGATTTTGGTATAAATTGGCTAGCTTCAGAATAGTATGTAAGCAATATATATCAAACAGAAAGGCAAACAGTTTTATTGCAATAAAAAATAAAGTGTTTTAAATTATAAGACAATAGCTAGGAATATTTTAGAGTGGCTAGACAGTATGTCAGTAGATTGGTCAGGCCACAATTTAGAGGGTGTAAAGAGGTGGATTTATTCTTGAAATACAAATTAAAGTGTAATATCTGAAAGACATTAGACACAATTATTTTAAAGGGCCTAGGCAGTATTTAAGCAGTTTGGCTAGGCATCCTACAATACAACTGGTTATTCAATTCTGAAAGACAATTGGAAAAATACAATATTGTGGCTTAGCAGTATGTATGCAGCTTGGTTATGCCACAATTTAACAGGTAGAAACAAGGCAGGTTGATTTATGAAATAAGCAGAGTGTATTATCCGAGAGACAATAGCCACAAATATTTCAAAGTGACTGGACAATTTGTTACTAGCTTGGCTAGGAGACAATTGAAGATGGCATGTTTTACCTTGAAAAAAAACATTAATTAACAGACAATAGCTAAAAATATTTTTGAGCACCAGAATAGGTTACAAGCTTTGAGGCACAAAGCAAAAATGGAGTGAACATTCGAAAATTTGCAGCCAAAGATGAGCTGTGGAAACAATGTACATCATATTCTGATTACCGGAGCACCGGGATAGGCCAGAAATTTTGAGATAAAAAGCAGGATTTACCTTGCAACAAACATTATAAATGTTGCAGCTGAAGTTGAGTTGGGAGACCTGGAAAATGGGTTAATAAAGCAGGAAAGATTGTGGAAGGGGAGTTATGGGCCTATTGATACAAAGGATATAGTGGCACCTTCCCCCATATGTAGAAAGTGTGCAAAAAATAAAAAAGGCACAGATAAGCCCACCAAAGTCAGCAGAGCTGTGCCCTTCAAAGGGGGATTTAAGTGTGCTTCTAGAAAGTATCTATATATGCATATACCTGTAGGTATCACACACAGAAATTGTAAAAAATGATATAAATTTTATTTAAACATATAATGTAAAAAAGATTGACATCAATACATCTACAAAAATCAACAGGATAGACAGATTTGTACAAAATTATCAAATACGAAAGGTTGCTGGAGCTACGCGTTTCGCAATGGGCGCTTCCTCAGGGTCCAGCATTTGATGTATATAATTTAGAAAGTGTATCAATTTTGATTATCCTAATTTGATGATATAAGTAGATGGTGTAGATGCTACTTGTTAGGTTTAAAATCAGATAAGAACGGGGAGTAAATCATAGAACCAAAGAGTCCTTTCTAGTGAGCTTATTTAAAGTGATGTGTGCAATATAAAGTAACCAAATTAGTGAGAATAATGTCAATGTTAATATAGAATCCACATATCATTCATAGAATGTAGATAATAGATCGTGATATGTGCAATGACATATATCAATGGGGCCAAGTATGATATATGAATTCAAGGGTTAAATATAGCAGAGTGCCCAGTGTCCAGTGGATATTTATTCCGGATATAAGATCAGTTACTCCAACTGTATATATCTGCAAAAGTTCGGCAGTCTAGGTGTAGCCCTGGGTTAGTAAAGCATTTGTTTGGTTAACTTTCTTCCCTTTTTTTACACAGAAAAGGAGAGCATTGTTGGCTATTACACAAAATAAAAAATGTTGGTGTAAAAAGGAATTGTTATGGCACCCTGGGGAATCCATGTGCAGCAGTATTGTCCCCTTATAAAGAACCTGGTTGGAATTGAGCCATGTTTTCCCACTATACTGTTAACTTGACCAATTAAAGATTAAAATGACATCGGGATTTTTCAGATCTGGAAGAGAGTGTATTCTCAAATAAACAAACATATACATATCTATTTCTGTTTATTTATTCCTGGTATAATAATTTCTATTGTATTATGTTTTCCCTGTGTGATCAGAGCAGGATAATATTTGCTTCGCATGGCCTGCAATGAATCCCTAAACCATCGGGAACCTGGATGGCCCCAGGATGCGCTCTTGTGTGAAGTGTTTGCACTTGCAGCTGTCTCTCATCACTCCAGAATACAGACAGAAGCTCTTTAAGTGTGTGAAGCACACAAAATAAACTTCTGTCACTATCCATCTAAAGAAATGATGATAGAAGCTCTATTCAAAGAACATCTCTGCAAATCCAGAGGATGAGTACCCCATCTTGTCCTCTTCTGCGTATATACAGATGGCAAGCAACAGAGCTCTTATTTATTAGGGGGTCTGATAATTAATTTTTTATTTCCCAAACATACCAAAAAGTAATACATATTACCAATTCTTGACATAGTGTACGTTCTAGTGTCATTGATATTAAAAAGTAAACATCTACATGTTCAAGCATCTATATTCATATCTATGTAACCCAACTGCATACATAGCTGGGATACTTTCATCATTTTATGTCCACTAGCTATGAAGCAGGGGAAAAAAAGTAAAAGCTAAACTGGCCCTGAGTGGTGATTGTTTATATTCAGATGACAAGCACTAAGTGCCAATTATCCATAGTGAGCAAAAAAATCTATGTTGTCTAAGTTAACCACTTAAGCCCCGGAAGATTTTACCCCCTTCCTGACCAGGGCCTATTTTGCGATTCGGGACTGCGTGACTTTAACGGACAATTGCACGGTCGTGCGACGCTGTACCTAAACGAATTTGACGTCCTTTTTTTCCCACAAACAGAGCTTTCTTTTGGTGGTATTTGATCACCTGTGCGATTTTTTGATCATGCGCTATAAACAAAATAAGAGCGACAATTTTGCAAAAATAACAATATTTTTCACATTTTTTTATATGAAATTCCCCAAAAAAATGTAAAAATCAAAATTTTTTAAAATTTTAGGCCAATTTGTTTTATGCTACATATGTTTGGTAACAAAAATCGCAAAAAGCGTATTTTGATTGGTTTGCGCAAAAGTTATTGCGTTTACTAACTAAGGGAAAGATTTTTGTCATTTTTGTTGTTTTTTTTTTTTTTTTTAACGAGTAATGGCGGCGATCTGCGATTTTTTTTGCGGGACTGCGACATTGCAGGAGACAGATCGGACCCTTGACTGACATTTTTGACACTTTTGGGGGTACCAGTGCGATTTTTTGATCATGCGCTATAAACAAAAAAAGAGCAACAATTTTGCAAAAATAACAATATTTTTCACATTTTTTTATATGAAATTCCCCCCCCCCAAAAAAAAATTAAAAATCTAAATTTTTTAACATTTTAGGCCAATTTGTTTTATGCTACATATGTTTGGTAAAAAAAAAAAAAATCGCAATAAGCGTATTTTGATTGGTTTGCACAAAAGTTATTGCGTTTACTAACTAAGGGAAAGATTTCTGTCGTTTTTGGTGTTTTTTTTTTTTACGAGTAATGGCGGCGATCTACGTTTTTTTTGCGGGACTGCGACATTGCGGCGGACAGATCGGACCCTTGACTGACATTTTTGACACTTTTGGGGGTACCAGTGACATTACTGCAGTAATCAGTGCTATAAATATGCACTGTTACTGTAAAAATGACACTGGCAGGGAAGGGGTTAATTTTTATTGGTGATCAAGGGATTAATGTATGCCTGGTGCTTACTAACGTGTGTGGGGGGAGGTGACTGAGTGACACAGGGACAGATCGCAGGTTCAGCTATGCTGAACCCTGCAATCTGTCACTGTTTGTCACTTAGGAGATCCACCCGCTTTGTTTACACAAGCGGGTGGATCTCCACACTCGATTCCCCGACGATTGAGGAAGAGCAGCAGCGATCGCCGCCGCTCCTCCCCTGGCCCGACTCCCGCTGTGACTGAATCCCCCGAGATAGGGGAATGTCTGGCGAAATAGGTCTACGTCGCCAGACGCTATCGAGCCACTAGTAGAGCCGTTATCGAGCCGCAGTAGAGCTCTAGTGAGCAGCGGCAAAGTGGTTAATACTGGCCTTTTAGAGCTAGATAGAAAACCAGGTATAACCGTAAAAACTACCTTGAAATAAATCAGATTGGGGTGCTGCTGCTGTATTTAAGCCAAGGCACAATGTAAAAGTAAAAAAAAAAAAAAATGAATTATACATGTTAAATATGTGATGCCAGAATACGGTGTTGCTGACGTTGTCTACAAGAATAATATGTTCCATTGGGAAAAAAAGAATTATATGTTCCATAACACTGCATATAGCTTAAAGTTATCTCCTAAGCAGTCATTTGAAGGATTGTTTTTGCCTCTGTTACCTTCAAAGCTGCATAAAAAAAAGGACTCCCCCACTACTGCTTTTCTTGCTTTGGGCACATATTCCCCGTGGCAATGCTAAGCCCCTTATGCCCCTTCTTTGACAATACTTGGCAAATTAGCCTTGACAATAGTCAAAATTGATTATAAGCCTCCCCTGATTTCAATGGAGTGGAACTTGGGCTTTGCAATTACCAGAATTATTGAGTTCAATAAACACCCCATAAATTGTGGACCCAAACACATTTGCCCATGACTATTTATTACTAGTTTTTTTTTTTTGAGTCTCCCTATAATATAACTGCATTATCTGTTTATCCTGCCAGTAGTTTGGCTCTTATTTCTACTTCCTTTAACAGGATGACAGCAGTGTTATTCTACAGTGAAATCATACAGCAGTGTTCATAATCTGTGGACAGGCTAGTTTTAGATTCCTGATGCCCCACATGCAGCCCACTGGTCATTGGGTAACATATAGAATGCAGAGTGTCGATGGGGTGCTGGGCACTGGAATATTCTCTGTGTTCCAACACCCAGCACTGAAAGAGAAAGCTATCTCCACCCAAAGTACAACTTCCAGAATGGGGAAAGAGAGTGGCATGGGAGAATGTGATGGGTAAGTGATCACTGAAGGGGAGGGGGGGGGGTACCTTTTAATGCCATGAAAACCTGGAGGGATGGATAACGGGAGTTTGATTTTACTACTGCCATGATCACCAATGCTGAGGGTAATTAAGGGTTAACTTTCACTGCCTCTGACCACCAATGCAGGGGGAGTTAAATGTTACTATGTTATTGCCAGTGACCAGCAATATGGGGGGGTAAAATGTCACTGCCCCCTTCCTTTCCCTTCTGTCCCTTACCTGGTTAAGAGGTGACCTTTCAGGCCTTTATGTCATATTATACAATGTTACATGTCCTAGACCAGTGATGGCGAACATTGGCACCCCAGATGTTTTGAAACTATATTTCCCACAATGCTCATGATAGTGTGCGGTATAGTTGAGAATCATGGGAAATGTAGTTTTAAAACATCTGGGGTGCCAGGGTTCGCCATCACTGTCCTAGACTATTCTTCTTATTTATGCATTGTGCTTCCTAATGAATGACAAGCCTATTGCCATTCAGGCCTCTCTGCTGTTGATGATATATTGTATAACTGTCTACTAAAGAACTGTTGACAAAAAAAATATAAAATGTCACTGCCAATGACCACCAATGCAAGGGGGTTAGCATTCACTACCCCCAAACACCAATGAAGGGGGGGGGGGTGATTAAATTTCACTGCCAGTGACCACCGTGAGGGGGGGGGGGGGTAATAGTACTACCGCTAGTGCAGGGTCAGAAGAACACATAACTCAACCCAACAGAGGGGCGGGTGCTGTGTCAGTCAGTGAATCTTAGAGAAAAGGATTTTACGGTAAGACAAAAAAAACAGTTTTCTCTTTCGTTCACTGATGGACATAGCTCCATGTCTTCTAGACCACTGGGATGTCCCAAAGCAGTATCAACATGAGGGGTGGGAAAAACACAGCAATACGTAGAAATCCCAACATAGCCAAATCTTAACATAGCCAACCAGGTAACAACAGGAGCTCAACCTGGAACAACTGGAGCTCACCACCCGGAAAAAAATAACACCATCAAGAAGCAGAAGCCTCTGCAACCGCAGCCTGCAAAACTTTGCGGCCAAATGCCGCATCCGAAGATGCAAGTGCATCCACCTTGTAAAATTTTGTGAATGTGTGTGCGCACGCATCAGGGAAATCATGTAGCTATGCTCTGCTATAGCGGACGCCGACACAGAGGGAGAGCTGATACCCGGAGGGAATCAAAGAGGGAAAAAGATGTACTGCCCTCTTGAGCTCTAAGCGCCCCTGTTCGGAGAGGAACCGGGGCTTTCCTTTCCGGGTGCGATTCTAGTGGATCCAGTAGAGGGAAATGTATCCATGGCATCGGCATTTCAATAAAAATTCACAAATAAGTAATAATTGGTCATAGTAACAACATTGGCCTTAACCACTTGCCGACTGCCTAACGACGATTTACGTCGGCAGTCAGCCCCCTCACAGGCAAAGTGACTTAGGTCTACGTCGCTAGCCTGTGAGGCTCTAGTGAGCGAGCGAGCGCGCGCCGCCGGAGACGCGCTCCCGCTCTCTCACAGACCCCCCCGCGCGAGTGACCAGTGGACCCGATGTCCGCCGTTCACTTGCGATCTTCGGTTACACCGGGAGAAAGGCAGGCGGCTAATGTAAACACAGCCATCCTGTCATTCTCCCCTGTGTAACAGCACAGATCATACGGTCCTGCTATGTAGGACCGTTGATCTCTGCTGTTACACAAACAGCCACATCCAATCACAGTTAGAAGCACGCCCCTAGGGACACACTTAACCCCTCCCTCTCAAATAAAGTTAACCCCTTCCCTGCCAGTGTCATTTTTACAGTAACAGTGCATGTGTATAGCACTGACTACCGTAGTAATGTCACTGGTAACCCCAAAAGTGTCAAAAATGTCAGTCAAGGGTCCGATCTGTCCGCCGCAATGTCGCAGTCCCGCAAAAAAAACACAGATCGCCGCCATTACTCGTTAAAAAAAAGAACAAAAAAATGACAAAAATCTTTCCCTTAGTTAGTAAACGCAATAACTTTTGCGCAAACCAATCAAAATATGCTTTTTGCGATTTTTTTTACCAAACATATGTAGCAGAAAACAAATTGGCCTAAAATGTTAAAAAAATAGGATTTTTACATTTTTTGGGGGGAATTTCATATACAAAAATGTAAAAAATATTGTTATTTTTGCAAAATTGTCGCTCTTTTTTTGTTTATAGCGCATGATCAAAAAATCGCACAGGTGATCAAATACCACCAAAAGAAAGCTCTGTTTGTGGGGAAAAAAAGGACGTCCCTGTTCCCAGGGGAGAAGGGGTCCCTGTCTCCAGAAAAGAAGGAGTCCCTGTCCCCAGGGGAGAAGGGGTCCATGTCCCCAGAAAAGGAGTCCCTGTCCCCAGGGGAGAAGGGGTCCCTGTCCCCAGAAAAGGAGTCCCTGTCCCCAGGGGAGAAGGGGACCCTGTTCCCAGGGGAGAAGGGGTCCTTGTCCCCAGAAAAGGAGTCCCTGTCCCCAGGGGAGAAGGGGTCCCTGTCCCCAGAAAAGAAGGGGTCCCTGTCCCCAGGGGAGAAGGGGTCCCTGTTCCCAGGAAGAAGAGGTCCCTGTTCCCAGGGGAGATAGAGTGGGGTGGGGATGGGATAGAGTGTGGGGAATATGGGGTCATCTCACTCACCATTCCCAAGCTGCAGTGCACTCATCCTCGATCACCTGGGCTCCCTTCAGCAGCAGCACGGGTGGCTGATCAGCAGCATATCTCAGACTCCGAGGGCGACCGATGTATGACAGGGGGGAGGAGGGGGGCTGGCCTTGCAGACAAGTCTGCTGTGTCCTCCGGCTCTCCTAGGGCTTCTGTTGTGTTTTCCTCATACACAGCACCTGTGCGTATGTATAATTTGCGCGGCAGCCGACTCGGGGGTGGGGGCGGGACTCTGGCTGGGGAGGAGACGTTGCTGAGAGCGCTGAATTGGAGAAGCCAGCTGAGCACAGGGGCGGGAAATTTCAAATTGCCGCCTGGATCTCCGGCTTGCACACCGGTTCTGCGAACTTGTTAAATGTTAGTAACAGGTTCCAAAGAATCGGTACAAACTGGCTGAATCCCACCACTGGGTTGAGCTAGTGGTTTCTTTAGAGGGGGTGTGTTTGTTAATTATCATTCAGAGTTGGAATGATAATCGTGGAAGGTGTCTATGAAGCTCGCTTTCTTATTCCTGCATTTTTAAGGAGAAGTGTACAAATGGTAACAATTTTGAATCAGTCTCTTGATCAGGGTTATCCTGGGGTTTCCTGAGGGATACTGTAAATTTCCCTGGTGTTGCTGATTTTTTACAAGGATTTTGGTGAATGGACCATAAGGAGGGGGTATTTTCTTATATGGACTTTACTAGTATATCCCTTGATCAGAAAGTCACAAACAAGGGGGGGTGTTGGAAGGTGCTTGAGGGTTCCCAGTGTGGTCTTTCCTTAGGCAAATCCTTCTAGAAAGAGGCGAAAGCTTTCTGCTTCGTTGAAGCCAGGAGATAATGTGGCTTTAAGAAGTCTGAACCAACGCATTTCAAGTTGCCACGGTGTCTTATTCCAGTCTACTCCTCTTGCCGGGATATAGATTCTGTCAAGGGCCATAAATGTTGTTCTGGGCATCTTGTATCTCTTATGGTTGTGTGCAACGTGTCTTCCAGCTCCCCTGTCAGCTTCACTGGATCCTATGCAACTCAGCTCCACACCTGGTTCACTAGGCCAACTGCCTAAGACCACCTTCCTCATACTCAGCAGGAGGAGAGACAGCTGTCTGCCTCCTCCTGGGACTCTGCTTCCCACCAAAGATGCCCTGTCACATGTCCCCTCCGCTTTTATGGGCAATCCCAGGATGCATTGCAAGAATGCCCTCCCACTGGGACTCCCACAAAAGCTAATGTGTCACTGGCTGAGTTTCCTCCACTGTCCAGCAAGCTCCCTCATTGGATACAGTGGGGACACTCCCTCAGACCTAGTGAATCACACCTGGAGACATGTAACAGGCAACCTAATTGATCAGGCTCCCCTAGCACCTACCTAGCTAGGAGGGTGCTATACCCATTATTAAACACTGTTCCTACTCAAGTTTGGAAAATCTGTATTACATTACTCATAAACGGTTATTCTTTTTTGGTTTTTGTTACCTCTCTGTAAAACCCAATAACATTCATGAAATACAAAAAAATGTCTTGCCTTTAGAACCATTTCAATCACTAATGCTGTGTAATGGCACTTTTCCACTGCAAGTACCGGCTCGGCTCTACTCGGCCCTGCTTGGCCCTGCTTGGTTTTCCACTGCATGGTACCGCATGGTACGGTGTTGGAACGATTCGGTACGGTTTGGTATGGTTTGCTTTTCCACTAAAGTAGTACTAAAGTAAGTGGGATAACAACGATTCTCTGACCAATCAGTAGCTAGTAGTGACTGCATGCAAAGGATTGTGGGATATGGTACCGGTATGGTACCTCTTGGAACCACAATCGAGGTGGTACTGTTTAATGGCACTTTTCCACTGCAAGTACCGGCTCGGCTCTACTCGGCCCTGCTTGGCCCCGTTTGCTTTTCCACTGCTGGTACCGCATGGTACGGTGTGGGAACGGTTCGGTACGGTACGGTATGGTTTGCTTTTCCACTAAAGTAGTACTAAAGTTAAGTGGGTGGGATAACAACGGGGTGGGTGGGATTCTCTGACCAATCAGTGGCTAGAAGTGACTGCATGCAAAGGATTGTGGGATATGGTACCAGTTATGGTACCTGTTGGAACCACAATCGAGTAGGTACTGTTTTTTCAGAGCCGTACCGTACTGTACCGTTCGGTTCCATGCAGTGGAAAAGCGCCGCCGTACCGTACCGAACCGTTCCGACACTATACCATGCGGTACCAGCAGTGGAAAAGCACAAAAGTGTGCCGAACCGTTCGGTTCCATGCAGTGGAAAAGCGACATTAGAGAGCCGTACCCTTCGGTTCAATGTAGTGGAAAAGCGCCGCCGCACTGTACCGTACCGATCCGTTCCAACACCATACCATGCAGTACCAGCAGTGGAAAAGCACAAAAGCGAGACGAACCGTTCGGTTCCATGCTGTGCAAAAGCCCCATAAATCTAGTTATGGTATTTCACCTGTGATTCCTCAGAGAATTTGAAAACATATTACTGGGTAGAATTCAGGGAATGGTAAATTCTAAATCCTGATCAGCAAAATCTCACATAGAAAAACCTGCATATACATTAAATGTAAATGTAAAATGTGATTTCTTACAAAAATGATAACATTACAAGAATTTCCTCGTTACATTTGCATTGTTTTAGTTGGTATTTTAGTCAGTGATTTTCACTTCTTCATTGGCTAGGTGCCCACTGAATATTCACATTCCATTAAGAGCTGTTATCTATAGTGTGACAACCTCTCTTGGCCTCTGTTCAGATTGTTTGGAGGAGTCTAGATGTGCATATTAGAATCAGTTGTTGTGCTGCTTTTGCATGTGCATTTTGTATTACTTAATTACCATTGTGGATTGTAGGTTTCTGGTTATATTATAAAGATATCTTTTGCAAGTGTTTACAGGGAGACATACCGAATAATTGATTTGCATAACTCAACATTTTATTTTATCATAAATTCATTTTAATTATATTTAGCATAGTATTATAATTTTCTATACAGAAATTACATAGCTCAAACATTTTGCACAGCATTTTACTAAATAAAGGGAGACAGTAAAGTTACAATTCAAAGAGAGTTCAAAAGGCCCTTCATGTAAGAGCTTTCAATCTAAAAAGCAGGCAGGCACATACGGAGAATCACCGGTACCAAGGCTACCTATAGGGTCATGAATGGGTATCATGACTCTGAATGGTGTATAACCTAAACCATTATATAGCCTGCCTCCATATACTTATGGTGGACTATCTGGAAGTATATAACCCGGCATCGCTTGGCATGCTCCCTATTCCTTATTAAGGTGGACTCTATGTGTGAGTTGGACAAGTGCGTCCCTAGGGGAGCAAAATAAATTATAACACAAGAGCCCGGTTATCATGTTCCCCCTGGCTCTGTGAACCAGGAAGAGGAAATAAATCCCTACAGAGGACAGGATGGAATGATTGTCACCGTTAGACGGGGGCTCCATATTATCCATTTAGGAGAGCACTATAGACAAAGCTCGACACCTGTATTTGTATGCCTGATCATAGGGACCGTGATTCTCCTTACCTGTCATCTTAACCTCCATATACAGCAAGAAATATCGGTATTGCTCGGTCTCTCTGGCCCTGACGAAGCCTGATGCGAAACGCGTTGGCTCATTTGGGACCCACAAACCGAATATCATCAAAGACTTATTGCACCAACATCAGCTTGAAGCATGTATTGCTCCCATAACAGGTAGATATTTCTGTGCTGTGGTTTTTAATATATGTCTTGTATATGAAGGATGTTTTATGTGTGTCATTATACATCCCCCATTGTATATAAACTTTCTTTTAAGATATATCAATAAATTATTTTATATTAATGTATTGGTTCTCTGGTCTTTCTTCTCCCAAATCAGCCTGGAAACCCCTACTTTGTCTCTAGATATTTGTTTTTGCATATATTGGGGCATGGGCTTACTCTCACGGTAAACCTTTTCAATCTAAAAAGCAGGGGGACGTGATACAATGGGTAATAAATGAGGGATGCGCTAATGGAGAAAGTAAAAGCATGTTTTTTTAGGTGGAGGCAGTATAGCTTTCCATGAGGTGATGAAATTTGAGGGGCCACCTAAAGGCAGACAAAGTAGGAGATAGCTAGACAGATTGGGCTTGGAAGTTTCAGAGGAAGGGAGAAGGTCTGAAGAAATCCTGGAGGCAAATATAGGAGGAGGAGATGAGGAAGTTGAGAGGAGCGTGGAGGACAGTATGGGTGGTATTTTGAGATGAGGTTGGTGATGTAGCTTGGGGCAGAGTTGTGGATGGCTTTGTATATTGTTGTTGTTATTATAAGAATTATATTTTTTGGTTGTTCGAAAGTCAGTGGAGGACTAGGCAGAGAGTGGCGGAGGACACTAATTGCTTAGTAAGGTGGATATGTCTGAAAGCAGAATGAATGATAGATTGATCGAAATAGCCTGTGTAAAGGTAGGCTAGTGGTGCGGGGGATGCAATAGTTGAAGCAGTGGCCAAGAATTAGTAGGTTTGTGGTGTCATCAGTGCTTTAAGTGGGCCGGTACGCACCAGTACTCAGTACCGCCACTTCCAAATATGGCTCTTGAGGGTACCGCCACCTCTCCGTGCGCCTTAGCGTACCGGTACGCTCATTTTGGACATCTGCGCCAGACCAGTCACCACCAGTGAGTCCCCCTGGCTCCGTTGTCCCAGCCCAGGTCAGCAGCGGCGGCAGAGCTACCATGCTGCTGACCTGTACTGCACTGCACTGGTTGCTATCGCCACTCGGCGTCTAGCAACCAGTGAGGTCATCTGAGGAGGAGGAGAGCGAGGCCCCAGCATACACTGCTGAGCCTCCTCTGCTGCACGCCGAGTGGAGTGTTAGCTCCACCCACCTTCTCCCTCCAGCTACTCCAGGCCAGGCCAGCACAGTGAGTCCTGTGTGTCAGCCTCCCCCAGCCTAAAAACATGAGAAGGAGCAGTTCTGGGGACCCTGATGTGGGATGGGATGGGGGGCTCTGTGGGGACCCTAATGTGAGGGGGGGGTGCTCTGTGAGGACCCTGATGTGGGGCAGGGGGCGCTCTGTGGGGGCCCTGATGTGAGGGGAGGCTCTGTGGGGACCCTGATGTGGACTGGGGGGGCTTTGTGGGGACCCTGATGTGGGGTGGGGGGGCTTTGTGGGGACCCTGATGTAAGGGGGGGCTCTGTGGGGACCCTGATGTGAGGGGGGCTCTGTGGGGGCCCTGATGTGAGGGGGGGCTCTGTGGGGGCCCTGATGTTAGGGGGAGCTCTGTGGGGACCCTGATGTGAGGTTGGGGCGCTCTGTGGGGGGCCTGATATGAAAAAAATGTATAGGCTATAATAGAGTACCGGCACCTCTTTTGGGTCACTTAAAGCACTGGGTGTCATTGATAAGAATGGACCTATTTTAAAGATATTATGGAAGTTAAGGGAACAATATATGGAGAATGATTGGATGTGAGACTCAAAGGAAAAGTCAGAGTCCAGGATTACACCTAGCACACTCTCATGAGGGGAGGGACTGAACGTTTTGCTATTGATCTTGAAAGAAATGTTGAGGAAGGGGCATGGAGGAGGTAAAATATTATGATCTCAGTTTTGGAAAGATTGAGTTTGAATAGATGGTGCGATATCCATACTAATATGTCAACAATATAATAATGAGTGAGAAGACTGACTGGGTGTGAAGAAGAGCATAGAGATAGATTTGAGTGTTGCCAGCATATAAATGGTATTGGGAGCTTTGGGAGGCTATCAACTGACCAAGGGAGGAGGTGTAGACAGATAATAGAAACAGTCCAAGGACAAAGCCTTTAGAGACCCCTTTGGAAAGCAAAAAATGGATGGAGGATGTAGAGTTGTAGGTGACAAAGAAGGTGCACTGATAGGTTGGAGGACAACCAGGAAAGAGCAGAGTGTCAGAGGTCAAGGGAGTCATTTTTTTATGGAGTGCTAGGTTGTCAACTGTATCAAAAGCAACAGAAAGATCTAATAGTATGAATAGGGAGTATCGGCTGTTGGTTTTAAGAAGTAAGTCGTTAGTGACTTCTGCAGGGAGGAGATCCAGGCTAAAGGTACAGCAATTAACAAGCATCAATACACACAGATAGATACAGAAAAAGAAAACTTCAGATGACATGCAGACACTCAGGACCAGGTGGAGCTTGGAATCAAAATGTTTGGAAGTAAAGAAACCTTTCTTAAAGTGGTTGCTAAGCCAATTTTTTCCTTGTTATAGCTCCCTCTATTAGATAACATTAAGCTCCCCAGTGAATGTCATTTTAAAAAAATATGCTGTATAATACCTTATTTATGAGCACCGCTTGGCACTCACGTGACTGCCCACTGGTCTCCTCTCCCGATCTGATAGCTGCAGGGGGAGGAGCTGGGTATCCCCCGCTGACGTCAGCCGGGACGAGAGGAGGATACAGGTCACGTGAGCACTGAGCAGCTCTCGTTAATAAGATATTATACAGCATATTTTTATAAATGACATCCACTGGGGAGCTTAATGTTAAATAAGAGAGGGAACTATAGAAAGCTAAAACAGTTTTTATTACAGCAGGAGGGGAGGATCGGGGAGCTCACAGGCAGGGAGGGGAGGGGGGAGGAGGACTGGGGAGGACACAGGAGACAGAGAGCAGGGCTGCGGTTGACGCAGGCACGTACACTGACCAAGGTGTCAGGGCTCCTCAGCCATGATATTGTTCAGGTACAGCGCCACCTAAAAAATAAACCCTAAATGTAAAGGAAATAAACCAAAGTCCATAAAGTCCATCTGAGGAAATTTAATCAGGTGTAGAAAGATATGCTCGTATGTTCCAACACCAATCGTGCAAAAAAATTCTTGCTTCGTCCCTTCCGGTGCAGGCGCGTCATTCCCTGCTGAACAGCTTCTGGGCATGCCCAGAAGCTGTGCAGGGATGACACGCCTGCAATGGAAGTGACGAAGCAGGGCCAGTGCAGGGCATTCTGGGACTCTGATGTCACCGAAGAGGACACCGAAGAGGACGCTCTGGCTTCAGCTGTCCACACCTGAGATGGCAGCGCTGGAAAAGACATTTTCAAGGTAAGTATTTCTTCTAAAAGGTAAGTGAAACCGGGGACAGTTCTGAGGCTATTGCTGCTTAAATGCACTCAGGGCCGATCCGAGGCGGGTGCGGGAGGTGCACTGCACCCAGGCGCCGCGTGAGGGGGGGCGCATGCCGCACATAACTTTAATCTCCCGCAAGTCGCGGGATTCTTACTGCAGCCACTACAATTATTTTTTTTTTTATAATTCCGGCACACAGGCGGAGTCAGGGCTCGAGTCCTGCAGGAGAAGCCAGCGAAGTTATGTTACTTCGTAGCTTTTGCGGGTTGATGTCCCACACGCTACAATCTCTGGCTGCTCTGTACGGCACGCAGCATCTGTCTCCCCCAGCCGCCCTTTACAGAGCAGAGTGAACCCGCCCCCTCCTCCCTCGGCTCTGTCTGATGTATACAAACAGAGGAGCTTGGGAGGAGGAGATCGCTGTGGAGTGTCCATCTTCCGTGCGGATCTCAGGTCTGTGATTAGAGCAGACACACAGTCACACACACTATACATAACTCTTCTTGCGGGGTGGGGGTGGGTCAGAGGCACTCAAGGAAGGAGAGTGAGGGAGACAAGCTAAAAGTTATTACTTGCAGGGAATGAGGTGTGTGTGTGTGTGGGGGGGGGGGTTGGGGTTCTAAGTTCTAACAGAATACTGTATGTCCTAGAGAGGCTTTGGAAGAAGAGATGACTTATGCTGGGGGAGGGGGGTTGGATATGAAATCTGTCCACCCCCACCCCCCCCCCACTCCCAGCACAAGTCATCTCTCCTTCCAAAGCCCCCCTAGGACATACAGTATCCTGTTAACCCCCCCCCCCCCCACCCAAAATCAATGAGATGCTGGCTGCTAAACAACTGATAGAGATGCAGGGCAATCGCCCATGTGCCCGCATTAGTGCCCCCCCTGCCAGGCAAGTCCAAGTCAGTGGAGCCAGGTAGGGTGTACTGATATAAAGGTTCCCCCATATATCAGGACCCACCCCTTCCTTAGTGCATTCACTCTGCGGAAGGTGGTCTCTGGTGATCAGAGTCCCCCCTATATCAGAGTTATTGGCATTCCCCTTTACATTAGTCTGCAGGATTCCCCTTATAGTGCAAGGGGGAACTCTGTGGACGCTGACGTGAAGAGGAACTCTGATGTAAAGGGCAACGCTGCGGACCTTAAATAAGTGAGAACTCTGATGCAAAGGTGAACGCTATGGACTCTGATATAAGGTGGTCTCTGGTCACCAGAGCCCCTACCTTCTATCAGAGTTCTCCTTTAGAGCATGATCTGCAGAATTCCCCGTCAGAGTTCAGTTGCACTGTAAGGGGAAATTCTGCAGACTCTGATGTAAGGAGGGACTCCGTGCTGACTGGGTTACATTAATCGACCTTCGTGCACTGCCACCACAGAGTCCACACCACAGAGCCAGCACTGCCACCACAGAGCCCACACCACAGAGCCAGCACTGCCACCACAGAGCCCACACCACAGAGCCCACACCACAGAGCCAGCACTGCCATCACAGAGCCCACACCACAGAGCCAGCACTGCCATCACAGAGCCCACACCACAGAGCCAGCACTGCCATCACAGAGCCCACACCACAGAGCCAGCACTGACGCCACAGAGCCAGCACTGCCACCACAGAGCCAGCACTGCCACCACAGAGCCAGCATCACAGAGCCAGCACTGCCACCACAGAGCCCAGCGCCACAGAGCCAGCACTGCCACCACAGAGCCAGCACCACCACCACAGAGCCAGCACCACAGAGCCAGCACTGCCACCACAGAGCCCACACCACAGAGCCCACACCACAGAGCCAGCACTGCCATCACAGAGCCCACACCACAGAGCCAGCACTGACGCCACAGAGCCAGCACTGCCACCACAGAGCCAGCACTGCCACCACAGAGCCAGCATCACAGAGCCAGCACTGCCACCACAGAGCCCAGCGCCACAGAGCCAGCACTGCCACCACAGAGCCAGCACCACCACCACAGAGCCAGCACCACAGAGCCAGCACTGCCACCACAGAGCCCACACCACAGAGCCCACACCACAGAGCCAGCACTGCCATCACAGAGCCCACACCACAGAGCCAGCACTGACGCCACAGAGCCAGCACTGCCACCACAGAGCCAGCACTGCCACCACAGAGCCAGCATCACAGAGCCAGCACTGCCACCACAGAGCCCAGCGCCACAGAGCCAGCACTGCCACCACAGAGCCAGCACCACCACCACAGAGCCAGCACCACAGAGCCAGCACTGCCACCACAGAGCCCAGCGCCACAGAGCCAGCACTGCCACCACAGAGTCCACACCACAGAGCCAGCACTGCCACCACAGAGCCCACACCACAGAGCCAGCACTGCCACCACAGAGCCCAGCGCCACAGAGCCAGCACTGCCACCACAGAGTCCACACCACAGAGCCAGCACTGCCACCACAGAGCCCACACCACAGAGCCAGCACTGCTACCACAGAGCCCAGCGCCACAGAGCCAGCACTGCCACCACAGAGTCCACACCACAGAGCCAGCACTGCCACCACAGAGCCCACACCACAGAGCCAGCACTGCCACCACAGAGCCCAGCGCCACAGAGCCAGCACTGCCACCACAGAGTCCACACCACAGAGCCAGCACTGCTACCACAGAGCCCACACCACAGAGCCAGCACTGCTACCACAGAGCCCAGCGCCACAGAGCCAGCACTGCCACCACAGAGCCCACACCACAGCCAGCACTGACACTACAGAGCCCAGCGCCACAGAGCCCACAGAACACAGCACTGCCACTACAGAGCCCAGCGCCATAGAGCACAGCACTGCCCCTACAGAGCCCAGGACCACAGAGGCCAGCGCCACAGAGGCCAGCACCACAGAGGCCAGCATCACAGAGGCCAGCACCACAGAGCCCGGCACCACAGAGGCCACAGAGCCCGGGAACCACAGAGCCAAGCACCACAGAGACCACAGAGCCCGGCACCACAGAGGCCAGCATACCACAGAGCCCAGCATACCACAGAGACCAGCATACCACAGAGACTGGTACCACAGCCCAGCACACCACAGAGACCGGCACACCACAGAGGAGCCAGGAATCAGGACCAGCAGCCAAGAATCAACGACCAGCAGCCAGCCCCAAGGCCCCAGGATCAGAAGCCAGCCCCAAGGCCCCAGCAGCCAGACCCCAGGAGGACCAGCAGCCAGACCCCAGGACCAGCAACCAGAAAACAGACCAGCAGCTCAGCCCCAAAAACCAGGACCAGCAGCCGGGAATCAGGACCAGCAGCCAGGAATCAGGAGGACCTGCAGCCAGACCATAGGACCAGCAGCAAAGCCCCAGAAGCCAGGACCCAGTCCCAGAAGCCAGGCCCCAGGACCAGCAGCCAGCCCCAGTACCCATTATTTAAGGTAAGTGAAGTCTTCTAGTCTTGGGCCTTGGCATCAAAGTGCTATTAATTAATATAATATTGTTTATTTTTCTATTGTTCAGTGACACTCTAATGTAGTTTCTCATGGGGGCTGGAGGGGACTCTTTCTATCAGAGACTCTCCAATAGGCACAGAGAGGGCCTCTGTAAGATAAACCCCCCTCCAGGTTCCATTAGACTCCGTTGTAGTCTCTAATGGGGCCTGGTGGGGGGTCTTTCTAACATAGATTTTAAAATGCACACAGAGATGACCTCTGCTTGAGAGACCCCCCCTCCAGGTCCCATGATACAACCCCATTGTAGTCTCTAATGGGTCCTGGTAGGGGGGGGGGGGTCTTTCTAACAGACAGTCTAACAGAGGCCCTCTCTGTGTTCCTTGGAGAGACCCCCCTCCAGGTCCCATTAGGAAAAGGGGAGGAGTTAGTAAGATGACCACGCCCACATGGGGGGCGCCATAAATATTTCTGCACCCAGGCGTCTGCTACCCTAGGATCGGCCCTGAATGCACTAGCCCTGACTGTTCCGAGGGTATTGTTATCTAAAAAATAATTTTCAGGGTGGAACTCCGCTTTAATTTAGCCTGTAAACTCAGGTGTTGTCAGGTCAAGAATCAATGTCTCTAAGGTTCCGTTCACATCTTGGCATTCCGGATCATGGACAGAATCACCACGATTCTGCCTGCGATCCCGAATCATGGCAAATCGCGGGACATCCGTGCGATTCTCACTTCCAATGGCACCACAAATGCAGCACGATTTTGCCTTGGTTGTCACCCGGCAAACAGAATAGTGGGATGCCTGTTGCGCAAAATAATTTGTACTTTACTTACTTACTTATTAACCACTTGCCGACATATACTGCGGCGGTCAGCCCCGGCCAGGCAAAGTAAAGCAGGCCATAGACGATTCGAATTTCGTACGATTTATCGTTCGATAAACGAAAGCGGCACTCGTGCACATCATCGAGTGTACCATCAATGTGAGCCGAAAATCATACGACAAAACACTATTTTTTGTGCCTTTTAACCACATCTCTACCGGACACGCTACCTACTGTTCTGTGTTTTGTTAGGCAAAATCATACAACTCCCCCACTAATGATACCAAATTCGGCCGATTTTCGCAAAAAAACCCAACATGTTGGATATGTGAATTTTTGCTGTCGTACGAAAATCGAACGTTTTACATACCACACTAACGATACGAAAATCGTTCGATAACACTGCCATTTACGATTTTCGAACGAAATTCGAATCGTCTATGGCCTGCTTAACGTACCGTTACGTCACTAGCCTGTAACCGGCTTGTGAGCCAATAGCGGGCGGTTCCCTAACAAGTCAGTGCGTGTGACCGGCGGACCCAATGTCCGCGATCGTTCGCCGGGAAGGGAGAAAGGCAGGCGGCTAATGTAAACAAGCCGCCTGTCATTCTCCCCTGTGTAAAAATGGAGATCAGACGGTTCTACTATGTAGGACCGTTGATCTCTGTTTTTACACTAGTAGCCATGTCCCATCACAGTTAGAAACACGCCCCTAGGACACACTTAACCCCTCCCTCTCCAATACAGTTAACCCCTTCTCTGCCAGTGTCATTTTTACAGTAACAGTGCATATGTATAGCACTGATTACTGCAGTAATGTCACTGGTACCCCCAAAAGTGTCAAAAATGTCAGTCAAGGGTCCGATCCGTCCGCTGCAATGTCGCAGTCCCGCAAAAAAAATCGCAGATCGCCGCCATTACTCGTTAAAAAAAAACACCAAAAATGACAAAAATCTTTCCCTTTGTTAGTAAACGCGATAGCTTTTGTGCAAACCAATCAAAATACGCTTTTTGCGATTTTTTTTACCAAACATATGTAGCATAAAACAAATTGGCCGAAAATGTTAAAAAATGTTGATTTTTAATTTTTTTTTTTAAAAAAATGTGAAAAACATTGTTATTTTTGAAAAATTGACGCTCTTTTTTTGTTTATAGCGCATGATCAAAAAATCGCACAGGTGATCAAATACCACCAAAAGAAAGCTCTGTTTGTGGGAAAAAAAGGACGTGAAATTTGTTTAGGTACAGCGTCGCATGACCGCGCAATTGTCCATTAAAGTCACGCAGTAAAAAATCGCAAAAAAAACCCTGGTCAGGAAGGGGGTAAAATCTTCCGGGGCTTAAGTGGTTAATTATGTACTTTTTTTTTGGGCGGGGCAATTCTGTTTGCGTGATTTTACCGTGATTCATCGGGCGACAATCGCAGCAAAATCGTGCAATGTTTGGGGTGCCATTAGAATTGACGGGAATCGCACGGGCATCCTGAGATTTGCCATGATTCGGGATCACGGGCAGAATCTCGGTGATTCTGCCCGCGATCCGGAGCACAGAGATGTGAACGGAGTCTAAGTCTCAAAGACTGGTGGAGCTTAGCACAAAATCATAGTACAGTGCCTTCCAAAAGCAGTGCAAGAAAGCCTGTATATTCCCACAGCAATCAATTGTATAAAACTCAGGTTTCAGTGGCTGGAGTGGACTTTGTGACTTTGTCGAATCTGTATTATTTCAGGTGTGCCATGAAATTGCTCTTAACTCGATTAACAGTTCAAGTGATTTGCTAGCACTGTGCTGTTCTATTTTAGTACCAGAACATTATTTCTATACTCTGCACCAGTGAGTAGGTTTCATTGTTAAGTGTTACAAGGCCACAGTCCAGACAAGTAACTAAACTCCCTATGAGAGCTTCACTTAATTCTAGACCTTGTTACTATTGTTATGGGAGATCTGTTAATATTATAATGTCTTCACTTTCAAGGTGTATGGTAAGTGGTAAACTCAAAATAACAAAGCATTAGTGTTCATTTTACACACAAATAACAGACCAGTATCATACTACAGAATGAAAATGGATACTTTATATCTGTCAGATAAGAGCTTGAATAAATGATTTTTAGATTTCTTCAAAGATGGACATATTGGGAGATTTTGGAAGGTTACAGTTTATGACACATCAAGAGGGGAAAGGAGGACTTTTTTTGTTACTTACGCAAACGAAGGTAAGTAGCCATTCTGGGATAGGAAATCAGGCACATTCCCAAAGCAGGTCACTTTTCACTGATATCTAAGATAGACCAATTTTAATATACTATATAAGATGCAGAGATGTATAGTAACTAAGTAGAACTACTTCACTACTGTACTTAAGTACGGAAAGGCGGTATCTGTACTTTCCTAGAGTAGAATTTTTTTCTCCTACTTCCACTTTTACTTCACTACATTTTTTCGATGATTTCAATACTTATACTCAAATATTTTTTTTTTTGTGCTGCATAGTTACTCGATACAATTATAAAAATTACCACTGCCAGAATGGAAGGTTTCATGAAGCTCAAAACATGTGTATTATCAGCGCATACAAAAATAAAAGCTACTGTATGTATAAATAAAAGCTGCATTTGAAATAATAAAAAACAATATGATGTTCAAACTTTTGACTTCTTTCTTTAATAACTACATAACACAGTACTTGTACTTTTACTTTCAGTACTTGAGTAGCATTTTTTTTTTCAAAACTACTGGTACTTTTACTTTCAGTACTTGAGTAGCAAAATTTAAAAAAAAACTACTTGCAATACTTAAGTACAAAAAATGTTGAATACTTTAGTACTTCTACTCAAGTCACTTTTTGATCGAGCACTTCCACTTCTACTCAAGTCACTTTTTGATCGAGCACTTGTACTTTTACTCAAGTATGGGTTTCGAGTACTTTATACAACTCTGATAAGATGTGGAACTTGTGAACACAATGTAGCACCTTCATAGGTAGGTGCTAGGTGGATAAACGCTTAGCAGCTTCATCTGCTTATCAGGGGAGCCTGATTGTTAGTTTTGCCTGTTGCATGTGTCCATGTGTGATTCATTTGGTCTGAAGGAGTGTCCCCACTGTATCCAATAGGGGAGCCTGTTGGACAGTGTAGGAAACCCAGCCAGTGACACACAGGCTTTTATGACTATCCCAGGTTGGCACAACAGTGGTGCATCCTGGGATATGTGATAAAAGCCACAGGCACACGTGACATGGTGTCTTTGGGTGGGAAGCCAGGTCCCAGGAGGAGGGTAACGGTTGTCTCTCCTCTTGTTGCTGAGGAAGGTGGTCACATGTGGTCGGCCTTGTGGACCAAAAGTGTGGTGCTGAGCCAGGAGGTCCAGTGGATGCTGACAAGGGAGTTGGAGGCAGAGCGACCCAGGGAAAAACAGTACCGGGAAGCTTGCCAGGGGTCTGTCCAGGAAGGGGACCACTCCAGTAGAGTGTCAGTGGACAGGAGGTCAGCACACACAGCAAGTGAGAAAGGGGGTGCGAAGTTAGACCCTGAAGAGTAACCTAAACAAGAGTTCATATTCTTATCTTCACTTCAGTGCAGGGCCCTCTTAAATATTGATTGGACCCTGGGCAAACATTTTCTTGGGCCCACCCATATTCATTTATCAACTGTTTGCAGGCAGTGGGGGCTCAAGAGGCAGCTACTTTGGGCCCCACAACAATGACTATGCCCAGGGCAGCTGCCCCTTTTTCCCTGTGTTAAAGACGGCCCTGCTTCAGTGGCAAGGTGAGGCAGCGACCTTTCCGCACACATTGCAGTTAGTTGTCCTCAGGATTGTGCATAGTTCAAGTTGGAGTATCGCACTCATCCCTTCTCCCATCCCAGTTCTAAAACAAAACACAAAAACCAACATCCCCTGGACTGTTTATTGACTGAGCCAAGGACTTAAAATGCTATTTGTCTGTTACCAGTTGCTAAGGGTAACCCAGGGGAATCCAGAAGGTGCAATTCTCAGCAGCTCCCTAGGGGGCAGTGCTACAACAGTATGAAAGTAGCCAGGAGAGTTCAGTGAGTATGACAGAATGTAGTATGTGCAGGAAAGGAGAGAGGTGGGTATGACAGGGGTAATTTGTGCAAGAGAGGAATGCAAAGGGTATGAGAGCAAACATTATGTGCAGGAGAGGGTTGTAAGAGTATGACAGTGCACAGTATGTGCAGGAGACATGTGTAAATAATATGACACCAGTGCAAGAGATGAGGGCAGAGAGTAAGACAGTGGACCCGATGTTCCTGTGGGAGATGTGGTGGGGGTAAGCTAGTGTGCAGAGAAGGCTGTGCCAGTTTATAAAATGTACAGCTAGGGCAGTGGTTCTCAACTGCGGTCCTCAGGACCCACTAACAGACCAGATTTTAGGTATCACCTTGGGAAGATGCAGACTAGAGTACTGCAATCACTGAGCAGCAAAATATATATTTCAGTTATCTTGCAAACCTGGCCGGTTAGTGGGTCCCGATGCCCGGAGTTGAGAACCACTGAGCTGGAGTATGTCAAACTGGGCTGAAAAAAAAATAAAAAATAACAGACTCCTCCATTCACACAAAGGAGGTGGATGGAGGAATTTCCCACCTACTGGAACATTGCACTCTGACAGTGGCAGCCACTGCTGTCAGAGTACACTGATCCCCTCTTTGGAAGTTGATCAAAAGTCTGAGCATTATCAAGCGATGACAGGAACACACTGATCAAAATTTGGTCAGTCCAAACCAGCCAAATTTGGGTCAGCATATCACCAGCTTAAAACTTAGTTGGTAAGGAGTGGAGAGTGTTGGAAGATAGGCTGTGATGCCTATAAGATAGGCTATCTGATGCTATAAGTCCATCTGTTGTTGTTGTTGTGACTGTGTTTATATGTTCATATTTAAAGCATGCGTAGTAGGGACACACCCATGAAGCCGCAAGGCTTCACTGCTAGGTTCCCTTACCGGCAATGGCGGCGGCAGCAGCACCCAACAGCCGATGGAAACATCGGCTGCGGTGCCGACATCGCTGGACTCCAGGACAGGTAAGTGCCCTAATATTAAAAGTCAGCAGCTACAGTATGTGTACAGTGTGTGTAGCTGCTGACTTTTAATTTTTGGAGGGGGAGGCTGGAACACCGCTTTAATAAATAAAGCAGAGCTTCAGTCATTCTGAATATCAAATCTTTCGCAATGAAGTTAAAAAAGAAAAAAAAAAAACAGAGTTTTCCCGTCACATAGTTGAGTTTTTAACCACTTTACAACCGGAGGATTTTCCTGTCTTACGTCTGGGCCACTTTTTGCGATTCGGCACTGTGCGACTTTAACTGACAATTGCGCGGTCATGCAACGCCTTACCCAAACAAAATTTATGTCCTTTTTTTCCCACAAACAGAGCTTTCTTTTGGTGGTATTTGATCACCTGTGTGATTTTTATTTTTTGTGCTATAAACAAAAAAAGAGCAACAATTTTGAAAAAATAACAATATTTTTCACATTTTTTATAGGAAATTAGATAGATAGATAGATAGATAGATATGTAGCACCACCCCCGCAGGAGCTGCTGATTATATTATTGGGTCTACACCCTGCCTAACAACCCAATCAAATTGGCTCGATCCCTCCTCAGGCACAACTGACCCAGAATAGGACTGGACTATCAAATAGATACACAGGTTGGAATACAATACTTCACTATGCAACAATACCTTGTTACCTTCTTGAATAGTAGTCCTTCTGGGTGACACAATGGAACAACGCACAAGATTGTAATTAACCAAACTTAGTTTACTATATATCAAATTGAATAGGGGAGATACAATACAATACAATACAAGTCCATAAAAGGTTATTTAAAACAGCTTTAAAAAGGTAAAAGAATACCCCCACACTCCTCCTGCATTAAGGCTAGACACAGTACCAGGTAGGTGGGCCTATCTGAGTCCCTCCCCCAGAGTTCTCTTCTTTCTTGTTGATCTTCGCTAGCAAGGTTATTGAATAGAGCTCATTTGTAATCCAGATTAGGAATAAAGATCAAGAGAGAGAAAACAACGAGCTGTTAGTTGTCACCGCAGGGTGTCTGCGTAACTGAGCAATAACTTCTGCGAGAGAGATAAGCCTCTGGCAACTCCTTTACAGACCTTATTGTTTGTCTATGAGTCTCCTGAGAGAGTATGGTGATAAACCCCGGGGTTTTATCACCTCCTGCTGCGCTACCGCTATCTGTAGATAAAACTGTCTCTTCAGCAGATAAAGTCAGTTATTGGGCATGTGCCCTCTCACCAACAGAAGTTTCTCCTTCGCGCGCTTCCACTGCGGTCTCAGTCCTTTGGCTATATGCCAGCCGCGCGGGGTCCTTCTGGCGGATGACTTCCGGTCTCGGCAAACAGCAGTATGACCTCCAGGAATGTGCCTCGTGCTTGAGATGGGACGGTTCCACGTCGTCCCTCCAGGCTAAAAGGCTCTGGCCCAATATCCAGTGTCAGTCCTTCACTCTCGCTCGCTGGTTCCTCAGAGTCCAGCGCAGAAAGGCCCCCCTTCGCGCGCTTCTCTCTCCTTTAAATAACCTCCCCCATAGTGCCGTGCGGTGCAGCCGTGCACCCTGGATCTTGCAAAGCAGCCTGGGAGATGTAGTTTCTTCATCTTGTGAAAAGGAAGTCACAGCCCGGGAAATTCCATGCAGCTACCACTAGAGGGAGCCTAGTTCCTTCCCACATATCAAACAGTGTCTTTAGGCATGTTTAACCCCGCTACACACTCCCCCCACTTGAGAAACTTTGGTCCCCAAAGAGGTCAACAGTATGTACCCTAGTGCATAGGTTGGCATTATACAACAAAAACATTAACATTTTGCTGAAATAAGTCAATCTGAATACATCCAATTTTGTATTCTAATAGCAGTGCAACAGTAAAACGATAAAGTGCAATTAATAAGCAAATAAGTGATTTCTACAGTGTTAATATAGTGCTGATTTCTAGTGCTTTTATATAGTGCTCCTTTAAAAAGCACATGTGCCTTTGCAATTTCTTAAACACTTACATCTTAAAGTTTGTGTTGAAAAAAAAACATCAAAAGGTGAGAAAGAGAAAAAAACATATAGTGAGGTCAGAGCAACAAAATGTGCGCAAACATTAACTCACAAAGTAAACCAAATTGTGAACATCAAAAACTGTGCTTATTATAATGGCCAAACCCAATATCCTTATGTACAAACTTAAATGCAAACGTTTTCTACTTCAATACTTTGTTCTCATGATCTCTCACAGACCCCCCAAAACTTGGGTGGCTTGTACAGTTGTGCCTGGGGGTGAGCTAGGGTTGTCCCCCACCAAATCTACAGTGGAGGAACTAGGCTGGTCAGGAGATCTTTTGGAGGTAAAAACAGCTTCTTCCGAACATTCACCCAATTGATCATAGGTCAGTCTCTTAGGTGGGTGAATGACTCTCCTTTCCCTCTGTTCCCGTGGAGGCATGCTCTCAGAGGTGCTAGGATCAGGCACTTCTGAGGATTCTTCAATGTCCCCCTCCTCATGTTCCAACACAGAGGAACCTGATGGTTCAAGAGAGGTCAGTTCTTCTTCAGAGAAGGGTGCAACCTCCTCCTCAGGATCTTCATCCTCAGCTGCTTCTTCTGGAAGCATATGAAAGGGTATGAATTCAGGGGCTTCTGCCCGAAGGGCTCCTCTATCAGCCAAGTCAGATGAAGACAGGGAGGCAGGTGTGGGTTCTGGCAACTGAGATGACCACAACCAGTCGGGTACCTCCTCTTCATCTTCCAAATCTTCAGATGGAGAACTTCCCTCTCCCTCATCTGGGAGCGTCGTCTGAGATCTGGTAACTGGTCTGGACCGGCGAGAAGTCGAAGGGGCCTCTGACAAGTCTTCCACAGGGGGCATACGAACCGCTTCAGAGAGAGGCAGCAAATGGTTCCGATGCCAAGCCTTCAATGGACCCACACTTCCTTCAGGCCGAATTTGGTACACAGGAAGGTTTGGCAGTTGCTTGCAGATAACATAAGGTTGGGACTTCCAGCGGTCTGCCAACTTGTGTTTTCCCGGGACACCCAAGTTTCTCAACAAAACCCTGTCCCCTGGTTGCAGGTCATGGATCCGAACTTTTAGGTCGAAATTTTTTTTATTCCGCAGTCCACGTTGATCAGATGTGGCCTGAGCCTTGTCATAGGCCGCTTTCAGACTCTTCCGCAGTCGGTCCACATATCCTCTATGCGATGCTGAAGAGGTATGATCAGGCGAAATGCCAAAGGCCAAATCCACTGGCAACCGAGCCTCCCTTCCAAACATCAGCCGATAAGGGGAATATCCAGTAGCATCACTGACAGTGCTGTTGTAGGCATGCACAATGGCAGCTACGTGCTTGCCCCAATGCTGTTTCTTCTCTGAGCTCAAAGTCCCCAACATATCCAAAAGAGTCCTGTTAAATCGTTCAGGCTGGGCATCCCCCTGTGGATGGTAGGGAGTGGTTCTAGTCTTTTGAATGCCTAACATATCTAACAGTCTCTTGATCAGTCTGCTTTCAAAGTCCCTTCCCTGATCAGAATGGAGGCGTTGTGGTAACCCATAATGTACAAAGAACTTCTCTACAAGAACTTTGGCTACCGTTGAGGCCTTCTGATCCCTTGTTGGGAATGCTTGAGCATATCTGGTAAAATGGTCTGTTACCACAAGGACATTCCCCTGGCCACTCAGATCAGGCTCTAAGCAAAGGAAATCAATGCACACCAGCTCCATGGGTCCCTGACTTTGTAGATGGCCCATTGGGGCTGCTTGACGTGGCAGAGTCTTCCTCTGTATACACCGGACACAAGAATGACAGTATCCTTCAACTTCGGCCCTCATACAAGGCCAGTAGAACCTGTCCCTGACAAGCTGAAAGGTTCTTTCGGGCCCCAGATGGCCATGATTATCATGAAGAGCGGCCAGAACTCCCTCTCTGTATTTAGCTGGTAAGAACAGTTGCCACTTCTCCTCCAGATCTTCAGATGGACCTCTCCGGTAGGCCACTCCTTCTCTGATCTGTAACCGGGTCCACTCTCTATGTAACAGACGGGCCCCCTGAGGGGAGTCAGTTAGAAGCAACTCAGGGCTCTGGATCTCCAAGGCTTCCAAAAGAAGTTTTCCCAAAGGGTCTTCCAACTGCTCCTTCCGCACGTCCCTTTTGGACAGCCGGGGCAAACCCTCCCCTTCAACCTGGGTCACCTGGCAGTAGCATTTGGGTACTCCGATAGCCGAAACCCCAATCTCTTCTGCTCTTGACCCTCCTCGGGATCGAAATTCAGTTCCCTGATATAGGGCACGCACCCCTTCTGGAGCCAAATGAGTCCATTCTTCCGCAGGTTCCTGTGGAACATGCAACCTTCTGGATAGGGCATCTGCATCCCTATTTCCGATTCCTGGCCGATACTTCAGGCCAAAATTGAAGCTAGAGAGGGCAGCCAACCATCGATGTCCTGTTGCATCCAGCTTGGCCGTAGTCAACAGATAGGTGAGGGGATTATTATCTGTCTTGACAATGAATTCAGCTCCGTACAGGTAGTCTTTCAATTTGTCAACCACTGCCCACTTCAAGGCCAAGAATTCAAGTTTGTGAGTAGGATAATTCCTTTCAGCAGGCAGTAGGCTTCTGCTCACATAGGCAACAGGTCGCAGATGACCCTCATGCTCCTGATAAAGTACCCCCCCCAGCCCATCTCGGCTGGCATCAACATGCAGTTCATATGGTTTTGTGGGGTCCGCATAGGCCAACACAGGGGCAGTGGTTAGGGTTTCCTTCAGCTGGACAAAGGCCCCTTCGCATTCTGGGGTCCACTGATCCTGGATGGATTCCTTAGCCTTCCGGGGGCCCATGGTGGACTTCGCCGGCTTTACCAACTCAGGGACATCATCTTCTTCATTCTTCAGGAGCTCATTTAGGGGTCGGGCAATCTGGGCGAACCCCTCCACAAACCTCCTGTAATAGGAGCAAAAGCCCAAAAATGACCGGAGTTCGGTCACATTTGTGGGTCTCGGCCAGGAAGCAACAGCATCCAGCTTGTCCGGGTCAGTGGCCACCCCTTCTTCAGACACGATATGGCCCAGGTAATGGACCGAGGACTGATAGAATTGGCACTTCTCAGGAGAAAGTTTCAGACCTTCTTCATGTAGCCTCTTCAAGACCTTTTCCAACCTCTCCTCATGTTCTTCTAAAGTTCTGCCAAACACGATAACATCATCCAAGTATACCAGTACCTCTATCAAATTCATATCTCCAACGGTCCTCTCCATCAGCCTTTGGAAGGTAGCAGGGGCCCCGGACAACCCCTGAGGCATGCGATTGAACTCAAAGAACCCCACAGGGGTGATGAAGGCTGTTTTCTCCCGATCTTCAGGGTGCATGGGGATCTGATAATACCCACTCTTTAAGTCCATCACACTGAACCACTTCGCCCCTGACAGACTCTGTAGGGCATCTTCGATTCGAGGAGTGGTATACTGGTCTGGGATGGTTCTTCTGTTCAGCGTTCGGTAGTCGATACAAAGCCTCAAAGATCCATTTTTCTTCCGGACTACCACTATCGGGGAAGCATACGGGCTCCTGGATTCTCGGATAATCCCGATCTTTTTGAGCTCTGCCAGCTGTTGACGTAGATCTTCTAAGTCACCTAAGGGGACTCGCCGGACTCTCTCCCTGAAAGGCTTGTCCTCACTCAGGCGGATCTTATGAGTAGCGCTCCTGGCACATCCCACGTCAAACTCGTCCTTAGAGAATATTTCCCTACATCGAGCAAGTTGTGCCTTGGCCCTCTTCACCCATTCCGGCGGGAGGGCAGCGTTTCCAGAGCAAAGCTCCTCTATAACCGCTTCACCCTGTTCCTTTTCTTTGAAATCAATGGGGGCAACTGGGGTAGCCGGGTTGACTTGGCCCAGGAGCACTCTGGCCGGTACCTTCACTGGTGTAATAGAGGTGTTTCTGACACTCACTAAAACCCTTCCACGGTTTTCCTGTAACACCTTCAAAGGGATCACCTCAGGGATCACTTCTATCCCTCTCTGTCTCTCCTTTTGACCTGATTCAAAGATAATGAAGGGACCCGGCTGTTGCCATGTGAGTTTAACAGAAGCCTTAAAACAGGCCACCTCTCCTGGCTGTAAGACCTTTTCTGCTCTATCCAGCTTCCAGAGTCGTCCAACTCCTTCTGCGGGGGTCTCTTGCTCCAACACTAATCGTTGGTAGGCCTGCCGTAGCATGGGATGGATCCTTGGCGCCTGAGCATCTTGTCCCTGGACCAGTTGTATCAGAAGGCGCCTTACCAGGTCAGTGTTTGTTCCTACGATGAGAGAGCTTTTGTTGGCCCCTGGTGGACGAGGACAGACCACCGCTAAGGTGTCGAAGGTTTCCGCTTCACCAGCCACTGATGGATCAAAGGTCAACTTGATTGGCAGATACCCGTCATAGGGAAAACTTTGGGTCCCAATACCCCATATCTCCAGATCTTCCAACTTCTGCAAAGGTAGATGGGTAAGATATTTATCATAGAAGTCTCTATACAAAAGAGTCACCTGGGCCCCTGTGTCAAGGAGGGCTCTTGTGTAAATTCCTTCCACCTGAACCGAGACCACTGGGGAGGGCCCGACCAAGTTAGTTGGGAATTCTCTTGATGTAGCCTGGTTGTCTGATTCAGTTCTCTGTACCCTGGCCCTCTTCTCCTTTTTCTTCCTTGATCTGGGCCCCCGCTGAACCCGGTGTGCATTGACTTTCCTTCCCTCAGTAACCCGGAGTCTAGAACTGGGGGTATTATATTTGGGTCTGACCCCCTGACTCAGTTTCCCTGATCCTGCACCACTTCTGGAGTCCCTTAAGACTGGCGGACACCCGGTTGACTCCTTCACCGGTGTCCTCTGAAGTTTCCCGCTGGCTCGCGAGGTTTCGCGGCAGCATTTCCTGAGCTGGGACATACCCTTCTAACATGCCCAACTCCCCCGCAGTTGAAACAAGTTAACAATCTTGCAGGCCGTGGCTCTGGATCTGTGCTGAGACTAACAGGTTCATCTGGCCTCTCCGATATACTCCCCTTGGGTAGAGTGGATACCTGACCAGTCAGGATGGACACCATTTCTATCAACTGAGACACTTGGGTCTTTAGGAGTTCAACTTGAGAGTCACCCTCTTCCACACTTATCACTCCAACTCGGGCAGTTGAGTCAAACTGCCGACTTTTCTTCTTGTTGTCCAACATAACCTCTTCCTCTCTGACCATTCGAATCAGATCGGGGTATTCTAGAATGCCGCCATCTCGACGAGTTCGTAACAGTATGGCAATGGGATCTAAAGGTTGAGCCCCTTTCAGAACCTGTCGTGCACGAGTCTCATCTATTTTCCGGTGGTCTATTCCTTTCTTTAACAGAATCTGGTGGATAATCCTATCCAGACGTTTAATGAATTCGGACAACTTCTCCCCCTCTTCTTGATAACAGTGGTCCAACTGGTAGAGAAGTTCAGCCGCGTTCTCCGTCCGACCAAACACATCTTGCAGAATGTCCAAATAATCCTGTGCAGTGCAGTTCTTCTTGCTAAGCTTTAGATTACGTACAGCCTCTAATGCAGGTCCCCTTAAACTCTCTGTGATTCTCTGCTTCTTGTGCTGTTCTGGTACCTCCCATTCCTCCAAAGCCTGAGTGGCGGTATCTAACCACTCTTCGAACCCATCTTCTGCTGAAGGCACAGGCTGTTTCCCAGAGAATGTCCGGAGCTTCCTATATCCAGTCATCAAATAGCTCGAGGAGTCCCTACTACATTTTGCCACAATCTCCCCAAGAACAGCACACAGTTCTGAGCTAAAAGTCGACAAAGGTGATGACTCAGGATGCCCTTCTTGGACACCTTTTTCTTGGCTGGATACCCCAGGGGTGGTGGATGAGGGACCCGCAATAGGAACTCCTGGATGTATCAGGAAAAGTTCTGTTTGGTCAGTAGTTTTTACACTGTTTCCGTTGAAATAATCAGGGACCCCCTTCCTCCACTCACACAGTGCATACGTGTGTGGGACAGTGGCGTCAGTTTTCATGTCAATCACCCAAAATTTCCTGTCTGTGGATAGTGCCCTCAAAACAGGGAGGAGCTTTTCTTCAGTCCAGGCTTCTCCCTTGATTTCAACCACCAGGCCATTTTCCACTATGACATTCTCTTCCTTGCACCACTCAGCAGCAGCGACAGGATCCATTTCTGCGTGGGAGGGGATTCTATGGCTGAGAGGGTTGTATTGCAGGACTGTAGAAATCCCGGACGAGCCCCCACGTGTAGCACCACCCCCGCAGGAGCTGCTGATTATATTATTGGGTCTACACCCTGCCTAACAACCCAATCAAATTGGCTCGATCCCTCCTCAGGCACAACTGACCCAGAATAGGACTGGACTATCAAATAGATACACAGGTTGGAATACAATACTTCACTATGCAACAATACCTTGTTACCTTCTTGAATAGTAGTCCTTCTGGGTGACACAATGGAACAACGCACAAGATTGTAATTAACCAAACTTAGTTTACTATATATCAAATTGAATAGGGGAGATACAATACAATACAATACAAGTCCATAAAAGGTTATTTAAAACAGCTTTAAAAAGGTAAAAGAATACCCCCACACTCCTCCTGCATTAAGGCTAGACACAGTACCAGGTAGGTGGGCCTATCTGAGTCCCTCCCCCAGAGTTCTCTTCTTTCTTGTTGATCTTCGCTAGCAAGGTTATTGAATAGAGCTCATTTGTAATCCAGATTAGGAATAAAGATCAAGAGAGAGAAAACAACGAGCTGTTAGTTGTCACCGCAGGGTGTCTGCGTAACTGAGCAATAACTTCTGCGAGAGAGATAAGCCTCTGGCAACTCCTTTACAGACCTTATTGTTTGTCTATGAGTCTCCTGAGAGAGTATGGTGATAAACCCCGGGGTTTTATCACCTCCTGCTGCGCTACCGCTATCTGTAGATAAAACTGTCTCTTCAGCAGATAAAGTCAGTTATTGGGCATGTGCCCTCTCACCAACAGAAGTTTCTCCTTCGCGCGCTTCCACTGCGGTCTCAGTCCTTTGGCTATATGCCAGCCGCGCGGGGTCCTTCTGGCGGATGACTTCCGGTCTCGGCAAACAGCAGTATGACCTCCAGGAATGTGCCTCGTGCTTGAGATGGGACGGTTCCACGTCGTCCCTCCAGGCTAAAAGGCTCTGGCCCAATATCCAGTGTCAGTCCTTCACTCTCGCTCGCTGGTTCCTCAGAGTCCAGCGCAGAAAGGCCCCCCTTCGCGCGCTTCTCTCTCCTTTAAATAACCTCCCCCATAGTGCCGTGCGGTGCAGCCGTGCACCCTGGATCTTGCAAAGCAGCCTGGGAGATGTAGTTTCTTCATCTTGTGAAAAGGAAGTCACAGCCCGGGAAATTCCATGCAGCTACCACTAGAGGGAGCCTAGTTCCTTCCCACATATCAAACAGTGTCTTTAGGCATGTTTAACCCCGCTACAGATAGATAGATAGATAGATAGATAGATAGATAGATAGATAGATAGATAGATAGATAGATAGATAGATAGATAGATAGATAGATAGATAGATAGATAGATAGATAGATAGATAGATAGATAGATAGATAGATAGATAGATAGATAGATAGATAGATAGATAGATAGATAGATAGATAAATTATATATATATATATAGATCATTATTAGATAGATAGATAGATAGATAGATAGATAGATAGATAGATAGATAGATAGATAGATAGATAGATAGATAGATAGATAGATAGATAGATAGATAGATAGATAGATAGATAGATAGATAGATAGATAGATAGATAGATAGATAGATAGATAGATAGATAGATAGATAGATAGATAGATAGATAGATAGATAGATAGATAACCTAGATAATTGGATAGTATTAAATTAATTCATCTAGAATTCAGGAACCAAGGGGAGCTTTCAATCACTGACAAATTGTCAGTGATTAAAATTTTTGTTAAGGCTGGGTTCAGATATATGTGAATTGGATTCGTTTTAGACCGTATCCAATTCACATGACATGTGAATGTGACCGTCTCTCAATGGAGCCAGCTCACACATGGCGGCCACAGTGCAGTTTTGAAAAGGGTCCTGTGGGTTTTTGTGTCTGGTTCAGATGCAAATTCAGGGAACAAATTGGCCCTGAATCGCACCTGGACCATTGAACACAAACGCACCAGACTCCGAGCTGCAACCCGTAGCCAAACATGAGTGAACCCAGCCTTAATCTCAAGCAGATCAATTCTCTTGGGTCATATCTACAGCCCAAACTACTTTAAAACCCCTATCATTTTTTTTTTTATTAGGTGCCTGTGCCCCTTTGGGGAGATTTTACTTCAATTCGTGCATTGAAGACACAAGTGGAAACAAGAGGAAAACTCTCCAAAGCAAAGGGAAATCAACTGTTAAACAGTTGTTACCAGAACAAATGTAACCATTGGAAGATTTCTCTTGGTTAGGAAACTATTATAAAAATTTGATTTCCCTGTCTTTTTTATCCAGTGGCAGTGATCACCAGGACAAATAGAGAGGTTGAACCCTAAGAGCCCATTCAGACTAGCGCGACTTGTCAGGCGACCAAGTCGCCTGACAAGTCGCGTTCGCTCGCTCGCCATTGAGTAGTACAGGACCCGTTCTAATAGGAGCGACACAAGTCGCTCCGACTTAGAAAAAGGGTCCTGTACTACTTCGGGGCGACCTGGGAGTGACTTGCATAGACTTCCATTATGTGAAGTCCCTGCAAGTCGCGCCGAAGTTGCGGTGCACAGCACAGGTTGCCCCTAGAAGTCGGATCGTGCCAGTCTGAATGGGCTGTCAATCTCCTCAACAAAGACACAGACAACAATAATAAACAGATATGCAAACCCTTAAACACTCTATTTATGTGAGGTTTACTTTAATTGCACTTAAAAAGTATAAAATAACCCATTCTTTCAAAATTAATTACTAACAAAGTCCATTTTATGAGTTTTGACCTCATTTTTCCAATCTACAATAACGTTGTCTTTATCTTTTGGCTATTTTCCTTTTTGCTCCAACCTTTGCTGGAATGAAAGATAGAGTAGATAACCTAAATGAAAAATAGCCATCTCAGCCGTTAAAGCACCATGCTGTAAATCTGACCACTCTTTACAGAAAGAAAAATCAACCATAAAATGGAAAGATCACCTAGGCAATTCCCAGATGTCCCTTCCAAATGTGCCGTACATGACCACTATCGATTGTCTATGGCTACAATAGACCCAGCCACAATTTTTCAATGTTCCATTTTTCAATTATATTTCCAGGGTGGCGTGTAGAGTACAGAAGGCTAGTTATTGCTTTGACATTTGGACCCTGATGGTGATAATAAATACTAAATCATTAGCCCAAACCAGACAGCACTGAATTGTTTTGTCACCTCGCTGTTGTCTTTCATATCATCCACTATTGTCTGCACCATGCACTGATTGAGCTCTCTGTATCTCAGTATGAATTTGTTTTAAAGTAGGAAGCACATGGCCTTAAGCCATTCCTATAATACCAAAGACAAACAATTTAAACTGTGGATTGAGAGCTTCATGCCTTCATAACTTTCTGTATAGAGATTATCAATTATCACAAATGTCAATCTAGAAAGTTAACCTAAGAGCTAAGACCCTATGTTGGTCTTGCCATTGTTTTGTGTTTTAGATTCTCTCCAGTTATCTTCTTATAAATTAGGTTCTAAAATACAAATTAAATAAAAGCAACCAAAATATATTGAAAATAATTAAGTTCAGTTTATAGTCACATTTAGAAAGGTTTGTTTAGCTATGGGTTACAGTTTGCAAGTGGTGAGGCATAGGTATCATATGAAAATCAGTGTCCTAGTAATAGAACATAGCACCACCCTGGTCTTAAACTGTTATCCATTGTCATGCATTATTCTGTGCTTGTAACTGTAGTTTGTATATCATGTTAAAGAAAATAGGAAATGCTTTCAAATAGGGTGGCTGCATACTTTAAGGAAAGCAAGTCAGCTATGTTTACAATGAACATCCAATAATGTCTAAGGGAAGTAAAAACGATTTGTTTTTAAATTTTGAATTGCCTGTTTGCACATGGCTTGTAGTGAACATCGCCTGGCAAAGGAACAATTATCTACTTAGAAAATTGGAAATTATACAGCAAAACAAGGTTTTTAAAATATATAGTAAAATAGTTATTGATATACTGTAAAATATTAAGTATAATATTCTTTACAACAGCTTATATATGTATGCAGGTATTTCTAAAAGAAAAATCTAAAGAACTATGTATTCATTTTAAGAAACTTAAACTTTTAAGAAACTTTCAAACTGTGGCTTTTAAAGTATATATATATATATATATATATATATACAGTGCCTTGCAAAAGTATTCGGCCCCCTTGAACTTTGCAACCTTTTGCCACATTTCAGCCTTCAAACATAAAGATATAAAACTGTAATTTTTTGTGAAGAATCAACAACAAGTGGGACACAATCACAAAATTTATTGGATATTTCAAACTTTGTTAACAAATAAAAAACTGAAAAATTGGGCGTGCAAAATTATTCAGCCCCTTTACTTTCAGTGCAGCAAACTCTCTGCAGAAGTTCAGTGAGGATCTCTGAATGATCCAATGTTGACCTAAATGACTAATGATGATAAATAGAATCCACCTGTGTATAATCAAGTCTCCGTATAAATGCACCTGCACTGTGATAGTCTCAGAGGTCCGTTTAATGCGCAGAGAGCATCATGAAGAACAAGGAACACACCAGGCAGGTCCGAGATACTGTTGTGGAGAAGTTTAAAGCTGGATTTGGATACAAAAAGATTTCCCAAGCTTAAAACATCCCAAGGAGCACTGTGCAAGCGTTAATATTGACCACTGCAAATCTACGAAGACCTGGCCGTCCCTCTAAACTTTCAGCTCATACAAGGAGAAGACTGATCAGAGATGCAGCCAAGAGACCCATGATCACTCTGGATGAACTGCAGAGATCTACAGCTGAAATGTGGCAAAAGGTCGAAAAGTTCAAGGGGGCCGAATACTTTCTCAAGGCACTGTATATATATATATATATATATATATATATATATATATATATATATATATATGCAAAAATAAATTAAATTAAATCTCCTCCAGTTGTCAAACACAAATTTTCCTTGTTGGAAGATTTCCCCTCATTTTTAAATCTAGTAACAACTAAAAAGTGTCCCCCCCAGCTCTGTCTTGGTCAATGGTTACCGGGACAAATAGAGAAGTTATTATAAGCAGCTTGGACAAAGCAATAAAATTTGACAGAGGATTGAACCATTCCCCATTCTAGGCAAAACTAACCTGCCTGCGTTTGATTCACAGAGGGTGCAGTGAATCCTGTTCGAATCTAGGCAAGCCGTTGACGTCAATGGGGCAATTTCTGTTAGTAATTTCTAGCCATTTGAATGTAATTATGAGATCTGATTTAGTGAACTTACTCCTAACATAGCCCAAATATTTAAAGACCCCGGAAGTTACCAAAATCGGATAAGGAGAATAAGAAACTGAAATGTAAATAAATAAATAATTTTGTTCAATGTGCTTCTTCCTCATGCATCCATTCAAACAGCTGTACATTAAAAATATGTGCATTTTTAAATGAAAAATGTTATGCATTACAAGACATTTTCACACATGTTAAAAAAAATGTTACAAGTAGAAATAGATCTTGCTTTTGGAACGAGCAGCAGACTTAATTCACTAAATAACAAAGAATTCTGTAATATCTGCTAAATACAGAATGCTGCAACAGTTAAATGCAGTGTCTAGGCATACCTTTTGTTGTGTATGAAGGTTAAAAGGAACAATCCGTTCTGATAAGGAGGAGTGAATGATTTAGGAGCATTTTCTTGGCATAAGCTGATATGTTCTTTGTAATAAATTCAGAATAGTTACCTGTGATACTGCTTAAAGAGCAACTCTAGACAAAAAATAATGTCAATCACTAGCATTGAGTTACCAAAGGACTAAATAGATAAATTAGAACAAGCTTATTCAGAATCATAATAATATAATTTATCCTGATAGTACTGACTCCCCTTCAGATCGGGGGGTACTCCATCCACCAATATATTCAACATAAATGCAAAAACTCCCAAGCATTAGAAAAAAAAAAACAAACACCGGGAAATTAGTACATGGCTACCAGCAAGCATATCCAAAAATAGTATATTTTATTATTAGTATCAGAAAAAAAAAGATTTTATTATATCCATATAATTATGATTATCTGTGTGTTTATATAAGTGCCTATGTCCCACACCAATACAGCCACCCAGTGCAAACACTAAGTTTAAAACTTAGTGTTGATGGCAATACAGGCATGTTTGCATAAATTCACAGATCCATGAAAATATCCCAATTTAACTATCTATTAAAGAGGAAATTCCTTCAAAAGGATATATCTATCTGAAATGGAAGGTAAATGCAGTCCTATAAATGGAATGATGCAAACTTTACCTCTACATAACAAATAATCAATATATTTGGAGGTCCCATCACATGCCAGCGGTGTCTTGGTAAAACAAACTGTCTTTATTCTTTAAAAGGCTCATAGGTTCTAACACAAACAATCGTCATGTGTCCTACTTTTTGAAAAGGGGTAATTTGGGGTGGGGGGTTGTGCTATCTTGGCATTTCATGGCCTCCGAAACTGTGATAGGTAGTGAGGAGTGACATCAACAATGTACGCCTTTAGAAAGCCCGAAGGCAGTGATTGGTTTTTGGGGTCCTGTACACGGCTAGACTGCCAAATAGTCTCACACATGTGGTATCCCTGTACTCAGAAGAAGCAGCTGAATGTATTTTAGGCAGGGCTTTTTTTCTCAGAGAATAGGTGCAGGTACTCCCCTCTTCTGACTCACCCCCTTGTCCCCACTCCCTACCCACCTCCGAGTGCTGTACGTTGGTTCCACCCTCTGCCCACCTCCCAGTACCCCCCTTTTAGAGAAAACAGAACCAAGTATCATGTTTTGGCTCTAGGTAATTTGTATGGAATTTGTTAATGATAACTAGAAAAGCAGTAAAATAGATTCCCTGGAATCAGCACAATAGACCCCCCCCAACAATAGATCCCCCCAGCAGCAATAAATCTTCCCCCGCAACAATAGAAAAAACAGTAAAATAGATCCCCTGCAATCAGCAACAATATACCCCCAACAACAATAGCCCCCTGGCAACAAAAAAAATCCTCCCCTGGAACAATCGCCCCCCCCCCCCCCCAATAAATCCTCCCCTGCAACAATCGCCCCCCCCTCAATAAATCCTCCCCTGCAACAATAGACCCCCCCAACAACAATAGCCCCCCAGCAACAATAGTTCCCCCAAGCAACACTAAATCCTCCACTGCAAAAAAAGCCCCACCCACAACAAAATGCCCACCAGAAACAATAGATTCACCCCAGCAACAATATATCCCCCAGCAGCCAGCATCAATAGGCCCTTCAGCTCACCCCACTTGCCCCAGCACCCCTTTGCCATTGCATACATTCAGACTGGAGGTGCCGGAACTGCATTCCCCCGCGTTCCCGCTGAAAAAAAGCCCTGATTTTATGGTGTCATTTGACATATAGCAATGGCATGTTTGAGCAATATATAATTTAAGTGACAACTTTGTGTAAAAAAAAAAAGTATATATATATATATATATATATATATATATATATACTTTTGTCATATTCCCGAAACTTGTGGCAAAATATAAAATATTCCATGAACTCAACATGCCTCTCAGCAAATATCTGGGAGTGTCTACTTTCCAAAATGGGGTAATTTCGGGGGGGGTATGGGTTGTGCTATTTTGACATTTCAGGGTCTCCGAAACTGTGATAGGTAATGAGGAAGTAAAATAAGCGATTTATGCCCATTATTAGCCACACATCACCCACTCTTTTAACCCCTTGAAGACCAACCTTTTTGTTTACATGAAAAAATTATTTTTTTTTTACTAGAAAATTACTTTGATATCCCAAACATTATACATTTTTTTAAAGCAGAGACCATACAGAACAAAATGGTGGGTTTTTTGTCACATGGTATTTGCGCAGAGATTTTCCAAACGCAATTTTTTGGGAAAAATTTTTTTTTTCAATTTTAATGCACAAATACACTATATATTGGCCAATTGTTTGGCAAAATATAAAAGATGATACTATGCCAAGTACATAGATACCAAACATGACATGCTTGATGTAGCACCCTACTAGATAGAGCAACCTGAGGAAAAACAGAAAAACAGTGTCCGTGAGTAGCAGGGAGCTTGCCAGGGGTCTGCCCAGGAAGGGGACCACTCCGGTGAGAGTCAGTGGACAGGGGCTAGCACACACAGCAAGTAAGAAAGGGGGTGCTAAGTTAGACTCTGAAGAGTAACCTAAAGCAGAGTTCACTTTCTATATCTCCACTTCAGTGGCAAGGTGAAGCAGCGGCCTTGCGGCACACACTACCGTTAGATGTCCTGAGGATTTGTGCATAGTTCTTAAGTTGGAATATCCCACTCATCCCTTCTCCCATGCCAGTTCCAAATAAAATCCAAAAAAACAAATCCCCTGGACTGTTCATTGACTGAGCCAAGGACTTAAAGTGATAAGTTTAACAGACTGTTGCTATGGGTAACCCAGGGGAATCCATTCTCAGCAGCTCCTAAGGGGGAAGTGCTACATTTAAAATTGTGCACGCCCGTGCAGCGACAACAAACTACGTACATTTTTAAAGCTTTTACAGGTTACCACTTTAAATTTAGAGTAGGCCTACTACAAGAATTATTGCCCTCGATCTGACGTTCGCGGCTATACCTCACATGTATGCTGCCATTGCTGTTTACATATGACACCAGACCGATGCAAACACGGGGGGGGACAGGGGTGCTTGAATTTTTTTTTTTTTTTTTTTTATTTTGCTTTTTTAATTTTATTTTGACACCTTCCCTTTCATTTATTTTTTTTATCATTTTTATTGTTATCACAGGGAATTTAAATAGGGGGCTTTCATACTCCTGATCTCTCGCCTGCCCTTAAAGCATCTGACCACACCAAGATTGGTGTGATAAGATGCTATCCCAATTTACCAATGGTGCTGTTTATATCTGGCGAAACCGAAGTCATGAAATGCTCATAGCTTCCGGTATCTTAGGCCATACAGATGATTGGAACCATTCTGGTCTCCAATCAGCTTTATGTTCAGCTGACAGAACCACCAGCTGCAGTCTCAGGTTACCCGGTGGGACAGGAGAGCCCGAGAAAACCATGGAAGGCGGTGGGAGGGGGGAGGGAGTCCCCTCCTACTTCTTGTAAAAGCAGTATAGCAGCTAATTATCTGCTCTGATTGCTTTTACATGAAAGCTGTACCAAGATGATGCCTAAATCTGCAGGCATCATTCTGGTATGCAAAATACACACAAAGATCCTGGCGCTGTGATCTGGTAAGTCAGATGACCCAAAGGACTGTCTGATGGAACTGAATAGAATAAACAACCATGTGTGGGTAAAAAATGGCCATCCTGGTATGACTACTCAAAGTCCAGCGAAGTATCAGTACATTGCTGGTCCTTGTTTGGCATATATTGTAAGGTTCTTTTTTTTCATGCAGCCTGTGGGGTGAATGAAAAAAGAGAACCTAACAGTTTCCTCCATTCACATCGATCAATGTGGATGCCCACCATTAGACCTCCCAGAATTCACCCACTTCTAATGATGGGCATACATGCAATGTTCTTTTTTTTCGTTCAGCCTATTCCTACATTCAAATCGATTGATGTGGATGAAGAAATCTCTGCCAAGAAAAGTGTTAAAAAATATATGGTGAAGCATAGGGGAGATATGCCCTCTGTGTCCACCCCATCCCCAATGCTTCACGATATTTGCTCTTTTCTTCAACTGCGGTGGTGAAATTACCTCCTACAGCAGTGGTCCTCAACTCCGGTCCTCGGGGCCCACGAACAGGGCAGATTTTAAGTATTACCTTGGGGAGATGCAGACTAGAACACTGCAATCACTGAGCAGCAAATGAGATCACCTGTGATGTAATTTAGTTATCTTGCAAACCTGGCCTGTTAGTGGGCCCCGAGGACCGGAGTTGAGGACCACTGTCATACAGTACTGCAATCAATGATTTACGTATCTGCTGAGAGCAAATGTTGCTGTCAAAATAAACAAATCAGTGCTGCAGCTGATGAGTGTACCTGCAAAGCAAACAATGGTAAACAATAAAACACAGTAACAATAAAACATTACAATATAATAGTATACAGTTCAGTAAAACAGTAGAATGGTGGTATCTGCAAAGCAAACTATGGTTACAATGAAAAACAGTAACAATAAAACATTACAGTATAACAGTATATTATAACGTGCAGTAAAAGAGTAAGAACAGAAAAATAACTCAATAAAACTATTTTTGGCTTTTTTATTTTTTAATTTTTTAGAATATTTTTAAAAAAATGTATTTTGTGTAACTTTTTTTGTAACTGTAAAAAAAACTTTAAACCTTCCAGGCTAGGGTCTCTCAAAATGCGATAGCCATCTAACATCTTTTGAGACCCTGTGTGAAAGTGTGCCCTAGACTGTGCTGTACTGTACCCTATACTAGTACTCTACTAGTGTGTGGTAGTGATAGAAACATTCCCAGATGCAGAGATCAGGTTGGCCAGGACAGGAGGGACAATAATAGCGGGTGTCACGCCTATATCTGCATTTTTTACAGACACAACATCTTCTTTGGGGTGTTCTTTGGGTAGGGATACTAGGAAGGACATCTAGAAAATGCCTCTCATGCACCCGACTCACTGCATCTGGATTGTGAATTTAGTGCACAGCACCTTCTGTATACAGAAGGGCTGTGATGACCTCTATCTGGAATTTAAGGAAGGATCCACACTTTTTTGTACCAGCATCTGGCCACTTAAGTATGGTGCATTCATCTGGTCGTTGAAGTCCACCCCTCCCATGTTAAGGTTGTATTTGTAGACACAGAGGGGCTTCTCAACAAAACACCTGTCACAGTTGCAATTTGGACTGTTGTATTTGCGTGAATGGAAGACAGAACAAAAACATTCTGTGTGTCCCTCCACTTCACTGGAAGCAATTTATTACACTTCAAGCAGACTTTCTCCCCCATTCTAAGTCGGGATTCTACAAGCTGTTGTGGGGAAGCCCCAGCGATTAGGTCTCACGTTGCCACATGCGCCAATTCCAGAATCAAAAAGATGACTAAAAGTCGCTTGTGTAATAATTGTCCACGTATAAATGGTACCCCTTTCTGAATAAGGGTGACACGAAGTCCCAAACAATCTTGCCGCTGATCCCTATGTAGTCTGGGCAGTTGGGGGGCTCCACATTGCTATTTTTTCCCTCGTAAATCTGGAAACTACATGTGTAGCCTGTTGCCCTGTCACAGAACTTATACATCTTGACCCCATATCTTGCAGGCTTGCTGGGGAGGGACTGTTTGAAAACAAGGCGGCCAGAAAATTTAATCAGGGACTCATCAACGCAGACAGCTTGTTGGGGCGTATACAAGGCTTTTTTGGTTGAAGTGATTTACGAGGGCCAAATTTTGTGGAGTCGGTCATATCCAGCATCACCCCGAGGACGACAAAGTTCATTGTCATTGAAAGGCATGAACCATAAGATTTGCTCGTCTCTAGTCCTAGCCATGGCAGCAGAGAACAAGGGCATATTATTAATTGGGACAGTGGACCAATATGACCACAAATCATTCTTCTTAGTAATGCTCATGAGGAGGGATAGGCCCAGAAAGGTTTTAAATTTGGAAACAGTGATACGTTTCCACGCAAATTCTCTGACAAGGGTCAAATTTGGATTTGCGGCGATTAATTAATCGGCATATAAACTGCTTTGGTCCACAATATATCTGTACAGATCTTCAGTGAAAAACAGCTCATAAAAACCTAGGGGAGTAAAATCGGCTAGTTCCACCTGAATTCTGGGCTGGCCATCGAATGAGGGAAGTACGGGCGCTGCAGAGGTTGTGTGGGCTCCCAATAAGGATTTGCAAGTGCATCAGGAAGGACACTATGGGCTCTACGGGCCTGTCTTCGAATTCTTGGCTGTGGGACACTACTAGCGCTAGCCATTGCACCAGCTTGAACTACAGTTATGGGACTCGCTACACCACCAAGTGTTACTGCAGTGCAGGTTTGACTTTGACCAGGATGTACTAGGCCACTGGTGCTTGCCAGTTCACCAGAAGATTGATCGGTACTAGTACACGAGAATTAACACTGACAATTTATTATAACCTAAAAACTAGAAACAGTCTCCTTAGTGGTTCAATGGCACTGCTTGATATTATCACTTAAGGCCCTGAAGAAGGGGGCTGTATTCCTTTTCTAATCCCCAATTAAGTCCAGAACTTAAATTGACACTAAACACACCTTTTAACCTCTTTTAGACTGTCCACCGCAGTTATACTGCGGCAGGCAGTCCCTCCTGCGCAAAACGAAGTAGGTATACATCGGTCGCACGCCTACAGCTAGGGGGCGACCGCACGCCCCCGCAGCGGCGCCCTCCCACCCCCACTTGTCAGCGGGGACTCCAATGGCTCTGATTGCGGTCTGACACCCGCAATCTCCGCTGAGAGAGAAGAACGGTCAGCTGTTGTAAACACAGCTGACCATTCTTCTCTCTGGAATGATCACAGAGTACCTGTGATCCTTCTATATAGGGTCACAGGTCTCTATGATCATTTAACAAGCCCCCCCAACACAGTTAGAAACACGCCCCCTAGGTACACATATAACCCCTTGATCACTTACTGTGTTAACCCCTTCCCTGCCAGTGTCATTATTACAATAACAGTGCATATTTTTAGCACTGATTACTGTATTAATGTCACTGATCCCCCCAAAAGTGTCAAAAATGTCAGTCGGGGGTCCGATCTGTCCGCCGGAATGTCGCAGTCCCGCTAAAAGTCGCAGATCGCCACCATTACTAATAATAAAAAAATGGCGTAAATCTTTCTCGTAGTTAGTAGACGTGATAACTTTTGCGCAAACCAATCAAAATACGCTTTTTTACCAAAAATATGTAGCAGAAAACAAATTGGCCTAAAATGTTTAAAACATTTTATTTTTTAAATTTTTATTTTTGAGAGTGTTATATAGCAGAATGTGAAAAATATTGTTTTTTTTTTTTTTTTTTCAGAATTGTCGCACTTTTTTGTTTATAGCGCAAAAAATAAAAATTGCACTGGTGATCAAATACCACCAAAAGAAAGCTCTATTTGTGGGGGGAAAGGGACATCAATTTTATTTTGGTACAGTGTCGCACGACCGTGCAATTGTCCGTTACAATAACGCAGTGCCGAATCGCAAAAAAATGGCCTGGTCATTAAGGGGGTAAAATCTCCTGGTCCTTCACTGGTTAAACAACAATGTTGGAAACTAGGTATTCATTGGTCATATATGCTGTGCCTCATTTAAAGCCCCAGGACAAATAAATTAGTTGTATGGAGATATTAACCACTTGCGGACCGCCCCACGCAGATTTACTGCAGAATCACAAAAAATGTCCTGGTCATTAAGGGGGAAAATCCTTCCGGTCCAGAAGTGGTTAATTTACATTATCCTTTCTCTTTCTGTATGTGGATGATGGCACTGTAATTATTTTAATTTAAAAAATCTAAGTACCCTCTGTCCTAATCCATATACAGCTGTCACCAACTCTTTACCAGCCTGTCTGTAGGGAAACAGTGGCAGGAGTAGCTTCTAGTTCTTAAGGTCACATGTTCAAAATAAATAGAAAAACAGGTTTTTAAATACAGAGTAATAATAAATAATTGATATCAATAAACGGTTTTAAATTGACAAGTATGTATTTGAAATAAAATCTTTATTATTTTTTGGCAATAACATGGTATGAGAGGACTTCTGCCAGTCACAAGCTGAGTCACGCCCCTCCAGCCTGTGTCTGAGAATACCAGGGAGGTGAAGCCTCCATAAATCAAGATGCTATATCATAACCCCATTGTGCTTAGCTGGATAGTGGACATGGAGGAGGAGGGAGGAAGTTGGCTGTCATTTACTACTGTGCATATGTCTACATGTGTAACTCTATAGTCACATGGGCTGCTCATATCTGCTCAGGATAGACATACACTGAAAACTGAGCATGTGCAATAGCTGCCAACACATCTCTGCAACATCTCCAACTGCAGTGGGGACATGGACAGAAGGGGGAGACAGAGAACAGCAGGATCAACCAGGTTTTTTGCAGAATACAGAAAATGAATCCCATAGTGACTGACTAAGTGTGAACAGCATGTAATACAACATTTATTGATAGTTTTTAGTGATGTGGGTTTAATGACACTTTATGTTTTCTGCATATGACACTGAAGGCATTCCTAATCTCAAACATACAAGTTTACAGCCTGGGGAGCCAACATCCTGCATGGTACACCCACTAAAAACCTTCACCTGGTCCTATCAACCATACATCAGAAAGCCTCCAAGTTGGAGCTCTGAATTTTATAAAAACAGACCATAAATCCCATTCAGCCCTGCAACACACATAGATTTTGTAACAGGTAGAATAAGAAATTCAGATTTTTATTTTGACCTTCTGGACCAGTAGTGCTTTAGAGTCTAAATAAAAACCCTCTGCACACTACTTTATACCCTTGCATATTTATAGCAAAACAGGCATACCCAGGCAACCAACCTTTTTAGGAGGTGGTTAGCATTGTTGTCTATCAATCGCTTTGATTATATTTGTACTTTAATGAATCAGCAGTGCACCTTAACGACATGCAAAAAAAAAAAATGTTAAATAAGAATAAACTGTTAAAATAAGAAATGCAATTACCTCCAGTTCTTTAAAGTAAATACAGCTTCGAGCCCACTCTACTATGGAGAATAGAGTCTGGTCAGCCATCTTGCACATCAAACCAAACATGCTGAGTTTTTCATGTCTGCTCTTATTCTGCTCTTGCTGTAGGCAAGATATTATCCTTGCCTTGATCTGAGGTTCATCGGGCTCTAGTTGCAATAACTTAAGGATCGCTTCAGGAATGTCTGGTGGAGAAGTGCTGGTGTAGGCTTCAGGATATACATAACCTCCTGCAGTGGATGGGTCATGAACATTTGAATAGTGATCGGGGTATTCGGATTTGATAGTGCGACTTTGAAATGAAGAATAATGATAGCTTGACAATTGAGCGTGGTTAGGCAAAGTCATTCCAATTGGAGGAGGACCATAAGAACCTCGATCGTATTCAACTGGTGTCATGGGAGCTGGGTTTGAAGGCAAGTTCTTAGACACAGGGTGGATAGTATGAATGTTAGTGGCAATTGAGTAGTCTGTTTGGACTGGGGATACGATCTGGGGAACTGTTTCCATCTTTATACCATTGGCACGTATAAGAGCTTTCTTCTGCTGCTTTAAGGCACGATCCCGTTTATACATGGGGCCAAACTTGTTGCGTCCTCCTCGCATTCGGTCAGCACGCACAGCTATTGAAGAAAGAGCAAAAGAGGCTTTACTGCCAGTAGTACAAGAAATTAATGAATTCAACATTTAAGACAAAACCACAAGAAAAACACAAGATGTAGCCAATTCTTAGTTACTGTATTTTCTATTTAAGCATACTGTATATGTTTTATCCAATGATAACAAATTCCAAGGGGTTTAGGGCAGGTTTGGAACAAACTGTTCCGCTTTAGTTTCTGTTCAATGTAACTCCAAAAACGACATGCCCATTTAATGAAACATTCCCAACATGCCCTTAAAGTTGGCCTAAACTATGAAAATCTAAAATGATACACGTGATGTGTGACGGTACTCACCATCACTGGGAGTGAAAGACAGATACTTAATGGTTTGGATTGCTTCAAGTGGGACAGTAATATTTGTCAGCATTATATATGAAGATTTAATCCCACTTTACACTGTGAGACCTATAGCCTGTTACCATGAAGTCTGACTCCCAAATAATCATAGCAATACGTAGATGTGTATTCCATGTACTTCAATGTAGGAGACGAACAGACTGTCATTGGCAGTCTTGCCCTATTGTCTATCTATTGAGGTGGAATGTGGATTGTGTTAAGTCTGTCTGTCCCATTGTTAAATGTTAATGAGCCCACGCTGTTCTGTCCAGATGGCTGGATAATTAGTTCAGGTTAATTATGTTTCTGTATACAATTTCATCTGCATATGATAATGTAATCAGGCAACCCCTGAACTGCGTGTGGTAATCTGATCAGGAGGGGGAGGTCTATGCTGTATATATATTCTGTGGGATTGTTCAATAAAAGTAGTGATTCCAGTACAAGCTAAATTGTTGGCTAGCTTTGTATGAGGGCAGCTGGGAAAATCTGGTACATATGTTCACGACTTCAAGGAAGTCGTATAGTGACTGAAGACCACAAGCACAGTGTGGGTCGGCGGTTCCGTTATATGATGCAATCTGTCAATGGCATTAACACAGCAGCTTTTCTCAAGCCAGCCTTTCTACCTCTCATAACATATTTTTATTACTTGTTATTTTTTACACATTCTTTAACATGCTAAACTGTGCGGGAAAAGCTTTACAGTGGTTTGGGCAAACCATTTAACTTAGACAAGAGTACCTAACAACATTCATATGAATATTCTCTTTTTTCTTTTTATGAATATGAAAGAAAAAAAAAACTGTTGATATATCTACTTAAAAAGTGTTAGCTAGAGTTAGGCTGGCCATAGACTAGTCAGTTTTTTTTTTCGTACAACCCAGCATCAGAATACACTGATCAGTGCTGCAACCTATTGCCTGCGTTGTTGATTGTGGGGAAAAAATATTAACAGGGTGGTTGAACAGAAGTTGATCTGTAGGTCAACCTCTGTTTAACCACGGTGGCCTCACAAGGATTGGAATTTTGCTGGTCCCTGCTGAACTGGCCAAATGTAGATCCATGTATGGCCAACTTTAGACTTTATTTCTTTTTTTTCCCTATTTAACCACTTCAGCTCTGGAAGTTTTAATCCCCTTCATGACCAGGCCATTTTTTTGGGATACAGCACTGCGTTATTTTAACTGACAATTGAGCGGTCGTACGACACTGTATCCAAATAAATTGTATGTACTTTTTCTTTTTTCCCATAAATAGAGCTTTCTATTTAATCACCTTAGCAGGTTTTTATTTTTTTGCACTATAAACAAAAAATGGCCAACATTTTTTTTAAAAAACAATATTTTTTACTTGCAATAAAACATATCCAATAAAAAAAATGTAAAATAAAAAACCAAATTTCTTCATCAATTTAGCCCAATAAGTATTCTGCTACATATTTTTAGTAAAAAAAAATCAAAAAGAATATATTGATTAGTTTGCACAAAAGTTATAGCATCTGCAAGCTATAGGCTATATTTATGAAGTTTTTATTAAATTTATTTTTTACTAGTAATGGTGGCGATCAACAACTTATAGCGGGACTGCGACATTACAGTGGACAAATTGGACACTAAGGGGTTGATTTACTAAAGGCAAGTATACTATACCCTTTGGAAAGTGCAGTTTCACTCTGCAAGTACAGTTGCTCCAGACCTTAGCAAATTAGCAGAAGCTCTGCTGACTCCCATCATCCAGTCATGTGCAAGCAAAAATGCTGTTTTTTATATTTTCCTTGCACGTGATTGAGTATTGTTTGCAAAGTGAAGCTTTACCTCATTTACTAAACTCTGGAGCAACTGCACTTTGTAAATCAAACCCTAAGTGCCACTTTTTTTGGGAACCAGTGACATGAATACAGTGATCAGTGCTAAAAATATGCACTGTTACTGTACTAATGACACTGGCAGGGAAGGAATAAGGAATAAATGTGTGCCTAAAATGTGCTTGGTTACTGTGTGGGATGTTCTTGTACTATGGAAAGGCAGGCAGAGATCCATGTTCCTGCTTTGCAGAAACACAGGATCACTACCTTCCCTACTGACAGAACGGCGATTTGTCTTGTTTACATAGGCAGACCACCTTTGTGCTTCTGTCCCTAAAGATCAATAGGTCCCGTTCCAATGACAGCGGGAGCAGGTTGACGGTGGTGCTTTGCAGACCCGAAAGTGCAGGATCATGCATAGGTATGTGATCCTGCACAGGAGAGCCGCCTTGCCGTCGCATATGTACAGTATATGATTGTCAGGCGGTTAGACCGCCCACCGCATTTATACTGCGGCAGGACGGCCCGGCTGCGCAAAATCACGTACATGTACATGATTTTCTGCAGGGGTTTTCGGAGGCGCAGCAGGAGCCAATCAGCTGGTCCAACAGCCGTGATTGCTGCCGGGACCCGCTGATCGTTCGGTAGAATGACAGAACGGCGGTCTGCCTATGAAAACAAGGCAAACCGCTGTTCTGTCACAGAGGAAGAGAGAGATCAGCTAAGCTGAAACACAGATATCTATTTTCCTCTAGTAAATCCAGCCCTACTACAGTTAGAAAGCAATCCCTAGGAGCACACCTAACCCCTTGATCACCCCCAGTGTCAACCCCTTCCCTGGCAGTGTCATTTATGCAGTGCCAGTGCATGTTTTTAGCACTGATCACTTTATTGGTGTCACTGGTCCCCAAAAAATGTCCCTTAGTGTCAGATTTGTCTGCCGCAATGTCATAGTTCCGCTAAAAATCGCTGATCACCGCCATTACTAGTAAAACAATAAAAAAACGAAAAAGCCCATAAATCTATCCCATAGTTTGTACACTATTTTATGGATGTTGAAATACAGCGCTTACCCTCTAGTTCTATTTATGTGGTAATTTCGCCATCAATTTAAGTATGTGCTTAAATAAAGTGTTGTATATGGTGAGGCGCTATTACCCTTTTAATAGACAAACATTTCAAACCATATAATAAACAATGGATAAAGTGACTACAGTGTAGAGAAAGTGCGAACAAGTGCTTTCAACGTGCAATAAATATGTGCAAATATGCAATGGTTTCCACAGTACATAAATGTGCCAGATGAGGTATCCAAAAAATATTGATTATACAATCACATATATAAAATTCCAATTATTCAAAAAACTCTGTGCAATAGAAAAAAATAAAAATGCAATGTGCAATATTAAAAAGATATGAGTATCATAGTGCAGACATGTTTATTAAGTAAAAAGTGCATGGTACAATTAAAAAAAACTCACATTTAGTAGTGCTTCCAGTAGCACTAACTGTGGAGGCTTTCTGCAAATCAATCAGGAAGCGCTGCTCTTGGCGTGCATTCCGCCTTGCGTTCCACCTAACCGGAAGTGACGTAACCAGAAGTGATGCCGCTCGAGATTAACCACAATGCATTTTGATTGGTATTGCGTCTTTAGGAAGTTAAACTCCGGAGTTAGTCTAGTTTGTAGACGCTGTAACTTTTGCGCAAACCAATCAATATATGCCTATTCGGAGTTGTTTTACCAAAAATATGTAGCAGAAAACATATTGGCCTAAATTGATGAAAAAGTTTGATTTTTAAAAGTTTTTTATTGGGAATGTTTTATAGAAGAAAGTAAAATAACACCAAAAGAAAGCTCTATTTGTGGGGGGAAAAAAAAGATATTTTATTTGGGTACAGCGTTGCACGACCGTACAATTGTCAGTTAAAGCAAAGCAGTGCCATATCACAAAAAATGGCCTGGTCATTAAGGGGATAAAACCTTCCTGGTTAAAGTCCACATGTCCATCCAAGACTACCTTATCCCACAGGGTAACAATGTTTCTATGCAATTTCACCACAGAACAAAGAGTGTTACCTGGAGTGAAAAAATAACATCTACCTGCAAAATGAACAGGTAATAAAATTGTATTAAATAATTATGTTACAGAGAGACTCGTGTGGAAAACAAAATGTGTTAATGAGTGTTACAGACTTTATTATTTATGTCTGATTTTGGCCAGAGTTACATTTTACAATCCACCTGTCATATGAGCAATATGGAGATTGTCATTGTTGATCTCCTTTTAAAAAAGCTAGTTGTGTGTCACTGATCTGTTATAAGCAGCAAGATTTTATAGTCAACGCAACAAAAAAATTCTTATCCCTATTCTTGTTCCAGTGTATTTTCAATGTTGCTCCTGAAATCACTTGAAAAGTCTCTTCCCCTACTGCATGTAAGTCAAACACAAGGCCCGTGGCCTTATGCACCCCCTTGTCTCCACTCCCACCTTGTCTCTGTGGTCAGCAGGAGAGAGGAGGACAGAACTCCTCCTTGAGTTCCTGAACTTCTTCATGCAGCCATAGAGAGGCTCATCTCTGCCCCCCCCCCCCCCCCCTCACCAGTTGACAGCAGAAAGAAGGACATAAGTCCTCCTACAGATCCTGTACCTCTCCGTGCAGCTGCAACACCCTCTTGTCTCTGTCTCAGTTTCAGTATTCAGCAGGCAGCGGACTACAGCCCTCCTCTGATCCTCCTTCTGACCCTGCACTTTCTGCTTCCCAGCACCTCCCCTAGCTTGTTCCTGGCAGCAGCACAAGGTAAGGGGGGTGCACTGTGATGTAAGGGAGGGTGGGGGATTATTTACTTCTGTTAGGGGTGGCCTCTTGACAGCTGATGTAAGTGGGGGGGATACTCTGGACATCTAGTCTTACAGATATAAATAAGCCCTTTGAAGGCAAGCATAATGTGGGCCCCCATTAAAATTAAGTTTGACACCCCTGCCCTACTGTATGATATTTGTTAAAACTTTTTTTTATTAATACATGTTCACCATGGCAATGCCCAACTCCATATGCCTTTTTGACAGTAGTTTGCCTATTAGTCCTAAAAATGGTCAGAATGTATTAAACTGATTCAGCCCCTATAGACTTTATTGGGATTTGCTGCAGGTTCAGGTTCACCAAATTTATACAGGATTCCCCAAACCCTTAGTAAAAAGAACCCAGGCTGATTAAACTCACCAGCACTGGGATGTAACAAGGAATTAAAAAAAAAAAAAAAAAAAAGTATCTTAGAAAAATTAAATAGAAATGGTTATGATAAATCATTTAGTTTGGGTTTACATCTTCAATGTAAAGTCAGAAGTCAAAATAAATGCTGACAGAGTGCATAGCATATAAAGTTGTTAATAAGTATTAGAAGGTGAGTGAAATTTTTTTTTTATTTCCCCAACATTTCATCAAAAATCTGGATATTTCTGTAAAATGTTACAATTGTGACGATATACATTGGAGTCAATAGGAAAAGCAGAACCAGGATGGTATTTGCTGACTGTTTTTAGGTGACAATGAGCTTTAAATAGAACCTGAGGGGTATGGAAAATTCTTTCAATTATCCTGAACTTGTTGCAGCCCCTCAATTAGCCTATTTTTTTTTTTTTTTACGAAAACACGAAAAACAGACTGTGAAAAAAAGCTAAAATAAAGTAAATTCTCAGCAACAGACATAACAGTCAAATATATAATCAAAAGGAAAAATCCACAAATAAAAGGAACACTGAATGAAAAAGGCTAAATAACCCCAAAACACCAATGGTGAAATCAGTACTTTTGCAGCAAAATCTATTTTACAATAAGAATGTCAGCTTGTGAAGTAAGCTTCCTCACACTGCGTGTGTTTAGTGTTTGGTAATTTGTTTAATGTGAATTTAGTGCATTACTAGGTTTTTTTTTTATTTTATTTTTTATACACATGACTATTCAATTGACTTGCTAAGGAAAATACATTTTAAAAAAGTGAGTAAGGCAAAAGTTTATGCTCATAAACCACAGTTCAACCTACAAGGCATAAATTCAAAAACTCAGTGACCACGCTACCGGTATAACCATGCCCTACTGAAGATAATGGGGGCAATTTACTGAAATTTAAAATGGGGGTAGTGATGCGCTTTAAGGTGAAAAAATAAATAAATATAAAGTGCTTGTAATAAACGTGAAAGGAAGAATATTCTGTATAAAAAAAATATATATAGTGTCTCCTTCTATCTGGTGTGTGTCTATATAAATATTCCTGTTGTCAAAGTGCTATGTGCTTCAAGTTTCCATCCCAATAAATTATTAAATAAATAAATGAAAAAACAATACTTCATCAAAATAAAGAATATATGTGATCTCTTATGTGACACACAATTTATCTAAGTGCTCATAAAAAGTGCTGAGTGTTTGCTATATTCCACCTCATGAACAAAGCAATATATAAATAACGTGATAAAAACTGTATTCGATCAGTATAAATATGCAACAATACGATCTTTAAAAAAGTCTATGTAGAAAAAGTCCAAACAATCTTCAAAATTATGTTTCAATCCTTCTCTTATTGTAGGTGATGTTAACATAGATATAGTGACTTTTCTCCTCCACCTTGTGCCACTTCTAGGTGTGCTAAACTCTCACCTCTATTTCAAGGGTTATGTGCCTGTGGTATATCTCCGGGGTAATGATTGTTCCTCTTTCCCCTTATTCTTATTCGGTATCCGATCTTTCTCCAGATATCCAGCGTGGGTTCCTGGTATATAGGGTTCCCTTGGAGTTTCTTCCAATAGTTACCTTGGGGTACGATCTCCTCACACTATCCTCCTTTCTTTCAATCTAATTAAAAAATAGGGCTATCATGGTGCAGTATTATGTACTTTTATTAACCTCACTTCCGGTGTATACAAAAGAAATCACGACCTAAAGATATTGTTAATATAAACAACGCCGCAAAGGTTTTTACAAAACTGGCTATTGGATATTGTAAAATGGCGGAATGAGAACTTCTGCCGCAAGTCTGAAACATCGATCTTCCAAAATGGCGGCTAATTAACTTCCGGCTCCACCGGTATATTAAATACGTCACATCTCGTTATGGGCACTCCCTGAGGAAGTCACATGACGCAACGTGTAGGAGGTACCCGAAACCCGGAAGTGACTTATCGGACGGAACTCGGTTCCCACAGCGTTCGTGTGTTTATCTGTACATGCTGGATACAAGAAGGCTAACTGTAAGTGCATTACCTATTTGTGCCTAATAAAAGTACATAATACTGCACCATGATAGCCCTATTTTTTTAATGAGATTGAAAGAAAGGAGGATAGTGTGAGGAGATCGTACCCCAAGGTAACTATTGGAAGAAACTCCAAGGGAACCCTATATACCAGGAACCCGCGCTGGATATCTGGAGAAAGATCGGATACCAATTAAGAATAAGGGGAAAGAGGAACGATCATTACCCCGGAGATATACCACAGGCACATAACCCTTGAAATAGAGGTGAGAGTTTAGCACACCTAGAAGTGGCCACAGAGGCAGCCTCGGAGGGGATCATCCACTAGTTGTGTTAAATTAGTGCTGGGGGGGGGGGCACGGGAAGGGTGCGGCCGTGTTTTATTACTTATATACCTTAACTATAGTATATATTTTATATGCGGCCCGAGAAAATTACGCTACACTCAATGTGGCCCAGAGAAGCCAAAAGGTTGGACACCCATGGTTTAGATCATAGCATATTTATGTGATAGAATGGCCCAGTCAAAGGCAAGACATAAATCCAATTGAGAATCTGTGGCAAGACTTGAAAATTGCTGTTCACTGATGCACTCCATCCAATTCCACAGAGCTAGAGCTATTGTATTTTCAAAGAAGAATGGGCAAAGTGACACTTTAGATTTGCAAAGCTGGTAAGAGACATGCACAAAAAGACTTGCATCTGTAATTGCAGCAAAAGGCGGTTCTACAAAATATTGACTCAGGGGGGCTGAATACAAATGCACTCCACACTTTTCACATATTTATTTGTAAACAATTTTGAAAAGCATTTATCATTTTCCTTCCACTTCACAATTTTGTGCCATTTCCACTGAGTGGTACGGTTAGGTTCGGTACAGTTCACTATGGTTCGGAGCGGTACACCTTGATCAGGCTTGCGTTTCCATCGCCAACAGTACCCTTACATAATAGGCGTGGTGTAGCCGGAAAGTAGTGAGCAACGTCACTTGATAGGCATGGTGATAGGCCAATCAACCAATCAACGTTCTGCAGAGTGTAGCTCCACCCTGTTGGTTTGGTACTATTGTGCTTGGTACCCCAACAAAAGGGTCCCAAAAAAGTGGTACGGTACGGTTCGGAATTAGGGTACCATTCACAACTTTTGACAATGGAAGCGGCAAAAATTGCATACCGTACCGAACCGAACCGCTCAGTGGAAACTAGGCATTTGTGTTATACTATCTTATAAACTCCCAATAAAATACATTTAAGTTTTTGGTTGTAACATGATAAAATGTGAAAAAATTCAAGGGGTATAAACACTTTTTCAAGGTACTGTAGTTGTTGTTGTCTGTTTATTTAGTAAAAATTCAAAAAAACCCCAGTGGTGATTAAACACCACCAAAAAAAATGTCTAGTTGTGTGAACAAAATGATAAAGGTTTAGTTTGCATACAGTGTTCTATGACTGCGCAATTGTCATTCAAAGTGCGACAGGGCTGAAAGCTGATAATTTGGCCTGCGAAAGAAGGGGTAAAAGTGCCCAGTATTGAAGTGGTTAAAAAGTGGTTATTGGAATGCATCAAGCATCAGGAATACTTCAAGCAATAGACCATCAACTAAAAGGCTGAACAAGGCTGCTAAGTGCAGGAAATGAGCAGTATGCTACACTATCAGTTAATATATAATGGGTTCACAACAAGTTCACTGTACGTAAAGGCATTTTGACTGTGTTATAAATTGAGCAAAATGCATTAAAGTGCTCTAAGAAAAGCTATTGGCAACAGATTGTTATCAGATATTGCTATACGTATAGTAACCATGGCAACCATCTGGAATAACAACCATATCAAAAAAGTAATGAACAAGTAATATTCTGTTTTGCGTATAATGAAATGGTGACAGATTGAAATACCAGACCCTTTTATGGCCAGAAAAAAACTTAATGTAGCACTGGCTACATTAAGGGAGCTGCTGAGTGTGGATTCCCCATAGCAACCGTCTGTAAAACTTATCACTTTAAGACTTGGCTCAGACAATGAATAGTCCAGGGGATTTGTTTTTTTTGTGTTTAATTTTAGAACTTGGATGGGAGAAGGGATGAATGGGATACTCCAACTTGAACTTTCTGAGGACAACTGACTGTAGTGTGTGCGGCAAGGCCGCTGCTTCACCTTGCCACTGAAGTGAAGCAAAAGGTATGTTCCTGAATTAATTTCTCTTCAGGGTCCTATCCTGGCACCCTCTTTCTCACTTCCTGTGCATGCTAGCCCTTGTCCACTGACTCTCCACTGGAGTGGTCCCCTTCCTGGGCAGACCCCTGGCAAGCTTTCCGGTACTCACGGACACTGTTTTTCCCTGGATTGCTCTGCCTTCAGCTCCACTCATCAGTATCCTGCACCTCCTGGCTCAGCATCACACACTTGGTCCACTAGGCCGACTGCCTGTGACCACCTTCCTTGCTGACAGGAGGATAGACAGCCGTCATCCTCCTCCTGGGACCTGGCTTCCCGCCCAAAGACACCCTGTCACATGAGCCCTCGGCTTTTATGACCTATCCCAGAATGTACCACTCTTGTGCCAGCCCACTGGGACAGCCACAAAAGCCTGTGTGTCACTGGCTGGGTTTCCTCCATTGTCCAACAGGCTCTCCCATTGGATGCAGTGGGGACACTCCCTCAGCCCAGTTGAATCACACATGGACACATACAACAGGCAGAACTAACAATCAGGCTCCCCTGATAAGAAGTTGGATCTGCTAAGCTTTTATCCACCTAGCACCTACCTAGGAGGGTGCTACATCAAGAGATTTTTTGAAGCCACAGAATCTGTTTGCAAAAACACTTTTATTTGGTAATTTGTTCATATTAAATAATGAGCATTAGACTCTTTAACGTTAACATTTAATAAAGTGACACAAAGCCAAGCACTAAATAATTCCTGCTCCTTTCTTGGGAGCGCTGCCAAATTCTTGAATCCCCTGAACATCTAGAGCAGCCTTTTTCAACCATGGTGCCGTGGCACCCTGGGGTGCCGTCTGGGATCTTCAGGGATGCCTTGGCAAAATGCAAAAACATTGCCTCAAATTGCCCAAAATTGGCAGCAAGCTGGCAGGGGGGTCTCGCCTGCATTTTTTGTTACACAAGGCCATGGGTTTCCATTTGTGCAGCATCACAACCTTAGGAATTGTGCGAGCCAGCTGCTGTGATTCTAATAAATTAGGATGTCATAAATTGATAAGGAACGCATTGAGCAGTGCCATCTTAAGAGCATTAAAGGGCCCCGGGCAATGCATTGCACTGGGGCCCTGCCTACACAATCACCCACAAGAATAAAAATGTAAATAATTGATAAGGCTATATTTAGTGGTACAGCAGTGCCAGGCTGGGTCCGGTGAACACACACACGGATGGGAGTCAGACTCGAACTGTGTTTTAGGTTGTAACGGAACCGCCGACCCACACTGTACTTGTGGTCTTCCGTCAGTATAAGGCTTCCTTCCAGTCATGAACATATGTACCAGATTTTCCCAGCCACCCTCATACAAAGCTAGCCAACAACTTAGCTTGTACAAGTTTTGGAACATTCTCCTTTATTGAACTGTTTCACACTCAATTTATACACACATGAGCACATCCCCCTCCTGATCAAAATACCATACACAGGTCAGGGGTTACCTGATTACAATATCATATGTTGATGAAATTGTATACAGAAACAGAATTAACCTGAACTAATTATCTAGCCATCTGGACAGAACAATGTGGGCTCATTAACATTTAACAATGGGGCAGGCAGACTTAACCAAATCCACATCCCACCTCAAAACAGACAATAGGACAAGACTGCCAATGACAGTCTGTCCGTCTCCTACATTGAAGTACATGGAATATACATCTACGTATTGCTATGACTATTTATGAGTCAGACTTCATGGCAACAGGCTATAGGTCTCACAGCGTAAAGTGGGATTAAATCTTCATATTTCTTGAGAGATATTGCTGACAAATATTACTGTCCCACTTGAAGCAATCCAAACCATTAAGTATCTGTCTTTCACTCCCAGTGACAGTGAGTACTGTCACATAGGTCTTTTAAATGTAAAAAAATTTGATCTCTGAGTCTGATATGTACCACATTTAAACCTCTAATAATACATATATCTGTCTCAGAGTGGAATAAATATCCAACTATATACCTGGATATTTATATTTACTCCTGCATATAGACATTCAAGAATATTAACTACATTTTACACTAACCTTTTTTTTTAGGTTTTTATCCCATTAGTCGATTAATCTAAACAATAATCGGCCAGCTAATTGATTATGAAAATAATTGTTAGTTGCAGCCCTATTACACTTGCACTAGAAACCAAATCTACCATGTTTATGTTGACTCTCTCCATTTTTTTCTGTCATTGTTGAACTATTCAAGCTCCAGGGATGTCACCATGATCCCTGCTTTACTATCTACAGATAGTCTGGCCCACAACAAGATTAAGGCCACTGAAGTCTACACCTTTGTTTTACATGATTTTGCTTTACAAGATCAGTCAACCTTCAGTCATAACTAAAGTAAGCTGCTATGCTCTATTATCTTTTGTCTTGAGGACTCCGCAGGTGTACTGGTTCTTCTCCTACTCAACCTGAGGTTGTTCCCACCACTTCTGTTACATTCTCAGTGGTTAAAAGTATTTCTGGCTCATTTATTTCATTTCACTCATGGAAGAAAAGTGTGGAGTAAGGAATAGTTAGATCCCTTATCAGATGTTTTTTTTTTTTTTTAAATGTTTGCCCTATCAGGGAGTTTTCTCTTTACTTCACAACAAAAACTAAGAACTTTAACCAAAACGACATAGTTATATAGTCACATAGTAGTTGAGGTTGAATAAGGATGATAGTCCATCCAGTTCAACCTGTGTAGGTGTGTGTGGACATAATCATTTCACATACCTCTGAATATTTTGATCCTTGAGATGTATGTCCAAGAGCCTTTTAAAAGTAGCCATACTCCCTGCAGTTACCACCATTTGTGGTAGAGAATTCCACAATCTTGTAGCCCTTACTGTAAAAAAACCCCATGTAGCCTAAGGTTAAATCGCTTCTCCTCTAACCGCATTGTATGGCCTCGTGTCCTCATGCATTCGTTGCAACTGAATAGTTTTTTTTCTATGGTGAGATCACCGTTGCGGTATTTGGATATTGCTATCATGTCCCCTCTCAGGCATCTCTTCTCCAGGGAGAATAAATCAAGCGATTGCAGACGCTCTTCATAATTAAGGTCCTCCAATCCCCTAATTAGTTTAGTTGCTCTTCTCTGGACTCTCTCCAGCTCCAACACATCCCTTCTTAGGACGGGTGACCAGAACTGGACAGAATACTCCAGATGTGGTCGGACCAGAGTTTTATAAACACTGAGGTGAAATCTATCTTTAGGCAATGGCCACTGGAATGGTATCCCCATCGGTAAAATCTGAGATGTGACTCTCCTCAGTGGGAAAGAAATAAAGGGAGCAATAAAAACAGGAGTTCAAAGAAACTATTATCCCACCCAAGAGCTAAAATATATAAATTGCTAACAAAACATGTTTAAGTAGGGATACACTTTAAAATGAATGAAAAGTCCAAGAGGAATCCACAGTAATTGTGCAGTCCTATAAGCTGAAGCTTAAGTTGGCCATACACTAATATATCTTCGAATAAATAAATCAAAGCACATTTGATATCTTGATAGCTTGATGAATGTTGTTCAAAAGGATTTCAAAGTTTACTTTGATTTTAGCATTCAAATTTGGAATGAATAGACTTTCCTGAATAAAAAACACATTTACTATTAGAAAATTTTAATTTTGAGAACATTTTCCCATTCTGAACTTTCATGAATATTTATTTGACTACAGTACTCATGATGATTAGAAAATGGAACGAACGGGAATACTCTCAAAACCAAAAAACATTTTGCCCATGCTTGCATACCGGCTTTGTGGAAGCAGCAGTCCGCACCGACAGTTACGCAATGACTTGCCAGAGTGAATGAGATTGAACACATGGAAGATCTCACGGTAGCCCTCAGGGGGACGGATGAGGAACATTGGACTAGATGGATGGAGTGGAATCTGTTCTGAGTTTAGGATGGGTGTTTGCTTTACTCTGCTTCTACATAGAGGTTAGATGTCTAAAATTACAATTGTTACTATACTTGCTCTTTACAAAGTGTTGCCTCTTTAGCACCGGTCTCCCGCCCCCCCCCCCCTTTTATTTTTCTTATCCCCCTTGCCCCGCCCTACTATTTCCTCTCTATCCCTCTCTTGCTCAACTTCTTTCCCTTTTTCTTTACCCTCCTTGAAAAATGTAAAATGTTCTGGATGCACACAGACTCCAATGCTTCTTTATAGGGGAATATACCATACCCTTGCTGTTTACAACCTGTATGTTTTAAGCCTAAAAGAGATTGAGTCGCCATTAAGAAAGTCATGCTACTCTCACTGAAGGTTGGAAAATAGCATTTATTGTGTGCAATTACTATGGTATATTACATTCCAGGATGTTCTCTGTCTTTTACAATGGGCATTTATGTTAAACGTATTGTTGGAGAATTTGTAGATTACATAACTAAAGTATGTACTTTGTATCTGTGAAGTATCTGTTTAAATAAAAAAATTGAGAAAAAAAAAAAACACCAAAATTTTGAACAAAAGTCTACTAGTGTATGGCCAGATTTAGAGATCTAATTTCCATACAGATAATGAGCCATTAAAGGCTAACTCCACCTTTATGACCATGCTTCATGTTACACCCATATTTAGGTCCACAGCACCCACCCTCAAATTGCCCCCCCTGCAACAGAGAGGCTGTAGTTCTCAAGGAACCACAAAAGCAGTGCTGTCACCGCATCTGCAGTCCATTGATACTTCCACCTCTACCGTAAAGCTGAGATTGAGGAAGAGTCTGCAGGAGCCAAAACATTGCATCCACGATCAGTGGCGGAGCCAGAGGGCTAGCTGGGGTGGCAATTGCCACCCCAGACAAAGTCCTTGCCACCCCTGTTGCCACCCCGCTCGCGCTCGCTGAAAATATACGCTCATAAATAATATTAGAATGAGTGGGCGGGCGCCTGCAGCTAGTTCTCGAGATGAGGAGATGAGCTGAATGACTGACTGTGATTCTTGTCTGAGCGCGGTGAGCAGCAGCAGCGGGCGGCGCCGTGAGCGGCTGCACAGCTAACCAATCATGCGTGCCTGCACACCTGATTGGTTCGCTGTGCCGCTACTCATGACGTGATTGGTTCGCCTGTGTGTGTGAGAACTAGCTGCGGGCCGGCATGTCACGTGGCGGGATGGATTCTTCTTCACTTCTTCTACCTGACCTGTAACCGTTAGGTAAGTCTCTCTGGTGGTGGACGGTCTCTGCATGAACTCTTCTAATAGATTACTAGTCACCCGGGGGGTTCTGGTACCTGAGGCTATAGGTCACCCATTGAACGAGTGCCCTTAGATTTTAATTCTTGGCCTTGCTACATGAGGCTGTAGGGGTTAACTTTTCAATGCCCTTATCTGCTGGCCCTGGTACCTGAGACTGGGGGTCTTTTCACTGAAATTAGGGGGGGGGCCCTAATTTCAATGAAAAGACCCCCAGTCTCAGGTACCAGGGCCAGCAGATAAGGGCATTGAAAAGTTAACCCCTACAGCCTCATGTAGCAAGGCTAGGAATTAAAATCTAAGGGCACTCATTCAATGGGTGACCTATAGCCTCAGGTACCAGAACCAGGCAGGCAGAAGATAACATCTAAGGGCACTGAATGGATAACCCCCCATAATAACCTGAAGTAAAGTACCCAGGCCAGCAGATGAAATCTTGGGGAAATGATTGGTATTCTGTAAGTGGCATAATAACAAGACATACCTGCCTTATTTCCCCATCCTAATTCCTAAATGTAAATCATGAACTCCAAGGGGGCTGGTTGGTTGGCTGCTACCATGGCCCCTTTACCATCAACAGATGCACAACGATTTGTATTTTGCCACATGCAGGTAGACAATGAAAGATTCAAATCTATAAATTGCTGTTTTTTTCTAAGCGCCCTCTACAAATGGCAGTGATGTGGCCCTCAGAAATACCCAGCACAGCAAATAAAATCACAATGCCACATTCAATATACGGATTGCAGTTCTGTCACTTTCTAAAATTTGCAATGCTCAATTTTGTTTTTCCAAATAATCCAGGTGCAAAGTGCAAAGGCAGACAAAGCTGTTTGAGTTAGCTGGTGCTTCTGTGCCTGCTTTAACCCTCCCAAATCCCGAGCACAGCAAATGGTATTAGTGCCCCAGCACCCCTTGTGCTATCGGTGCAGAAGCAACCTGCAGAGTTAGACAGGTAGCGGGCACTAGGGGGTACTCTGCAACATTACAAACCCCCCAGCACAACAGGTAGCTTGCACTTGGGGTCCCCTGTAACCCTTAAAACCCCTCAACACAGCAGGTAGCTGGCACTTGTGGGTCCCCTGTAACCCTAAACCCCCCCAGCACAGCAGGTAGCTAGCACTTTGAGGTCCCCTGTAGGTTAACCCTACAAACCCCCCAGTACAGCAGGTATCTGGCACTTGGGGTCCCCTGTAACCCTACAAAGCCCCCAGCACAGCAGGTAGCTGACACTTGGGGTCCCCTGTAACACTACAAACCCCCCAGCACAGCAGGTAACTGGCACTTTGGGTTCCCTGTAACCCTACAAACCCCCAGAACAACAGATAGCTGGCACTTGGGGTCCCCTGTAACCCTACAAACCCCCCCAGCACAGCAGGTAGCTGGCACTTGGGGTTCCCCTGTAACCTTAAAAAACCCAGGACAACAGGTAGCTGGCACTTGGGGTTCCCTGTAACCCTACAAACCCCCCAGCACAGCAAACTAGCTATCACTGCAAATGCACTGATTATTGGTCTGCATGCATCCTCATATTTTAAGATTTGCATTGCAATCTGTATACTTAATACATATATAATTGTGTACATTTTGCAAAATAAACAACTTTAATTTATTCTATATACATTTTGTGAAAAATAACTTATTTTTATTGTAATTGAACACTTTGTATATTGACCCCCCAAAATAATACCTTGCCACCCCTTTGCCACCCCTGTTTTAAAAGTCTAGCTCCGCCACTGTCCACGATCTACCAGTTGCAGTTGCAATGCTTTGCAGGCACACATACACACATAAAAATAACAAATAGTTGTAAGAACAGATACAGAAAAAGCAAAAGAGATAGGGTGGTTAACAATGAGGGCTATTCAGCATATTCTCCTGAAAAATCAGCAGCCCTACTAGCACTAACACATTATTGTGCTCAACATGTTATTTGAAGTAGATAAAGAGTTACCAGTAAAATCTGGAAAATTAACAGTTTCAAGATATGGGTAACACATCTGCTTCAGATGCCCAAATTCTGATTCAAGAATGTGTCACTAAATGTGGGAGTATGACGCTACTCTGCCAAGTTTAGTCAAATCAACTTCCCCTATGTGTGTTCGTTCCCAAGGTGGGGGTAGGCCGATCGGATAGAGGGAGGACTGGAGAATCTATTCTAGTGCAGCCACACAGGAAGAGGACAGACCACTGAGCAAAGGAAGCGTATTTCATAACATTTATGCTGCCATAAAAATGAAAGAAGACATTCACTGGCACTACAAGCAGATCACACAAATGGAAATCTGCTTCATGTCCTTTCATCTTCACAACATATCATAAAGCACGCTCTACAAAGCACTGCCATACATAAAAAATATATTTTTTTTCATTGCTGTACTTATTCCTCACTTTTATATCAAACAAAAAAAATGTGTCTGATTACAAGTTTATTTGGGGATTTTTGGTTCATTTTAAAATCCTTACAGCGGTATTAAACCCAAAACCAAAAGTGTATTAATGTATATTGTAGCTTATCAATCATTAGATGTGGTGAATTTGTTTTCTATTCTTTGGCTTTTTCCCTCTGTTTTCACCTGGTGATCTGGCCAGTAACACCTCCAGTATAAGTGAGACCAGTGGCGGCCCGCCCATGTGTCCGGCCCCCTAATCTACATGCAGGGCGCCGGACGCATGGATTCCAATAGGGGATTTTTTTTTTTTAAGCATGTGGTTAGAGCCAGAGGCTCTAATAGGCTTCAGAAAAGGGTGGGCTCGGGGTGCAGAGCACTGCGCCCTGAGCCCACCCAGTTGTATGGCAATAGCGAATAAATATTCGCTATTGTCACACTGACTCTCCTCCCAGCCAATCAGGAAGAGGGTTGTGAGACCCCTTTCCTGATTGGCCAAAAGGAGAACCGATCTTACTGGCCAGTGGCTAGGGAGAGGCAGAAGGCACACGGCTGGAGGAGAAGCACAGCGACTCAGCCATCCAGCACTCCCCTGCTCAGATAGGAGGAAGGAGGAGGTAAGGAGGCAGACCATTCGGGGGGGAGGGAGTGTGGTGCCTGTCGACTGACTGACCGACTGACCGATCGAGCGGGGGTGCATTGGTTTGATCCCCCCCGAATTACAGAGCACCAGCCGCCACTGAGTGAGACACAACTCTTGGAGGAATGAGAAAATAAGGGAAGACAACAGACAGTGGCATTGCCAGTCTGGGAGCCATTGAAGTGTTAAATGCATTATCAGATTCAGATACACTAACTAATTGAAGCCAAACTCCATCTCACACTTTATAATCAGTTACAGCAGACAGTTGTTTTTCTTTAGGGATAAAGGTTTTGCATGAATAAATAAAAGCTGATCTTTTAAATTACCCCTGCCAGTGTTAAGTGGTTTGTCTCATCCATGCAAATTGATACATTCTGCTGAAGAGCTTGTGCTTTGGAAAAAAAACAACAGACTTTCTGGCTGTATCACCAGATGAAAATCGAAGAAAGAAAGCCTTAAAAAAAAAAAAAAAAGGAAACCAATACAACAATCACATCTAAGAATGTGTAAGCTGCAAAATAATACATTTTTGCTTTTGGATCAAATACTGCTTTAGATTTGTCAAAGATTTAACGATTCTAACATCCACTATCCATTCGCTTTAAAATCTCATCTCTCTATGCAGTGTAAAAAACTGCCAGTCATGGATTTATTCAACTATATCTAATGAAATGCAAACAGTAAAATATAGTGCAGTTTATGGAATCAATAGTAGCTATCTCACTTTCAACGTGCCTTTTTCCCTGTAACTTCAGCTTCTCAGGTGCACGTCCACTAGTGCTTCCCCACTCAGCTGTTCTGCCTGTCAAGTAGAAATTAATGGGCTGCACACAGATGCAACCACTGATATAAAACCAGCTTTTAGGCCCCTTTCACACACAGAGTCGTCAGGCGGACTCCGTTTTTTCTCAGCGGGGGATCGATCCGGCGATCCCTCGCTGAGCAGGCTGATGACAGCTGTGTCTCCGTGCTGTGTGTGGAGACACAGCTGTCAGGTCCCCATTCTTCTCTATGGGGGAATTGGATGGGAACGGACGATCCGATCCTCCAGATGGATGGAAAATAGGGTTTCCATTCATCCGGTTTTGACGGATCGGATGTCAACGGACATGTCTGGCCATAGGTTCACACAAAAGTGAGTCGAAATTAAAAAACAAAATGTAATATATTGCCGCTTCCCAGTCCTTACTGTGAACCAAACCAACTTTAGGGTCTCCACCAAGGCATTCCACTTAGGATGCAGGTCAGGCTAGGATTCTGCCCTGACTCCATGTAATCCACAGAACATAGAAAAAAAATCCCAGCCACCGTACAACATACAAGCCCAGAATGTAATAAGTGATAGCAGCCTCAGCCTAACTCCATCCAGGCCACCCCCTCTGACCTGTTTCACCTAACCCATGGCTCTTAGTCATGGAGGTAAGGATACCTCTGTGGTAGGACCATGAGAAGACTACGTGATAAAATGTGGGATCACATTTCCAATATCAACAAGGCAAGACAATTGAGAAATTCCCAAAATCTCTTAGAGTTCAAATAATTGAAAGAATCAATTACCCCCCCCCCCCAGAGGCTGATATAGATTTTCTCTTTTGTGTAAAAGGGAAGTATACTGGGTATTTAAACTTGACACCCACATTCCTTGGGGTCTCAACTATGGATGGTATATCCAGGGCCGCTGATAAGGCAGTACAACCGGTCCTCTTGTACAGGGCCAAGGTCCCATCACCTAAACACAGGGGGCCTAGGGCAGCTTTATTGTTCATTTCTGCCTAAATGAATACATGGATTTTACTAAACCACTTCCTCACTCCTACTTTCTGAGGGCTTACATTACATTTCCTTGGGCCCCATCAGGTTAATAGGGGGGCCCAGGAGGTGGGAGCAGAGGAAGGACTTTTTTTTTTCCATTTTCAGGATGTAGGCAGATAAAGTCAATGCTGCTTTTTCGCTGCACCCCAGGGGACATAGGTGGGGTGTAGGAGTAGTTGGGGGCCCCTGTCAGAAGAGTTGTATGGGGCCCCATGATTTCTAACAGCGGCCCTGGGTATATCACCCACTATTATAAATAATCTCTCTCTTTTTGTCCTCTTTCCTTTTTCTCTCTCCTCCTCTTCCCCTCCTTTTTCACTCCCCTCTCTTTTCTTTGCCTCCCTTTCAATTTCCTCCTCCTTTTCTCTGCCTCCCCTTTTCCCCTTCCCCCCTCTTTACCCCCCCCCCATTTCCCCTCCTTCTTCCTTCTCTCCTCTAATACCTCTACATTTCATTCTTTTTTTTTTTATTCCCCTGTACATTCCTAACTCCTATGAATTGTGCTTATTTGGAAGAAGTTCTTCAAAATCATATGTCTTACTTTTTTTAAAAATGTTCATGTTTTTCAATTTGGGTTTTCAATAAGCAACGCCTTCGAACAGATTATTTTTTAGGTGAGTGCTTTTTTGAGGTTTTACACAAGGTATCCTTCATTGCTAATTTTTTTTTCCTGCTTAATTTTGGCCACTTTTTATTTTTATTCTTATTTTTACTTTTTGTTTTCATTTTTAGAGGGGAACTTTTTACATGTTGCTATTTTTTCTTTAATATTTTGGGCATGCACTTTAAAAACCATGTTAATACACAATATATTTTTGCCACACATGAAGAAGACCAGAAGTGGCTGTTGCCTATCCAAGTCCATTTCTATTTTTTTTATCCTTCGCAACTCTCCGTGTTCTCCATCTTTCCCTCTCTTACCCTCTTTAATCTCCAGCTGTTTAATAATTATTTGTATGTGTATACAGTTGATCCAGGGAATATCAGATTGCATCTCGGGGGATCAGGAAGGAATTTTTTTCCCCTGCGGTAGCAAATTGCATCATTCTTTGCTGGCGTTTTTACGCCTTCCTCTGGATCAACTGTGGGTATAGGATTGTGTATATATGGGATTGTATGGTTGTTTTTTTTATTTTTTTTTTTATTGCTTGAGCCAGATGGACTTGTGTCTTTTTTCAACCTAACTATGTAACTATATTCACCACACAGCCCATTATGCAATATTTACCCTTCCTACAACAGGGATATCCTTACCTACTTGATTTAGCCCTCGTTGGTGGGGTTGAACAGGTCAGGCGTGGCCTGGATGGAGTTAGGCTGAGCAGTGGTGTATTTAGGTTTTGTGCTGCCCTAGGCCTGACTAAACTTGTGCACCCCCTTAATTTAAATAACATACAGGCAGGTATGACCACTTTGTGGGGGGTGCCAGATTGACTTGCCTCCTGGACCCTGCCCTCCAGCCCAATTCGCCCCATAAGACTTGCACTATACTAAAAATGTAGCGCAAGCCGGCGGGGACCCCTTTCCTGCGGGAGTCGGGAGGAGGTTTTTTTTCTTTTCAGTACGGAGAGCAGCTTTTTGCTGCCCCCCTGCAAAGTGCCACCCTAGGCCTGGGCCTTGTCGGCCTAGGCCAAGATACAGCACTGAGGCTGAGGCTTCTATCACCTATTACACATTATGCTTGTAAGGTGTGCGGTGGCTGAGATTTTTCTCTACTTGTTATGTGGATTTGCAATCTTTAGATTTCCTATTTTGTACTAGAATTGTCATTGACATTGTAATTAACATTGTCTGCAACTACAAAAAAATACCTGTTGAACTTGCCAGAAACATAGTGTCCTTGTCCCTTCCTCTGAGCACAGCTAAAGTTATCTCTCTTGTAAAATACTAATCCTATCAGCCTCTATGTAATACAGATGAACAGAAGGCATACATGAAATCCAGGGTGACAGCCTTGGCGGGATTATCAAGTGAAAATAAAGGGAAAAAAGCCTGAATAAAAAAATATTAATCTCATTAATTTCATCTAGCAACCATATTACACCTTAAAAGAACATGATCCATCACAGCAGAGCTGTCTTGGTGCTGTATATATGTAAGTTATACAGTCAGCAAGTGGTTAATTTTGCCTTCACTATAATTTCAAAAACATTTTGCCAAAATGCCAAAAATTTAGTAAAATGAGAACCCTTCGTTTTGTTCATCCCTAGACACAAAAATGTATACGAGGCATTATGATAAAAAATACATGAGCAGGTGGTCAGCATATCCAGAGACATAGACAGCTAAAACTATATTCAAGTCTTGACAGTAGTATTGAATTGGGACTCAGGGCATATAAGCCCCTTTCCAAAATGGCTCCCACACAGCCTGAAGAAGCAGCGCATGCTCTGCAACACGTCGCCGTTAGTCTGTCACGCCACAGCAACGAAGTGACGTCACGGGCCCCAAGTCGGACAAGGCTATGCCTCCAGCAGACCCGGGAAGCCCCTGGTTAATACCAGGGTGATCTCTGCTGCCAAGAAAAGATCACAGACAGCGTCCCTGAGGACCCCCCATAAAAGGGGAAGGACCGCCTCCTGTCACTACATGCTTTCTTTTACCCATGTATGAGTAATTTTAATCTGTATTTTATTAAAGTGGTTTTTACTGCTACACTTAGTAGACGTTTGTGGTCTTCTCTCCATTTATATCATTTTAGCAGCCTCTACACAGTATCTGGATCTACTAATTGGTTTGACATGAGATTTTCACTAATGGTACTAACACCAGGAGACTATAGTCCATCTGGTTCAACCAACAAAAAAAAACAAAACAAAAAAAAAAAAACACCAGTATTGAAAACCCAACCATACAATCCCATATACACAATCCTATACCCGCAGTTGATCCAGAGGAAGGCGAAAAAACCCCAGCAAAGTAAGATCCAATTTGCTACAGCAGGGGAAAAAATTCCTTCCTGATCCACCGAGAGGCAATCAGATATTCCCTGGATCAACTTTACCTAAAACAAAATTTTAGTACCCATTTACTGTATATTAAGTACCAGGCCGACTTACAGGTAGTGCCGGCCCTGCACGCGTTCTCCCTACCTGGAAATACAGAATCACGTATAAATAGTATACGTGATTCTGCGCAGCCGGCCCGCACTGAAGCAGTAAAACAGTGGTCGGCAAGAGGTTTATGGTGAACTAATTAGATGCCCTATCAGCCTCAGAAATAACTAACCATGTTGTAGTCTTTCCCACAAGCAATATAGAAAATTAAATACATGCTTGTCTTACATGCTTGTCCTACAAAGAAACAGCAAGTAAAACCAAAAAATTCCCCCTGGGCTGCTGTTAGCCACTGGAACGAGACCTAGACAGATCCATCAATCTACCCAGATCCTGTACTTGGGTCCATCTACTACTATGGGACCTCTTGGAGGACCACCTGTCCTCACAGCCCTCCATTTGTCTGACATATATTGACCCCCTGGATCCTATTGGGACTTTGCAAGACCCCTTTGGAACCCTTTTGAGGAACACCCTGGAATAATACCTCGTCTGGTCCACTTACACAGTTCTGGCCCTTGCACAAGATATCTGAGTATACCCCACACGGGATGCCATTTTGGCCTGCAACAGTGGCATCCTCGCTGGAACGTCCTGGGGGGAGAGTGCGGGACTCCTCCCGCGTCTCATTGCAGTTAAGCTCCATCCACACATACCATTCTACACAGCAGATCTACTACAACTCTATCTGATTTTATCCTACTCTCTTGTTGCCTTCTACAGCTACTTGGAAATCTATCTCCATCTGTATACCCCTGAAGAAGGGCACTCTTGCCTGAAACACGTTGTGTTGGAGGATTTCTTTATCTTTTATCATATACCCCCACGGTATATGTGCAAATCTATGCCTTATCCATGTTCTCGCACCATTGTAAATGTTGCTTACCTCTATCTCTTGTATAGTTTGATCTCATGATCTATTTTATCTTGTTTAAAAAAAAATACAAGTTTTACTCATTTGGAAGTGTGATCGCCCTTAAAGTCCCACCCCCAGGGGGAATTTTTTTGTTTTAATCATAGTCTCCAGGGATGTTGGCAACCCACTTCCAGGTTTTCTTATAGCTGGGGACTCGCTATACAAAGAAACAGCAGACAACACAATCCTGCATACAGACAGTAGCCATTTCAAATTCTTCATTCAAAATATACTATACAATTAACACATGTGCATCTTTCACATTGGACGAGGGCTTTAATTAAGAAGGAGGCAAATAAACCCCATAAAAGACTGAAAGCAAGAGCATACAATTATAAGATTTCACAAAAGGTGTACAGTATGTAGAAGTTATACAGAATAGAGTGGAAATATTTAATCAACCAACTAGAAGCAATCAGATTAATAATGATTTTGCATGTTATATTACAAAGTTTACCCATCAAAGGTCATCAGATCCTAACACACCATTGGCATGAACTACAATTGGGCAAATTTGAAAATGTATATCCTTTACCACAGATATCTTTAAAGAGGAAAGATATTTAACCACTTCTGGACCGGAAGGATTTGCCCCTTAATGACCAGGCCATATTTTGCGATTCGGGACTGCGTTAATTTAACGGACAATTGGCGGTCGTGCGATGATGTACCCAAACTTAATGTACGTCCTTTTTTCCCCACAAATAGAGCTTTCTTTTGGTGGTATTTGATCACCTGTGCGATTTTTATTTTTTGCGCTATAAACAAAAAAGAGCAACAATTTTGAAAAAAATCTATATTTTTCACATTCTGCTATATGACATTCCCAAAAAAAAAATAATCCAAAAATCTAAATTTTTTAACATTTTAGGCCAATTTATTTTCTGCTACATATTTTTGGTAAAAAAAAAAAAAAAACGCAATTTGCGCAAAAGTTATTGCGTCTACTAACTACGGGAAAAATGTATGTAATTTTTATTGTTTTTTTTTTTTACTAATAATGGCGGCGATCTGCCATTTTTAGTGGGACTGCGACATTGCAGCGGACAGATCGAACCCCTAACTGACATTTTTAACACTTTTGGGGGACCAGTGAAATTACTACAGTAATCAGTGCTAAAAATATGCACTGTTACTGTAATAATGGCACTGGCAGGGAAGGGGTTAACAGTATCAAGGGGGGATCAAGGGGTTAAATGTGACCATGGGGGAGTGATTCTAACTGTATGGGGGTTGGGCTTCTGAGATGACCATAGAGACATGTGATCCTATATAGAAGGATCACATGAGCTCTGTGATCATCCCAGGGAGAAGGACGGTCGGCTGTGTTTACAACAGCTGACCGTTCTTCTCTCTCTGCGGGGAACGATTGAGAATGTCAGGCGGCAATCGGAGCCGCCTGGCACACGCATCGGTTTACCCACTGACGGGTTAAATGGGGCCATTATTTTACGTATATGCCATCATCAGTTGATATCATTGCAGGATTTATACCAGGGGTCTCCAAACTTTTTAACCACTTCCATACCGGGCGATTTCTGGCACTCCGCTTCTACATGTAAAAATCATAATTTTTTGCTAGAAAATTACTCGGCACCCCCAAACATTATATATTTTTTTTTTAGCAGAGACCCTAGGGCAGTGAATGCGAACCTTGGCACCCCAGATGTTTTGGAACTACATTTCCCATGATGCTCAACTACACTGCAGAGTGCATAAGCATCTTGGGAAATGTAGTTCAAAAACATCTGGGGTGCCAAGGTTCGCCATCACTGCCCTAGGAAATAAAATGGTGGTCATTGCAACTTTTTATGTCGCACGGTATTTGCACAGAAATTTTTCAAACGCGTTTTTTTTGGAAAAAAACTGTTTTGTGAATTAAAAAAAAACACTAAAGTTAGCCCAATTGTTTTGTATAATGTGAAAGATGATGTTAGTAAGTAAATAGATACCAAACATGTCACGCTTTAAAATTGTGCACACTCGTGGAATGACGCCAATCTTCGGTACTTAAAGTTACCAGTTTAGAATTACAGTGGAGGTCTTGGGCTAGAATTGTTGCTCTCGTTCTAACATTCACAGCGATACCGTATATGTATGGATTGAACGTCATTTACATATGTAGCCGCGACGTACGCATGCATCGCTTCTGCGTGTGCGAGCATGCGGGGACGAGGGCACTTAATTTTTTTTTTTTATTGTTTATTTTATTTTTATTTTTCTATTTTTACTACTTTCTCCCTAATTTGTATTTTTTTTTTTTTGATCACTTTTATACCTTTTACAAGGAATGTAAACATCCCTTGTAATAGGATCAGTGAATGACAGGTCCTTTTTATAGGGAGATCTGAGCTCAATAAGACCTCAGATCTCTCCTACCGGCTAGAAAGCCTCCAATAAAAAAAAAAAAATTAAAAAAAACAATCTCAGCTGAATGCCAAGATCAGTGCAGTATTGAAACTGGCAGGCCGGCGTCGCGCCCGTGCCTCCGAGAGCCATAGAGACTGCCGGGGACATCTGGTCCTCACAGTCTCTATGGTACACTTCCGCTGGCTACAGATTCCTTCTCTGGCTCACCGGCGAGCCGGGAGAAGCACCAGCGAGCGGCGCTTGTAAGAACGATCAAGCGGCTGTCCAGCCGTTAGGATTGTTCTTATGGTGAAAGGAATTGCTGGCAAAAAAAAAATGATATCTGAATGATGCCTGCAGCTGCAGGCATCATTCAGATATCCCCACTTAAAGCCCTGGACTTCACATGACGTCCAGCAGTATGGAAGTGGTTAAACAAAGGGCCATTTTACCGTCCTTCAGATTTTAGGGGGGCCGGATTTTGGCCATTGGGGGTAAAAAATGCCCAGCACCCAACGTCAGGTCGCTGATTGCCGCCATTACTAATAAAGACAAAAAAATAAATAAAAATTCCAAAAATGTATCCCGTAGTTTGTAAACACTATAACTTTTTGTACAAACCAATTAAAATACGCTTTTTGGGATTTTTTTTTTTTTTACCAAAAATATGTAGCAGAATGCAAATTGGCCTAAAATGATAAAAAAATTTGATTTTTTTTTTTAAAAATTATTGGGAATGTTTTATAGCAGAAAGTAAAAAATATGGGGTTTTTTTGTTTATAGCGCAAAATCTAAAAACCGCAGAGGTGATCAAATACCACCAAAAGAAAGCTCTATTTGTGGGGAAAAAAGGACATCAATTTTATTTGGGTACAGCGTTGCATGACCACACAATTTTTAGCACTGATTACTGTAGTAATGTCATTGGTCCCCCAAAAGTGTCAAAAATGTCAGTTAGGTGTCTGATCTGTCCGCCGCAATATCGCAGTCCCACTAAAAATCGCTGATCGCTGACATTACTAATAAAAAAAATAAAAATGATATTAATCTTTCCTGTAGTTTGTAGACACGGTATCTTTTGTGCAAACCAATCAATATACACCTATTGGGATTTTTTTAAAATGTAGCTTAATACCAATTGGCCTAAAACTCTGAAAAAAAATAGATTTTTACATTTTTTTTATTGGGAATGTTATATAGCAGAAAGTTAAAAATAAATAAATAAATATATATATATATATATATATATATATATATATATATATATATTTATTTATTTTTGAGAATTAATGCTCTTTTTTTGTTTATTGCGCAAAAATTTAAAATCGCACAGGCAATAAAAAAAACCACCAAAATAAATTATTTGTGGGAAAAAAAGGACATCAATTTTGTTAGGGTACAGCATCGCGCAACCGAGCAATTTTTCGTTAAAATAACGCAGTGCAGAATCGCAAAAAATGGCCTGGTCATTAAGGGGATAAAACTTTCCGGAGCTGAAGTGGTTAAACTGAGAAAAATGTTTTCAGTTTGGTTCTCCGCATCTCTCAGAGAAAATATTTCTCCTCTGCAGCCTGTTTATAAAGTGGAGAACTTCTGTTCTTAGTGGGAGAAGAGAGGAGAACGGCTGAGATCTGGGTAGAAAGTGGGAGGCTGCCTGTTATCTCGCAAGCTATTGTGAAATTAAATGCCTAATTCAAAAAGTGAAACCAAAAGTTACATAAACACATAATTACATAAAAATAATAAGCACTGGGGGTTTTTTGTAACATGTATTTTGGCATTTTGTTTTTTTCCATAAATTTTTTTTATCACATAATTATTTATTTGTTTAGTGTTTTTTTTTATCACACATTTTGGTGTGGTTTTTTACACATATTTTGGAGTTTTTAAGCACTTTTTTATGCACATTTTGGTAAAAAGTGCATCTGCTAGCCGCGTTTTTGGTTTAATTAACAAATAATTGTACCGCAAGCGGGACATGCAATTTACAAGCATTTCCGGAATGTGCAAAGAAACGCGTTTCTGCAGAATCAGGGAATGCACAGGTGTGGGCGAGGTGTTTAACTACTTCAATACTGGGCACTTTCACCCCCCTCCTGCCCAGGCCAATTTTCAGCTTTCAGCGCTGTCTTGAATGACAATTGTGCGGTCATACAACACTGTACCCAAATTAATATTTTATCATTTTCTTCACACAAATAGAAATTTCTTTTGGTGGTATTTAATCACTTCTATTATTTAAGAGGTCGCGCTCAGATTAAACACAATAAATACAAAATATTAATTCAATAGAAAAAGTGAAAATTATTCAGTGAAAAGTGATATATATATATATATATATATATATATATATATATATATACTGTATATATATATATATATATATATATATAAATGTCCAACTAGAATATAAGTGTCTATAGCCAGACAAAGGTGCTTTAGTGTCCGTTTCCTCGGATGAATATGGTGCGTTTACAAAATCATTCAAAGAAATCCATTCAGTGGGTAGGTGCTGTCCTCCTCCTGCACCCCATGCACAGCCCACTTACCAGATAACCCATAGGCCCCTTAGGGTCCTTTTCACATGATCGCTCCAATCAGATCCGCCTATCAGTTTTTTAGGCAGATCTGATCCCTCATGCATCCCTATGGGGCAGCGGATGTCAGTGGAGACAGCAACCGCGCATTTGTCAGTTAAAGTAGCGCAGTGCCGTATCGCAAAAAATGGCCTGGTCATTAAGGGGGCAAATCCTTCCGGTCCAGAAGTGGTTATTGTGTATGTATAGCCAAAACTTTTTTTTTTTGGATAGAGTAGGGTTAAAACCCCTTCCAGGTTATTTTGATATCTGTGTAACAATCCCCAAGATTTTTCCTCCTCTTACTGTCCTGAAGGCACAATGGCAAGTTAGATGAAAACTCCCAAAGTGAGGGGGTGTCCCCTCTTAGACAGATGTCTATTTTGGAAGGTTTCTCCTTACCTCTTGTTTTGAGGTTTCTTGTTGACAATGATCATCATTACAAATAAAAGGGTAAATATCCCCAATGGGGAAACTATTCGCTGATTCCAAGTGATAAATGGAGAGAGCTTTTTTCAAATGCAACAGGAGATCTGGTATCGTGCCCTGCCCTTCTCTCTGTGACAACAAACATGGAAGATGAAAACTGGCTCCAGATATCTGTTGGCTGGTGTATCCCATCTGATCATTATTAGAGTTTCATGTTCAAAATCACAAATTTAATTCCAGTCGCTATATACACACACATTTAAAAAATGCTTAAATGAAATAGACATTATTTATTCAAAATAAAGCGAATTAACTGACTTAAGGACCCATTCACACCACTATGCTAGAATAAAACTTGTTAATCATGTTGGTGTCCTGCAGTGCAATAAATAGTGATTGGTGCTCTATCATGCCTGCATTGCAACATACTGCAACACGCGGTAACACACTATGGTACGCTACAATCAAACCTAGTTCATTCCGATGTTTGGTATGGTGTGGTTGATTGGCTGCCTATTCAAATGAATGGCCTAGCTTAACATAACGTGTGTTAATGCCCATGCATTAAATCAGGGATCCTCAAACTACGGCCCTCCAGATGTTGCGGAACTACACATCCCATGAGGCATTGTAAAACACTGAGATTCACAGACATGACTAGGCATTAGTGATCGACCGATTATCGGCAAAACTGATATATTGGTGGTCGATTTGCACTTTCCCTGGCCTTCCGCGGCTCGCCTGGGTCTCCCATCCCACTGGGAGACCCGAGCATTCTACCTGCAGGACCACGGTCTGACCGGGTCTCCATCTGCACCACCGCCATCTGACCGGGTCTCCATTTTTTTTAATCCGGTTCCGAGTACCCGGAGGTGATGTCATGTCATGACATCACCTCCGGGTACTGGCTGCGCCGAATTAAAAAAACGTACAGCATTCAAAACAGCCAAACTTGGGGTTTTGAATGCTTTTAAGTGCAGAGGAGGGGTTTGGGGTCTTTTAGGCCCCCAGATCCCTCCACTACAATACCTGTAGACATTAAAATATATATATATTTTTTTTTTAATGTCCTAAAATATCGGCCAATATCGGCCGATACCGATGACCAAAAAATCGGTACCGGCGTTAAAAAAAGAACTTTATCGGTCGATCAATACTAGGCATGATGGGAATTGTAGTTCCTGAACAACTGGAGGGCCATAGTTTGGAGACCCCTGCATTAAATGCATTGCAGTGAACCACCCCAATGTAAATGGATCCTTACAGATGGTGGTTTGTTCCAATACTAGAACTGCAAGCCTGTTCTCACATCAGCACCCTGTCAGAAAAAATTCACTCAAAATTAATATTTACTTTTGGATCAATTGGCCTTTATAGAGTTGACCGCCTTTTTGTCTTTCAAATAACCTGATCTGGCAATTGTAGTGAACACACACTACCTGATATACAATTTGGTTGATTTACAAAACTGGAGTGTGCAAAATGTGGTGCAGCTCTGCAGAGAAACCAATCAGCTTCCATTTTTTTTTTTTTTTTTTGAAGTTATACCACTTTAAGACCGGAAGGATTTGCCCCTTAATGACCAGGCCCTATTTTGGGATTCGGCACTGTGTTATTTTAACGGACAATTGCACGGTCGTGCGACGCTGTACCCAAATAAAATTGACGTCCTTTTTTTCCCACAAATAGAGCTTTCTTTTGGTGGTATTTGATCACCTGTGTGATTTTTTTTTTTTTGTGCTATAAACAAAAAAAGAGCGACAATTTAAAAAAAAAAAACAATATTTTTCACATTCTGCTATATAAAATTCTCAAAATTTTTTTTAAAGATCTAATTTGTTTTTATATTTTAGGCCAATTTGTTTTCTGCTACATATTTTTGGTAAAAAAAAATCACAATAAACGTATTTTGATTGTTTTGCACAAAAATTATCGCGTCTACTAACTATGGGAAAGATTTATGTTATTTTTATTGGGTTTTTTTATTACTAGTAATGGCGGCAATCTGCATTTTTTTGCAGGACTGTGACATTGCGGCAGACAGATCGGACCAATAACTGACATGTTTTACACTTTTGGGGGTACCAGAGACATCACTACAGTTTCAGTGCTAAAAATATGCACTGTTACTGTAATAATGACACTGGCAGGGAAGGGGTTAACAGTATAGGTGATCAAGGGGTTAAATGTGACCCTAGGGGAGTGATTCTAACTGTGGGGGGGGGCATGGCTTCTGAGATGACTATAGAGACATGTAATCCTATATAGAAGGATCACAGGAGCTCTGTGATCATTTCAGGAAGAAGGAAGGTCGGCTGTGTTTACAATAGCTGACCATCCTTCTCTCTCAATCACCGCCGCGTGCACGTGCTCGCCTCCTAGCTGCCACCAGGCGACCAACGTACCGATACGTGGTTTTGCCTGTAGGAGCCACTCTGCCGACGTATATATATATTTACTGTATATATATATTATATATATATTTACTGTATATATATATAATATACATATATATATATATAGTAAGCGATCGGCAAGTGGTTAATTGAACAAGCTGAAGTTAGAAGCTACCATTCACTTCTGCATGGAGTAGGTGAGCCTACAGCAGCTCCCGCGGCGGGTCTCCTCATATCGGCATAAAAATACTGCCCAGCACGCCCCACTGGCCTCCATATCCCTCCATCTGCCCATCGTATCCCAGGGGCCCGGCAGCAATCACTCTCATCTCGCCCGATGGAGCGGTTCCTGGAGAAGGCCACTCCACGCCCTCCGCCGGCCACCTCACAAATCGATCGGTCTTGGCCTACTGTGCCGCCATAGCGGATTCAGCCGCTATGGACACTACACAGCTGCAACCTGGCACCCCCCAGCAGCAATCTGCCCTTGTGCCTCCTTTACCTGACCCCTCTACAGAGAAGATTGCACAGGCTGTATTGGCACTTTTAACCCCTTCCATAGCGACCTCTGTAGAGAAAGCTGTGGCTGCTGGCATGGCCAGCAAAAAAAGGTCTCTGGAAGCACATTCCCAAAGGATTTCTGAGGTGGAATCCCGTCTCTCTAATGTTGAGGATGAACTGTACCAATTTCAGGGTGCTGAACAATCGCAGGACAAATTAAATCACATCATTATGGATAAACTGGAGGACCTAGAAAATAGGTCACTCCGGAACAACCTGAGATTTATTGGTGTTCCTGAAAACATTGCCCCGTCTGCCATCCCTGAACTCTGTGCAAAAAAATCCCCGCAGCCCTGGGTTTACATGGGACGTGCGTGGTAGAACGGGCTCATAGGATGGGTCTTTACTCGGAAGAACACAAGACCCCACGCCCCATCATTGCTAAATATTTAAATTATGCGGACAAGAAGCTACCATTCACAGCTGCACCATATTTTGCACTCTCCAATGTTAGTGAATCAACACCACGTGTCTCCAGTCTTAGTGAATCAACACCACGTGTCTCCAGTCTTAGTGAATCAACACCACGTGTCTCTATTTAGTAAGTTCCCTACCAAAACTTCTAGAATACAGCACTACAATTAAGACCAATGGATTTACAGTTTAGGATTATGAAAAATAAAAAAAAAACAATAATATTAAAAACAACAGCAACGTATTCATTTAAAATTCTGTAAATTGTAAAAATAAAATCTGGTTACCTTCCAACCTCATGCCTACATTCAGACACTTTTGGAAACGACAGTACGGACACCTTTTCCTTTGTGTTTTGTCTATTTTACAGCTCTGGTTCTCTGTGCAGGTATAACGCTTGTTATTTTGGACTGTCCTCTTGAAGAAGCCCTATTTTGTGTATAAAACAGATGCATTAAAAAGTTATTGATTAGAAAAATAGATATCAATAATGATTTTCATGAATAAAATGGCTATGACGTTTTTGGAACCCCCATGATGCACAAGGCCCATACTGAAAACTATTTACTGCAACTTTGAAGCACCTGGCGGCAATATCTTTTTACCAGTAAAAGATATTGGAGTTGATTTACTAAAAGAATAAAGCATGTTTACATTGTAACACCCTTAGATTTGTAAAGACGTATAGCTGTATTTGCATCAATCATCCAATCATATGCAAGCAAAAAACATACAGTGTTTTATTCCCCTTGCTCATGATCAAAGCTACATCTAATTTATTAAGCTAAGTGAACACATATTTTGCAAAGTCAACATTATTTTTTCTCAATAAGCATCCTTTACACATTTAGTGAATCAACCCTATTGGATTATTAAGACACTTAATACTGTTTCTGGTACAACACAAGGTACAGCATTAGAGAGTGTGAGAAAGGTGTGGGAGTAAACTGCTGTGTCTGTGCTGCGAGACTGGGACTGTGACCCCCCCCCCCCCCCAGGCAGGTGACCAAGAGAGACGTTGGGGGGGCAGCAGGTGCAGGCTGTGGACCGGAACAGGGACACCCCACTAATACCAGGAAAGGAGGCAGGCATGAAACCGGCAGGACCGGGCAGGCTGACAGGTGGACCAGAGGAGGCAGCAGAACCTTAAGAGATGCCAGACCTATCTTTAGCCATGCAGAAAATCTCTTAGATACATCATAACACATCGATCCATCAGGAAAAGGAAACATACATTTTTGTCTTGTAGAGACTTTGTTAGAAAGGGTTAAAAAAATGAGATTGGTATAATCTGGTTAAAGTTTGGCTGTTCCTAATGGCTCTTGAACAAAATTAAAAAGTGAGATTGGCCAGACACGAGAGTGATTGGCAACAGCATCTAGTGAGCTTTATTCTCAAGGGAGTGGAACTGGCACAGATCACTTTTTGGTGGAGGATATATGGTGTTTAGTTTGTTTTGGCTAACTACACCTTTTCATCACCATCACATGGGTTTGGACTTGAGTTTGCACTTGGTTATATTATATAATATATATATATATATATGTATATGTATGTGTATATATATGTATATATATATATATATATATATATATATATATATATATATATATATATATATATATATATGTGTGAAAGAAAAGTGCGCTGATCAGTGATATGCTGCTCCCAGAAAAAATGTAATTAAATGTGTAATGAAGTGGTGCGCTATATCTAGATAACTGTGCAATAATTTGCAACCAATAAATTATACACCTTCATAAATCAAACAAAGAATATGGTGCAATGTGTACAATATACAATATTGTATAAAGAAAAAAGTCCCAAGACACCAACGTGTCGATATTAGACAATCTTCAGTGATGTGATAAGTGACAGATGGTGTTGAAAACAAATGGTGACTTGAATTCCCTCCACCTGTTGGAATTCCTCCTTACCGGACGGAATAAAGTAAGTGCTCTCCTTAGCAAAATTAAACGATCCCAGTGCTCTAAAATCAAACAATGGTGATCCCCACCGTGCGTTCAAAGTGGCCCGCTGGGCTTCTTACCAGATGGATAGAGATAACATGCGTTGTTATACTCCTCTCAAACGAGTGTGTCTCTATATCCAGTTGGTATTGACGGCCTCTGATGGATATGGATACCAGATACTACTACGCTGCTCTCAGGCGAATCAGACCTTGTATGCAGATGGCACTGACAGCCGCTTGTTCAAAGCGTTAGGAAAGATCGTTGCATTAAGTAAGACTTGGCGTTCGCTCTGCAGACAGTCTGTGTCTCGCGTCATCCAACTAAATCTGCACAGGAGAGAAGATCTCATTGACCTTGGTCAATGGTCAATGAGATCTTCTCTCCTGTGCAGATTTAGTTGGATGACGCGAGACACAGACTGTCTGCAGAGCGAACGCCAAGTCTTACTTAATGCAACGATCTTTCCTAACGCTTTGAACAAGCGGCTGTCAGTGCCATCTGCATACAAGGTCTGATTCGCCTGAGAGCAGCGTAGTAGTATCTGGTATCCATATCCATCAGAGGCCGTCAATACCAACTGGATATAGAGACACACTCGTTTGAGAGGAGTATAACAACGCATGTTATCTCTATCCATCTGGTAAGAAGCCCAGCGGGCCACTTTGAACGCACGGTGGGGATCACCATTGTTTGATTTTAGAGCACTGGGATCGTTTAATTTTGCTAAGGAGAGCACTTACTTTATTCCGTCCGGTAAGGAGGAATTCCAACAGGTGGAGGGAATTCAAGTCACCATTTGTTTTCAACACCATCTGTCACTTATCACATCACTGAAGATTGTCTAATATCGACACGTTGGTGTCTTGGGACTTTTTTCTTTATACAATATTGTATATTGTACACATTGCACCATATTCTTTGTTTGATTTATGAAGGTGTATAATTTATTGGTTGCAAATTATTGCACAGTTATCTAGATATAGCGCACCACTTCATTACATATATATATATATATATATATATATATATATATATATATATATATATATATATGTATATGTATATATTATATATGTTTATATATATATATATATATATATATATATATATAGTTTATGGACACATTTTTTATGGACACTTTTTTTGTAGTCTATTAAGAGCATTTTTAGTTTTGATTTTTTTGTTTTTACATGATTAATGTATATTAGTGTGCTGCTGTGAAATGTTTGTTTTTTGGTTGCAGTGTATTACACCAATTTTGTTTAAATCTCCAACTGTATTTGCAGAAATGCAGCCCCAAAATTACAAGGAACTTCCAATATGCTTCACTATTGCCTGCAGACACTCATTATTTTGCCGCTCTCCAGCCCTTCAGTGAAAAACTGCCTCCTGCTACAGCTAAACATTTCAAATTTTGGCTCATCAGTCCAGGAGCACCTGCTGTCATTTTATGCACCCTAGTTCCTATGTTTTCATGCAAAGTAGAGTCACTGAGCCTTGTTTTCAAGTCTGAGGTATGGCTTTTTGGCAGCAATTCTTCCACGAAGACCACTTCTGGCCAGACTTCTCTGGTTAGTATATGAGTGTACCTGGGTCTCACTGGTTTCCACCAGTTATGTGCTGATGGCACTTCTGGACATTCCATGATTACTTCTGATATGGGAAGTAATCATGATGTGTCTTTCATCTGCTGCATTAATGCCTCGTTTCCACTGAGTGGTACGGTACGGTTCGGTACGGTACGGTTCGGAACGGTACACCTTGCGTTTCCACTGGCAATAGTACCCTTTCATGATAGGCATGGTGTAGCAGGAAAGCTGTGATAGACGATTCTCTGTCAACCAATCAAAGTTCTGCAGAGTGTAGCTCCACCCAGTTGGTACGGTACTAATGTGCTTGGTAACCCAACGAAAGGGTCCCAAAAAAGTGGTACGTTATGGTTCGGAATTAGGGTACCATTCACAATGGAAACAGCATAAATAGCGTACCGTACCGAACCGAACCGTACCAGAAAGCTCAGTGAAAACAAGCCATAAGTTTCCTTGGTTGACCATTGCGTTTACGGTCCTCAACATTGCCTGTTTCTTTGTGGTTCTTCAAAAGAGCTTAAACAGCACACCTTAAAACCCCAGAAATTTTTCCTGGGAGAGACCTTTCTGATGCAGTATAACTACCTTGTGTCTTCTTGTTGTACTCATTCTTGCCATGGTGTCTGACCTGTGACATGAAACTGTCTTCCAAAACCAACCTCGCCTTAGTTTGGCTGTTCCTCACTCAATTTTTAGCCTCCTACACAACTTTCTTTTTAAGATGACGACTGTGTTTAAACCTACATATGAAAATGCAGAGTATTAGCACACCTGCTTGGCATAATTGGTTACTCATACACCTGACTTTAACAACTTAAGCCCCGGAAGGATTTACCCCCTTAATAACCAGGCCATTTATTGCGATTCGGCACTGCGTTGATTTAACTGACAATTGCGCGGTCGTGCAATGCCGTACCCAAATAAATTGAAGTCCTTTTTTTTTTTTTTCAGAAATAGAGATTTCTTTTGGTGGTATTTGATCACCTCTGCGGTTTTTCGTTTTTGCGCTATAAACAAAACAATAGCACCAATTTTGAAAAAAACTACTTTCTGCGTTTAAAAAAAAAAGCGTACATTAATTGGTTTGGGCAAAAGTTATAGCGTTTACAAACTACGGGATAGATTTATGGACTTTTAATTTTGTATTTGTTTTTTTTATTATTAATGGTGGCGATCAGCGATTTTTATCGGGACTGCAACATTGCGGCGGACAAATCTGACAATAAGTGACCCTTTTTGGGGACCAGTGACATTAAAACAGTGATCAGTGCTAAATAATATGCACTGTTACTGTATAAATTAAACTGGCAGGGAAGGGGTTAACACTGGGGGTGTTCAAGGGGTTAAATGTGTTCCCAGATGTGCTTACTAACTCTGTGGAGGATGGATTGAACAACAGAGGCAGAGAGAGATTGGTGATTAAGCTTAGCTGAACCATATGATCTTTCCCTGCCTCTCTGACAGGAGAGCTGTCTTACATTGTTTACATTCCAGGCGACTCTCTTGTCAGTTTAACTGAAGATTGTGGAAGGCCGGCGGCGATTGAGCCCGCTCCTCCCGTGGTCTGCCTCCCGCTGTGTTTAGTCAAAGCAGAAGCGCGGCCGCCCAGACTGTGTGCAGATAATCACGTAGATCTACGTGATTATGTGCAGAAGAGCTGCGTGGGGTGGTCGGCAAGTGGTTAATCCTACAAAATGCCTGACTTTTTGCAAGTGTACAAAGTGTAAGAATTTATGTTTGTTCAAAGCCAAACGTTAGTCACACCAAATATTAATTTGTTTTAGATTTTTCGCCTGTTCACTTACTTTCAATTTTGTAAATTGAGAAAAATAAACAATAAAATTTATATTTTTGAAAGCAATTCTTCACAGCCTAAAACCTTTGCACAGTCAGGGCCGGCCTTTGGGGTGTGCGGGCTGTGCGGCCGCACGGGGCGCCATGGGCAACAGGGGCGCCGTGCGGCCATCACAGCTCGCAGACTGTTTACTCACGAGTCCGAACGAGTACTAGCAGCAGGCGCTGCAGGTCCCCCTGCCCTGTGACTGGGTGAAGAGGCTTAGCTAAGACTCAGCTTCGGATCGGGATCGGCTGCCTCGGCACCTGAAAAAAAAATGGCTGCTGACAGCTCCCGAAAGGCACACTGCGCAGGCGCCGCTGCTCTGCTCGGGTCTCGGAACACTCTCGGGTATACTCGGGTAGACGGCGCAGGCGCAGTGGCGTCTAAGCGCCGGGACTCGGGAGGCGCCATTTTTAAATGCACAGCGAGTAGCCACCTTCTGCAGAACAGGTAAGACACAATGTCACTGGCTGCTGCTGCTGCCGCCTGGCTGCCTGTGCCGTTATCTATTTTAAATTAAGCTAAATACTATTTTATTGAAGGGGAGGATAAGGGACTTGTCTCACTCTCAACATAAGGAAAAAAAAAAAAAAGAATTAAAATACAAGAAAATAATACAATACTATTTTTACTACATAATTGCATCGGTAATGGCACAGTTACATGCATGTATGTAATGTATATGTATGTAATGTATGCATTTCATGTAATGTATGTAATATATGCATCATGTAATGTAATGTATGTATGTTATGTAATGTAGGCATGTGATGTATTGTATGTATGCATGTAATGTATGCATGTAATGTATACATGTATGTAATGTTATGTAATGTATACATGTATGTAATGTATGCATGTAATGTATGTATGTAATGTATGCGTGTAATGTTATGTATGTAATGTATGCATGTATGTAATGTATTGTATGTAATGTAATGTATGTAACCGTTTGTACACTGTAATCATTATTTGCACTTTGGCGCTGCATTATTTATTCATTTTGGCCTGTTTTACATGCACCTCATAAAGTCCCTGCCTTTTTGAGGAGGATTAATTAGAGTGAATCACCAACCATCCTGAATATTGGATATACTCTGTAATAAAACTTATATATTTATAATCTTACCAGCCAATGCATACAAATGTCGCAGCGGCATATGTAAACGGCGTTAAATCTATACATGTGAGGTATCGCCACAAACTTTAAAGTGAGAGCAACAATTCTAGCCCAAGACGTCCTCTGTAGCTCTAAACTGGTAACCTGTAAAAAATGTTAAAGCGTTGCCAATGGAGATTTTTAAGTAACGAAGTTTGGCGCCATTCCACAAGTATGCGCAATTTTAAAGCGTGACATGTTAGGTATCTATTTTCTCGGTGTAACATCATCTTTCACATTATACAAAAAAAAAATGGGCTAACTTTAGTGTGTTTATTTTTTTCTTATTCATAAAACGTTTTTTTCCCCAAAAAAAAAAGTGTTAGAAAAATTGCTGCACAAATACAGTGTGACCTAAAAAGTTGCAATGGACGCCATTTTATTCCCTAGGGTCTCTGATGAAAAATATATAATGCTTGGGGGTTCTGAGTAATTTTCTAGCAAAAGAATGATGATTTTTACATGTAGGAGCGGAGTGCCGGAATTCGCCTGGTAAGGAGGTAGCTAATACCTGCAATAATTTGTTCCATGGTTATCTATTTGATCTATACCTGAGCTAAAGGATTTGTATGGATAATGCAGTTGATCTACATCTGCTATACTGGTTGTGTATACTGGTTATCAGGGCTTTTTTTCTCAGAGAATAGGTGCAGGAACTCCTCCCTTCTGAGTCCCCCTTAACTCTGTCCCCTACCCACCTCCAAGCACCATTCCTTGGTTCCATCCCTTACCCACCTCCCAGTACCACCCTTTTTAGAGAATATAGAACCATGTATCATTTTGTGGTGCTAAGTATTTTGTATGGAATTTGTTCATGATAATAAGAAAGGCAGTAAAATAGCTCTAACAACAATGAACACCCCAGTGACAATAGTTCCAGCCCAGCAACAATAGACTCCCAATAGTCAGCATCAATAGACCCTTCAGCAGCCAGCAACATCAGACCCCTCCCTCAATAGTAGATCCCTTTCAGCAACAATTGACCCCCTGCAACATAAGACCCACCACCAACAACAATAGATCACCCACCAATAACAATAGACCTCCCCAGCAACAAACCCCCTGCAAAAACAGATCCACTCCAGCAACAATAGATCCCTCAACAGCCCGCAACAAAGACTGCTCCCTCAACACTAAATCCCCCCAAGCAACAACTGACCCCCCAGCAACAAAAATCCCACCCTGGCAACAATAGATCCCACACGAGCAACAGAAGACCTTCCCAGAAACAATAGACCTCCTTCCTCCACAAATATAGGTAGCCTCCAGCAACAATAGATTCCCCAGCACCCAGTATCAATAGACCCTCCAGCACACCCCAGCACCCCTTGCCATTACATACATTCAGTTCAGGAGGTGCCGGAACTGCGTTCCCCCGCGTTCCCGCTGAAAAAAAGCCCTGCTGGTTATACAGTTAATCTATACCTGCAGTACAGGGTTTGTATGTATTATTCAGTTGATCGCTAGGTGGTGGTATTTAGTGAAGCTCTGATATTTGGTCATTTGTTTATGTATACTTTATTTGGCGCAAATGTTGGTGTACTACATTTATTTAATTCATATTATCTGTATGCTGATGCTGCTAATCTTGCATGGACCGCTGCAAACAGATAATTTGCTTGTATCCTCCATACTTTAATGGCCTATCTTTTACATACATATGTATTTTTTATTATATTGTGTTGCAGCAGCATTATGGGTCCTAAAAAATTGTCAGGTGCTCAGAATAGAAAACGGAGGGCCCTTATGGAGTTGGAGGACCAAAAGAGTGCTGGAGCGATAAAGAAATATTTTGTAACACCAGCAGCTAGTGGTTTACAAACCACAGAAGAAAAAGATGAAGAAAGCTGCAGTAGCCAAAGTAATGTGCATGTTCAGCTCAGTGGGCCTTCAACATCAAGAACATCTTTGGAAGAAGAGGATGCTAATACACTTTCTGGCCCTGTGACTTTTGATGAAATCACTAAAGAAAGAAAAGATGAAGAAAGCTGCAGTAGCCAAAGTGATGTACATCTTCAGCTCAGCGAGCCTTCAACATCAAGAACATCTTTGGAAGAAGAGGATACTAATACACCTTCTGGCCCTGTGACTTTTGATGAAATCACTAAAGAAAGAAAAGATGAGGAAAGCTGCAGTAGCCAAAGTGATGTACATCTTCAGCTCAGCGAGCCTTCAACATCAAGAACATCTTTGGAAGAAGAGGATACTAATACACCTTCTGGCCCTGTGACTTTTGATGAAATCACTAAAGAAAGAAAAGATGAGGAAAGCTGCAGTAGCCAAAGTGATGTACATCTTCAGCTCAGCGAGCCTTCAACATCAAGAACATCTTTGGAAGAAGAGGATGCTAATACATCATCTGGCCCTGTGTCTTTTGATGAAACAATAAGCACATGTGAAAAATCAAGCTTCACAGATCCTGCTTTGTGGCCAAAATTGATTTCTAAGAACATTGATAGTATTTTAGAGGTTGGTCCTGTACAGGTGCAAGATGTTGATTTTAAAAAAGATGCCTATAATAGGCATTTTTCTTCAGCATTCTACAAAAGGAAATTAGACAGTGGTGAAGAGCAAAAACGACGATGGTTGGTATACTCCTCATCTGCCAATAAAGTATTCTGTTTCTCTTGTAAACTATTTGATAAGAATCCTAAAACATTGCTTGCCCTTGGAGGATCAGATGACTGGACACACATGTCAGGTATTTTGAAATCACATGAAACCTCCAGTGGTCATTTTACAGCCCAGCAGATGTGGCATGAAACACAACTGAGGCTGAAATTAAAACATGCGATTGATCAAAACTACCAAAATCTCATGAGCCGTGAAAGGCAACACTGGAGATCTGTGATGGAGAGGCTGTTAAGCATTGTCCAGTTTTTAGCAGAACGTAATCTGGCCTTCAGAGGATCTTCAGATCGACTTTTTACATCCAATAATGGAAATTTTTTAGGTCTCGTAGAACTATTAGGAAAATATGACAGTGTGATGGCAGAACACTTACACAGGGTGGTATCAAAAAAAACTGCAGACCACTACTGTGGAAAAACAATTCAAAACGAAATAATAAATCTTATGGCGAAACAGGTAATTGAGGACATTTTACAACGCTGCAGAAATGCAAAATATTTCTCAATTATTCTTGACTGCACTCCAGATATTAGCCATAAGGAGCAAATGTCTTTTACTATTCGCTTTTTGGAAGAGGTTTCTGGAAATTTTCAAGTAAAGGAACATTTCCTCGGTTTCAATAAAGTAGAGGATACAACTGGAAAAGGATTAAGTGATTTCCTCCTTGAATTTCTTTCAGTAAAAAAATTGGATATTGATAATTGTCGTGGACAAGGTTATGACAATGGAGCCAATATGGCAGGAAAAAACAACGGAGTTCAAGCTAAAATTTTAAACATAAACCCAAGAGCAGTATTTGTACCATGTGGCTGTCATTGTCTTAATCTTGTAATTGGAGATGCAGTACGCTCATGCAAGGAATCTATGCAACTATTTGGTATCATTCAGCGTCTTTATGTTCTATTCTCAGGATCAGTAAAGAGATGGAAAATTTTGTCTGACCATGTTTCTGGCCTCACTTTAAAACCTTTGTGCACCACGCGGTGGGAATGCCGTATAAATTGTCTTAAACCACTAAGACATAGTCTAGGTGAAATACAAGAAGCATTGATTGTTTTGTCTGAGGAAACCCACACTGAACCAAACATTAGTCATGAGGCTAACACACTAGCTCAGCAAATCGTGGAGTTCAAATTCATAATGTCATTGTGTTTTTGGTATGAGATATTGTACCAAGTTAATATTGTGAGCAAGGCTATGCAGAATGAGACTGCTGATATAATTTTAGTATCAGACCTAATCCACAAATGTCACAATTTTTTAATACATTTCAGAGAGTCTGGATTTGAAAGGTCCTTTCAAATTGCAAAGGAACTAGCAGAAAAAGTGAATGTGGAGCCTGTTTTTAAGCCTTCTCGTATTCACAGAAAAAAAGCCTTGTTTGAATATGAAAGCCAAGATGAACCTTTAACAGATCCCACTGAGAAATTTAAGATTGAATTTTTTTATGTTTTGGTCGATACTGCTACTAAATCTTTGGAGGAGCGTTTTACTCAGATGGAACAACACAACAAAGTATGGAGATTTCTATACAACATGAGACAACTTCCAGCAAGAGAAAACTTAAGAGACTGTTGCCTGCAGTTACAGAAGGCATTAGAGAAGAGCAGTCAATCTGACATTAATGGTCTAGATCTTTCAGAAGAGCTTTGGCATATTCAAAGCCTGCTACCTCAAGATGTCACAGCACCCCGCCATACACTTAATTTCATAGTGAGAAATGGCCTGACTGACACATTTCCAAACATGTGGATAGCATTTCGGATTCTTTTAACAATTCCAGTTTCTGTGGCGTCAGGAGAACGCAGCTTTTCCAAGTTAAAACTGATTAAAACATATCTGAGATCATCAATGACTGATGACAGACTAACCTCTTTATCAGTATTATCCATTGAAAGTGATGTATTAAAGACATTGGACATGAACAACGTGATTGATGAGTTTGCAAAGGCAAAAGCACGTAAAGTTGTATTTTGAGCTTCACATTAAAATAACTTGTCAGAAGGTGCATATTATGTTTACCAATGTTCCCAGGTATTATTGCATTTGCACATATCTTGCTTCTCAAAAACAATGTTAAAAAGATTGCACTGTTAGCTGTTTTTTTTCTGTATTTATGTATTTAATATACATCATTGTTACCAGTCTATCCAGTTATTTATTATTGTAATTGTTTGCACATGCACTTAAATTAACTGTTATTAAAACAAATAATTGTTTCAAATATTTTTTTCCTCTTTATGTTTAGGTGACCAGGGGGGGCGAGGGGTCAAGATGGGGGGGGGGGCGCCACAGGATTAGCTCGCACAGGGCGCCTGAACACCTAAGGCCGGCCCTGTGCACAGTACTGTATAAATATCACACACACAGTATACAGATTATAACAACGCCATCAAAATTATGTGGAGCCCTAATGGGACAGTAGTACTATGAAGATTTTATAAAACACAGTGGACCAACACCGGCAGATGACATGGCTCCCCAAATCATCACTGACTGTGTAAACTTCACACTAGATCTCACGCAACTTTGATTCTGTTAGAAAGAAGCTTTGATTCTGTGCCTTTCCAAAGTCAGTGATGATTTGGGGAGCCATGTTATCTGCTGATGTTGGTCCACTGTGTTTTATCAAGTCCAACGTCAGTGCAGCCCTCTACCAGGAAATTCTAGAGCACTTCATGTTTCCCTCTGCTGACCAGCTTTATGGAGATGCTGATTTAATTTTCCAGCAGGACTTGGCACCTGCCCACACTGCCAAAACTACCAATACCTGGTTTAATGATCATAGTATAACTGTGCTTGATTGGCCTGCAAATTCGCCTGACCTAAACCCCATTGAGAATCTGTGGTGTGCTGTCAAAAGGAAGAGGAGAGACACTAGCCCCAAAAATGCAGAGGAGCTGAAGGCCGCTATCAAAGCAACTTGGGCTTCCATAATACCTCAGCAGTGCCACAGGCTGATCGCCTCCATGCCACGCCATATTGACGCAGTAATTCGTGCAAAAGAAGCCCTGACCAAGTATTAAGTGCATACTATACTGTACATGGACATACTTTTCAGTAAGCCAACATTTCTGGATTAAAAATACTTTTTTATTGGTCTTATGTAATAGTCTAATTTTCTGAGATACTGAACTTTGGGTTTTCACTAGCTGTAAGCCTTAATCCTCAAAATTAACCACTTTACGTCTGACTGCAGTAATATTACTGCGGCAAAGTGGCTCGTTATCGTCTGACGACATAGTACTACGTCGTCAGACACTCCCCTTTCTCGGCGGTCACAGCGGGAGTCGGGCCAGGGGAGGAGCAGCGGCGATTGCCGCTGCTCTTCCCCAATCGTCAGGGATCTAGTGTGGAGATCCGCCTGCTTGTGTAAACACAAGCGGGCGGATCTCTTAAGTGACAGGCAGGGTCAGATTGCAGGGTTCAGCATAGCTGGACATCCGATCTGTCCCTGTGTCACTCAGTCACCTCCCCCCTCCACACAGGTTAGTAAGCACCAGGCATACATTAACCCCTCCCTCTCCAATAAAATTAACTCCTTCCCTGCCAGTGTCATTTTTACAGTAACAGTGCATATATATAGCACTGATTACTGCAGTAATGTCACTGGTACCCCCAAAAGTGTCAAAAATGTCAGTCAAGGGTCCGATCTGTCCGCCGCAATGTGGCAGTCCCGCAAAAAAAATCGCAGATCGCCGCCATTACGCGTTAAAAAAAAAACACCAAAAATGACAGAAATCTTTCCCTTTGTTAGTAAACGCAATAACTTTTGAGCAAACCAATCAAAATACGCTTATTGTGAATTTTTTTACCAAACATAGGTAGCAGAAAACAAATTGGCCAAAAATTTAAAAAAATTTTGATTTTTACATTTTGTTTTTTTTGGAATTTCATATAAAAAAATGTGAAAAATATTGTTGTTTTTTCAAAATTTACGCTCTTTTTTTGTTTATAGCGCAAAAAGTAAAAATCGCACAGGTGATCAAATACCACCAAAAGAAAGCTCTGTTTGTGGGAAAAAAGGACATAAATTCCATTTGGGTATGGCGTCGCACGACCGCGCAATTGTCAGTTAAAGTCACACAGCGCCGAATCGCAAAAAGTGGCCTGGACGTAAGACAGCAAAATCCTCTAGTGGTAAAGTGGTTAAAAGAAAGAAATGCTTGAAATATACACACTCTGTGTGTAATGCATCTAAAACATATGAGTTTCACTTTTGAAATTGAATTACGCAAATAAATTAACTTTTTGATGATATTCTAATTTTATGAGATGCACCTGTATATACACCATATCGAATATTGTGAATAATTCAAATATCCAGCCCACACTTAAAAGTCCAACACCAATGAGAATTTTTATAGTTTTCTTAATCCACTCATGCACATTTTTCTTTTTTCACCAGAATTAGTAAAATCAGCCAAATGTAGTCCACTACCTTCTATATGGACCTACACTCACCGATATTTCTTGCCAGACTCTCTCAAGTATGGCAAAACAGGCTTCAAACCATCCCAAGGACAAGCTCAACCCCATAGGTGTTAGATCCTCCTTGCAACTCTTGTTTACATTGCAGGTAAAATAAATCAAGCTCCATGGAAAGAATCCAAATAAAGTAGAAAAATCCACATAGTATAACACCATCAAATACCTTGGTTTATTAAAATTAATAATTATACCCAGAAGGACACAATAAAAGAAAGCTTCTCATTTGCTCAGCTTGGTGAGCTGCTCAACCTCCCATTGCTCCAGCTCTAATCTCCCACATAGGTGGCCGTGTTGTATGTAAAGTGCTTTGACAGGTCAACGGATCACACATTCTTTCTAGTTCCTTCAGAGAGTATATGGGGTTCACATGTTATATTAAACATCTAATTCTGGCCCAGCCTTCAGTCTATAAGCAAGCAAACTATCAAATTTAAAAAAGCTAGCATTCGCCAGTAATGTATGCTAGTGTGGTATGCTAGTGCACATTGCTGCAAAGACTTGTGGTCACAATCCGAGGACCTTTGGGAATAAACCTTTAAGGATCTCGTTATAAAGCTTCAGTCTATCCTCCTCCCTCTCCCTAGCTGTGCCCAGATTGGTGTCTTTATACATGTATTTAACCTGGCAACCGGATTCCGGGTAAACTTTGGATCAGAGGATATCCTTGTGCTTCCTACGAAAATCATTTGGATGCTTCTATGTCTATATCTAAATTACTCAGGTATATATATTATAGATATAAAAGCAGTTATTACATAATATCCTTGATTATCCTATGTTTACATAAATATATATTAGGGATCGACCAATTATCGGCAGCACCGATATATCGGGGGCTGATATGCACTTTCCCCGATATATCGGAATCGGCCCCTGAGGTTACCGATATTGCCGATATTTTAGGAAAGTGCTGTACCAGAGTGATGCCTGCAGCTAGAGGCATCACCCCAGTACCAGGGTCCATAGCCGATGGTTTGCTGACTTGTAATGACAACCGATGCGGCTGAGAAGCTGCTCGGCTGTCATTACAAGGAGCGGGAGGGGACGTCCCCCCCCCTCCCGCAGCCTTCCGCGGCTCGTCTGGGTCTTCCGTCTCACCGGGAGACCCGTGCATCCTACCTCCTCCGCCGCCAAAGAGAAGACTCGATCAAAGCCACAGGAGGGGAGGGGTTTTGGGTATTTTACACCCCCAGATCCCTCCACAAGGAGTACCTTTGGAAAATAAAAAAAAAAATGTTCTTTAACAAATCCGAAAATATCAGCCGATATCGGCCGATACCGATATCTGATAACCAAAATATCGGTATCGGCATTAAAAAAACGATATCGGTCGATCACTAATATATATATATATATATATATATATATATATATATACTGTATATACAGATTGATAATGAAAACATTTCAATCAATTCTCCTGAAGTTGACCAATATATCCTCTGATGCACACCTTGATCTGACAACTATCAATTTAATTATATACATATTTAAAAAAAATGTTTTGCATCACCTTGGGTAAGCACCCCTTTTGCTATTTCTAGTATTTTTTATTGTATATTGAGTTGAATAACCTATGTTTATTGAAATTACATTGATGTGATAATATCTTTTGTAGTCTAATATATTTAGCGCTGTGATAATACATACTATATTGAATAACTTTTCAGATGTACATAAAAAATGTATGTGCAAATGCAAATATATGTATATGAATTTTTTTAAATATGCACACAGCTAATATTTTTTTTATTTTTTTCTTCTTCTTCTTCTATTTTCTTGCTGGAAAATCCTTTTTTCTTTTCAATAAAAAAAATTATTAAATAAAAAACAAAATATATATTAAAGAAAAAAAAATGTTTTTAATCATGGTGTATGTCTGTCTATCATTAGTTTTTTACTGATCTTTTTAATCACTGAAATAAAAATTTGTATATTTATAAAATGATGTCTAAATTACTGGCACCTGAAAAAAATCCTCAATTTTTTATTCCGCTTTAGGGGTTGATTTTTCCTGTTTATTATTATTGGGATGTGGTGCCTTTGGGTCACTCTCCAGGCAACTTTCGTTCTTGTCTTGTGGTCACAAAGATCTATGAATTTTCCTTTATATGGTCCAACTGAGTTGCTGAACTCGGTTATATTATTTTACCTGATTCCTAACTGCACAAGCTTTATTTTTATTTTATTTTTTTAGCCTTTTCAAATTCTTTACTTATACAAGAGCACATATACATCAGTAGAAGTTGGCATAATTAATGTGATATACAAATACAATAAACATGTTCATGCAGAGCAACACAGCTATAGTTTTACAGTAATCAGAGGTCCTAGAGTGATACAAAGTGAACAGTGCTGCATATTTGTAAAAAAATAATATTCTTCTCAAACAATGGGGGTATTTGTCTGAAAGGTGGCAGGGCCTTGTGTTCCTCCGCATATTTATCAAGACTCAAATGCCATTCCTAATAAGATGGACTTTATATGATAATAATTCAGAGAACGTAAATCCAGTACTATACAACGCACTCAAATCTTTCTGGTTTATTTATTAAATAAACATATATAAATGTATATGTAAAAATCCTACTAACCAGGACTGAATTAATACAGCTTTTTACCCACTGACTTGGATGACCTTAAAAGAAAACCTTTCTTGTGATGGAGGTTGCCATTGCTACTTCTCAAATACTAATTTCTTTGCTGTCATCTTTACGCACTTGCTTTAGTGCCCATTCACACTACCGCTACTTGTCAGGCGACTGGTCAGCCTGACAAGTCGCGGTCCATGCAGTGCTACGGGAACCGTTCTAATAGGGGCGACTCAAGTCGCTCCGACTTAGAAAATAGTTCCTGTACTACTTCGGGGCGACATCGGAGTGACTTGCATTGACATTCATTATATGAAGTCCGTGCAAGTCGCACCGAAGTCGCGGTGCCCGCGACTTCACAGGTTGCCCCCGAAGTCGTGCCGCGGTAGTGTGAACCGGCACTTAAGACTTAGTGTCTTTTTCCTAAAACAAGCTTGTAAATAAAACCACTGGCTTTACGAATATCCATCATTTAGCATTATTGTTACTGGTCAGTGACTCAAAAACCTTATCGAACCCAGTTTGTCAGGGTCCTCCATCTGCATTAAATGCCTTCAGGCATACCTGCCCTTAATTTATTTGTTTCTATATATGCTTTAGCTTGGAGGCTCTCATAGAATAGAGTTATAACTAAAATAAAACTTCAGTTTTTAATGTAAATCATTCAGACTGTATTTTTTTTTTTTTTTTTTTACTGGCTAGTTGGTTAGTGTGCTGGGAAATACATGTTGTGCTCCTTACTCTAAAAGCTAGTTATACTTTGGAGTAGTTGCCATTTTGTTTAGGATGCAGGTAAGGATGTCTAATTGACTGGAAACTTTCAGCCCAGGGAGCAAGTACAAACCAGAGGCCCATGGTGCAGCAACCCAGCCCCCCTCCCACTCTCCCTCTTCGCAGACTCTTCCTGACCCTGTTTCCAGGTTGAAGCTCATCTCCATGTACTCTCTACTAGCCAAATCCGGGTTCCTGACCTGGCCAGCAGGTGGTGTAAGGGGGAGATGGGACAGCTCGGTTGGGGCTGTCTGGGGGAGGAGAGTCTCCAGTGGGGCATGGAACCGGCATCTGCTAAGACATAGTTTGCACCAGGGATCCTCAAACTACGGCCCCCCAGCTGTTGCAGAACTACACATCCCATGAGGCATTATACAACTCTGACATTCACAGACATGACTAGACATGATGGGAATTGTAGTTCCAGAACAACTGGAGGGCCATAGTTTGAAGACCCCTGGTTTACACCATCCATGCTGGGGGGGGGGGGGGGAGTCTGCGCTCTTTCCTTGTCTTCAACTCGCACTCAGTAGGTCAGCGGTGGGGACTTTTTACTTCTCTTCACCAGGAATCCTTTAGGCATGTCTTTGGCAGAAGCAGTGCAGCCTTTTATGGGGCATCAGAGCAGCCCAGGGGGTGATTGCCCCCCTGCCCCATTCCTACCCTGCTAATTTTACAGGTTTGAAGGTGTTGAACTCCGCGCTAAGGAATGTAGACAGCGCCATTCTCATACCCCTATTTTCATAATTTTACAGGTTTGCATACTGCATAATTGTTTCAGGTGCCTCTCATGAATAGTTTGCTCTGTATTATATCCCATTTCCAGGGGAACAACTGTCCTTCACAGAAACAATGATAGTATATGTATGTCAATTCACCAAAGCTGCCATTTGGTTCATTTTTATAGTTCAATAAAGCTGCATGTACACAAAAGAGAAACCAGAAATGGTGCCCAAGGATTATCGAATCTAAAATAGGTAGTATTAAATATACTTAAATAAATGGGAGCAAGAGAAAGGGAAGGAAAGGACCATAAAACCTTGCTCACCCGGCGCTCAAACTAATCCAAGCTAAAACTAAGCTGCTGCTATATAATAAACATTATGCAGAAAAGGTGTATACGTTAAGTATTAAAGCATATAGCTCAAAACTCTGACACACTAGCAGCGCTATATAGTCCACAAAGCAAATGAACTTCAAATAAATATATGCAAGGGAAAAAAAGTTCATGCATAAAGTCCCAATATCATCCAAGGAAATGCAAAGTCCCAAGAGTGTGAATCCTCAAAACTCGTCACCAGTGGAAAAAAAAGGGGAACCTCCACCTCACCGCTGTGTACACCCCTATGGTAAGGAACTTACCAGATAGAAGCTATATATGCGCCAAACAAGATAGTACATAAGACCTCCCGATCACCTCCAAGGGTTAGATAGTGGCCAGAACTTCAAACAGGTGAGTAGGTATCTGCCAACCGATATTCTCCTCAGCATAACAAACCGTGATGCATGTAAAATAATGGGGTCACATAGAGTAATTCTGCATAATGAGCTTTATTTCCCCACAGATAAAAATCCCTCAAACATTGCACTTACAAAACATATTTATATAAAAAGCGTTCAACCTCGGTTGAAGTCATTTGCTGACGAAACGCGTCATGGCGTGGTCACGTAGGAAGCTGACGTCACACGCCGGACCCGGAGGCTGGCAGCTAGGTACCGAGCAGCGGGCATCAGGACGGGGAACGGCTACAGGACGCAGGTCTTCCTTTTATTGTTCAACGCTTTTTATATACATATGTTTTGTAAGTGCAATGTTTGAGGGATTTTTATGTGTGGGGAAATAAAGCTCATTATGCAGAATTACGCTATGTGACCCCATTATTTTACATGCATCACGGTTTGTTATGCTGAGGAGAATATCGGTTGGCAGATACCTACTTACCTGTTTGAAGTTCTGGCCACTATCTATCCCTTGGAGCTGATCGGGAGGTCTTATGTACCATCTTGTTTGGCACATATATAGCTTCTATCTGGTGAGTTCCTTACCATAGGGGTGTACACAGCGGTGAGGTGGAGGTTCCCCTTTTTTTTTCCATTGGTGACGAGTTTTGAGGATTCACACTTTGGGACTTTGCATCTCCTTGGATGATATTGGGACTTTATGCATGAACTTTTTTTCCCTTGCATATATTTATTTGAAGTTCATTTGCTTTGTGGACTATATAGCGCTGCTAGTGTGTCAGAGTTTTGAGCTATAAGCTTTAATACTTAATGTATACACCTTTTCTGCATATTAAATATACTTACCTGTAGCATATGGTTAGACAAACGCAATATGAACTATTGTGGCTTAAAACCAACCCCTCTGTATTCCCATTGGATAATGTTCTCATTATCGCAGGTTACCATCACTATTTCAAGATCTCAAATATAATGTATCCCAGTAAGTAGAAACAATAGACATAAAGAATGCTCTTCTATGATCTAAGACTATCTGAAAAAATTAAGTGGATGTGGTGGTGCCCAGGCTGCACATATAGAAAAGCAAACTAGCTCTGTGTTTTAAGCCCACATGCCTATCACTCTTGAAATCAATGTTGTTGGTGAGGGACATGTCGTGTTTCTGATGAGTGAATGGAGGTCCATTCTGAAACACAATGAACCTTTTTCAATACATTTTCTGTTTCATGCTGCATGTCCATGTATTGTTTTTCAAGTGTGGTCTGCGGTGTCCCTTTTTTCACTGACAACATTGATCTCAAGTGACTAAGTGGTAAACACAGAGCTAATTTGTCATGGTGTGTACTGTATATATACAGCTCAATGACTGCATATAGCGAGCTCTTCTGCTGCTAGTGAGTCCTTTGATATCGGAAGATACTTTTGGGGGAATCACATTATTATGCTTGTAGATGAACCCGATCTGATTGATTTATTAAAACTACAGAGTGGTGTAATCTTTCGATACAACACTTTATTTTCTCTACTAGATATGGGTTCTCTTTTTTTTTTTTTGAACAATTGGATGACTATGTGCCATGCAATATTAGGCTGTTCTTCATATGTTCTATGAGATACTTTTATTAGTCAAGATATGTAACTTTTTCGAAGATCCTTTATTTGTGGAAGGTTCCCATTACCTGTTCTCCTTCTGGGTCACCGCTTGAACCAGTGCTGTATTTTGGCCTAGGCCGACAAGGCCCAGGCCTAGGGCGGCACTTTGCAGGGAGGGCGTCAAAAAAGCCCCCCTCCACCTTAGGCTCTATTGGCCACTAGTTGCTAGGGCTGCCTCTCTCACCTACCCTCTCTCTCTCTCTTTCTCTCTCTCACCCCCCTCTCTCTCTCATCCCTTCTCTCTCTCTCTCTCTCATCCCCCCTCTCTCATCCCCCCCGCTCTCTCTCACCCCCTCTCTCTCTCACCCCCCTCTCTCTCACCTCCCTCTCTCTCTCCCACCCCCCTCTCTCTCTCCCACCCCCTCTCTCTCTCCCTCACACCCCCCCTCTCTCTCTCTCTCTCTCTCATTCCCCTCTCTCACCTCCCTCTCTCATTCCCCCTCTCTCTCTCACCTCCTCCTCTCTTGGTCTCTAATCCCTTCTCTCATCCCCCTCTCTCTCATCCCCCTCTCTCTCTCATCCCCCCTCTCTCATTCTCCCTCTCTCTCGTCTCTAATCCCTTCTCTCATCCCCCTCTCTCTCATCCCCCTCTCTCTCTCATCCGCCCTCTGTCTCTCATCCTCTCTCTCTCACCCACCCCCCTCTCTCTCTCCCAACCCCCCTCTCGTGAGATATCAGGGGTTCATGCTGGGACTTGTAGTCCTTCAATTTAGGAGGGAGTCACATCCATTAAAAAGGAAGGAGTGGGGTACATTTACGTAGGAGGGGGAGGGGCGCCCAATTTTAGTCTTGCCTAGGGCAGCACAAAACTAAAATACACCACTGGCTTGAACCCATAAGGAGTGACCCATAGGGAGGATACGGACACGCTATTCCTATTATTGCAACCCCATTGACTTCCACTTCTACATTATTTATTATACTTATTAACTGTTCATTATCACTTATTGACTCTCTCTATATCTTGTATACCATTTGCCCACTCTATATTTGGATTCTATCTTCTTTACATTTTTGTTGCATCCTTTTTACACTTCTGTTGTATCTATTGTATTGATAACTCTAATAAAATACTTTGAACTAGAAAACTAGAGGGTGGTAGCCAATCAGCTTCTAACTTCATCTTGTTAAATTAAGCTTTAAAGGACAAGCTCCCCTTTGAGAACATATTACATGTTTCACCCATTTTTAGGGTGGAAAATGTAACATGTTCCCATTGCTGCAGCCTCTAGTTTGCATACATGAAAGGTGCATCAGACCAAAATAAAAGTCCAAATTGAATTTATTGATGTTGTGTTAAAAGACATCCAACACTTTCGAGGGGAGGAACTATACTGTACATGCATCCAAAAATACCCGCATGTTCACAAACATGCATACATGCAATAAAATGAAGATGAAAAAATGAGGGAATATCAAATATTAAGTGATAAAGTGCAATGGGTACAATTTTCAAAATGGATGATATCCGAGTCTACACGATTCGTAGATGCCATTGCACCAATATATATGTAATCATACACATGATATCACATAATTCAATATAATATTTAAAGAAAAAGAAAGAAAGATAGAAACGAATGGGTTAAAAGAACTATCCAAAAAAAAAAAATATATATAGATATATTTATATATATATATATATATAAAACTGAAGAAAATATATACTTGAAAGGTTAAACTGGTACACTAAAAATCAATATAATATTTAAAGAAAAAGAAAGATAGAAATGAATGGGTTAAAAGAACTATCCAAAAAAAAAAATATATATAGATATATTTATATATCTATATATATAAAACTGAAGAAAATATATACTTGAAAGGTTAAACTGGTACACTAAAAATCAATATAATATTTAAAGAAAAAGAAAGAAAGATAGAAACGAATGGGTTAAAAGAACTATCCAAAAAAAAAAAAAAAATATATAGCTATATTTATATATATATATATATATATATATATATATATAAAACTGAAGAAAATATATACTTGAAAGGTTAAACTGGTACACTAAAAATCAATATAATATTTAAAGAAAAATAAAGAAAGATAGAAACGAATGGGTTAAAAGAACTATACAAAAAAAAAATATATATATATATAAAAACTGAAGAAAATATATACTTAAAAGGTTAAACTGGTACATTAAAAATCAATATAATATTTATAGAAAAAGAAAGAGATAGAAATGACTGGGTTAAAAGAACTATCCAAAAAGAAAAAAAAAAAAAATATATATATATAAAACAGAAGGAAATATATACTTAAAAGGTTAAACTGGTACACTAAAAATGCTGGAAGCTATACCAAAAAATGCATATAAATGCTGTTTCAAAGAAATGCCCATAAATACAATATGTGGACAAGACCATGCTATAAGCTTAGGGAAAAAGAAGTTGCTACCATTTCGAAGACCCTCAAAGACTTAAAAAAAAAAATTAGTTATTCAAAAAAGTTATTCATTTTGCACATTGAATATATATTCGTATGCACCTTACTCTCATTTAATTATATATGAATTATACATATTTGGCACAGAAAGCATTTGTGGATATACAGCACAGTATTTTAATTATTTTTGTAATTTAATAGCACATATGAACTTTAGTGGTTGTATGGAATTTTGCGCTGCTTGAATTGTAGGTGCATCTGCGATTCTAAGATATAAAATATTAGGGGGGCTGCTGCACACAGAAAGTTTTTTTTTATCTTAATGCATAGAATGCATTAACCACTTCAGCTCTGCAAGGTTTACCCCCCTTCATGACCAGGCCATTTTTTGCGATGGCGCTGCGTTACTTTAATTGACAATTGCAAGGTTTGTGCGACACTTCTTTTTTTTCCACAAATATTTTTTTTTTAGTGGTATTTGATCACCTCTGCGGATTTTATTTTTTACGCTATAAACAAAAAAAGACTGACAATTTTGAAAAAAGAACAATATTTTTTACTTTCTGCTATAAAACATACTAAAAAAAAAAACATGTAAAAAAAATCAAATTTCTTCATGAATTTAGGCCAATATGTTTTCTGCAAAATATTTTTGGTTAAAAAAAAAAACAAAAAGCGTATATTAACTGGTTTGCTTAAAATTATAGTGTCTACAAACTTTGGGATATACTTTTGGAATTTTTTTTTACTAGTAATGGCGGCAATCAGTGACTTATAGCAGGACTGTTATATTGCGGTGGACAAACACATAACTGACACTTTTGACACTTTTTGGGGACCAGTGACACAGTGATTAGTGCTACAAAATATACACGGTCACTGTGCTAATGTGCTAATGACACTGGCAGGGAAGGGGTTAACCTCAGGGGCGATAAAAGGGTTAAATGTGTTCCTAGGGAGTGCTTGCTAACTGTGTGTGTGGGGGGGTACTTTTACTGTGGCAAGGCAGAGACTTGTGTTCCTGCTTAGCAGGAACACAGGATCACAGTCTTCCATTGTCACAGAATGGCGATCTGCCTTGTTTACATAGGCAGATCGCCATTCTGCCTATCTCCCGAATGATCACCGGGCACCGGCGGACATCGGGTCCACCAGACCTGCTGTGTCCAATCACAGTGGGAGCAGGTCGCCAATGTTGCTCATGCTAACCTTAGACCTAGAAGTGCAGAATCACATACAGGTACGAAATTCTGCCCAGAGCAGCTGCTCTGCCCCAGTAAATGTACATGGGGTGGTACACATCTGGTTAAGGTAAAACAAACCTTCTGCCTTTAGAACCACTTTAAGGGCCAGGGTCCAGGGAGCGTGTAAAAAGATGTTGTTGAAAATGCTGCCGAATGTAGTTAGGGAGTGCATAAATAGATATTGCAAACGTGCACCACTCTCATGTCCTACTTATGTTCCAAATCTCTTGTTTTTTGAAGCCTTTGAAGGTCTTCGTTGACTTTTGCCGATATATCTGTATCGGCCCCGGAACTGGCCGATATTGCCAATATTCCAAATATTGCTCATGTGAGGGTAAAATGATGTCACATAACATAATTCTGTTTACAAATGTTATTGAATATGCCACTCACATATGTACAAATTAAAGATATAAGCAATTCCACATTAGCAGATCTGCTGGCAGATCGCTATCTCGCACCCAAAAAAGAGTAGGTGTCACCCGCGCAAATGTTCGTTTTTAGGCAGTTGGCATAAAAGGAAAGTACAGTCCCCAAATGAAATATAGGAGAAAATGCATTTTCTCTTATAGGTATCTCTCACCCACTTGCTGTAAGTGACAGCCGGGTGACACCCTTACAGGACCATCACCACCTAATGGTTAGAGGAGGAGAAGACTAGTCTCGGACCCTGACATAGGATGTATAAAATATCGGCCCATATCGGCTGATACCAATATGCAATGGCCAAAATATCAGTATCGGCAATGAAAAACTGATATCGGTCGATCCCTAATGCACATGTATATGTATGTTATCCCTGTTGTTTTATGACTGTTGGGTTCATGATTTTATCAGTCACAATTATTTTGACTTTATATTATGTTTTATTGTAGCCCTGATGAAAGGGGAAGGGGGTCCTATGACCCCCGAAACGAGTTGGCTGTCTTTTAACACAAAATCAATAAATTCATTGGTACTTTTATTTTTGGTCTGGCGCTCCTTCCATGCATGCATGTTTTTTCCTGGTAACCTGCTGGAGTACCCACAGTAGGGTAGCCTTGCCTGTTGTGAGCAGCCTAACCTGAGCCAATGGGCTCTTCAAATAGTTCTTGCCCTCGCACTACCTTGTTTAAACTCATATCAGTGCCTCTTGGATGCCCTTTATTTCATTGCCCCCACCTACATAGTTACATAGTAGTTGAGGTTGAATAAAGACAATAGTCCATCCAGTTCAACCTGTGTTTGTGGGCATATTCATTTCCCATACCCATGAATGTTTTGATCTTGTAGATGTACGTCCAAGAGTCTTTTAAAAGTAGCCATACTCCCTGCAGTTACTACCATTTGTGGTAGAGATTTCCACAATCTTATAGCCCTTACTGTAAAAAACCCTTTGCATAGCCTTAGTTTAAATCACTTCTCCTCTAAACGCATTGTATGGCCTCGTGTCCTCTTACATTCTTCGCGACTGAATCGTTTTTTTTCTATGTTGAGATCACCATTGAGGTATTTGTAAAACGCTATCATGTCCCCTCTCAGGCGTCTCTTCTCCAGGGAGAATAAATCGAGCGATTGCAGACGCTCTTCATAATTAAGGTCCTCCAATCCCCTAATTAGTTTAGTTGCCCTTCTCTGGACTCTCTCCAGCTCCAACACATCCCTTCTGAGGACTGGCGACCAGAAATGGACAGAATACTCCAGATGCGGTCGTTTTATAAAGTGGAAGGATTATAGTTTTATCTCTGGAATATATCCCCCTCCTAGTAAAAAAAAATAAAAAAAAATATAAATGCATATGTTTTTACCTGCAAAAAGATGTACAATTATAATTTTTTTACAAAGGTGAACTTATTCCTTAACAAAAAAAACAAACAAACATGGAAGATGATTGGATTCAATCACTCCAGTTTTAGTAAATCAATCCCTGTGAGATTGAGATGATGGTGATTTGGCAAATGAGAACATTGTCCACAAGGATGAATGGAGAGAGACTGAATATACATACTCAGTATTTTAAGTCGTAGTACATCACACGATGGGGGGGGGGGGGGGGGGGGTTTCCGCATATGCTGCGGGTGAGTATGTATTGAGCAAATGTCTAATATTACATGTTTATATTTCAATATGTATTCATACAATGATGGATGCGCACACAGTGATCTCTGAACCTGGCTGATTGTACAGTGATTCTCAATGTATGCAGTGCACGCCTAGTGTCCCATGAGTACACTGGAGAATGAGCAAGTTGCCATTTCTCTGAAAAATAAATTAAAAAATATATATATTGTGGTTGTCCCAATTTCAGCAATGGCTTCCACATGTGTCTTCGCAAACAGTATATACAAGAAAAAAAAATAAAAAATCTTGTACACTACATTGTTGTGTAAAAAAATGCAAAACGGTTTATGTATAAGCATTAATCTTTGGAATAACTGTTCCAAGCCACAGCATACAAAATCTTGTGGGGAAGAAAATGGGGTGGCTGCAACTCCAAAGACACCAGTCCTGTAATATTTTTTATTTTAAAAAAATCTTACCACTTATGCAAAATCTTGTTCACCGGCTAGTGTATAAACATCCGTGTGTTTGCACGCAAAATTCTGCGCAAGCGCGGGACTATACCCTTCTGTATACAGTTTACTGAGAGCTTTTCCAAATAAAGGGTTTTTCAAGTGTCCATTATTGTAGTCATGTGCACATGATGGCGTTTTATTCCTACTTGTATGCATATTTAAAAATGCTAACAGCAATTAGATAGACCAAAAGCGATTAGAACAAAACGCATTTTTTATTTTGTGCATGACAAAAGTAAGAAGGCTTTATGTTTGAATGTTGGATAGACATATGGCAAACCACAATCAGAAATGTGTGTATATGTAAATATATTCTCTCTCTCTCTCTCTCTCTATACATACATATATATATATATATATATATATATATATATATATATATATATATATATATAGCTATATATCTATATCTATATCTATATCTAGATATAGATATAGATATATCTAGATATAGATATAGATATATATATCTATATCTATATATATAGATAGATATATAGATATAGATATATATATGTGTGTGTGTGTAGATAGTATAGATAGATAGATATAGCAATTTTTGGAAAAAAAAAAAAAAAAGATATAGCGATAGATAGATAGATAGATAGATAGATAGATAGATAGATAGATAGATAGATAGATAGATAGATAGATAGATAGATAGATAGATAGATAGATAGATAGATAGATAGATAGATAGATAGACTGTGCCTGCCAGTTCAAGCACATAATGGATGCATAATACATTTCAAGTAGACAGGTTGCTTGCTTGTGCATAATTAATGTGCTGGTGTACATGGTGCCTTTATATCCCTAAGTAAATCAGGGCCATTATATAAGCACTAAATCAAGACTTAGGCCTATGCCTCCTTTAAAGACCAAATCATGAGTGAGTTTAAAAAGTGGTCTTGGCAATGAACATAGGACGTGATAAAGACTGCTAGTTTAGTTATCAGGCCCATTATTAATAGTGAAAATGAAATTTGTAAAAAGTCTCAAAAACAGTAAAGCCCACAGACAGCAAACTCAAACTGGGGAGATAAAGGTGTTCACTGCCAATACCTAATCAGATGCACTGAAATAAAATATATTACTCTTCAGTTATTACTCCAAATCTATTCATGGTCATTATTAGGGAAAAATAAAATCATAAGTAGTAACAGAAGAAAAGATAAAGGTGTCCTTTTATGACCGGGAGAATTTTTTTCTCCGTTGGCTTCTCTACAGTTCTCCAGGGAAAATGATCACATCTGGCACCCATTTTATGAATTGGAGAACTTCAGTTCGCCCAGGGTGATCAGAGGAGAACGGTTTTCTCGGAGATCTGTGTAGAAGTCAATGGGGCTCTGTAATCTCGTGAGACAAAGCGAGATTACAGTAGTATGAAAATCCCTGGCGCGCTTTAACAAGCAGAGATAAATTATCACTGCTGAGTACACGAGGTTAATAAATAATAGTCCCCTTACATAAATATATATATATATACACTGAATACACACACACATACATTGTATATATATATATATATATATACACATTAAATATATATCTGCATGTATGTGTGTATATATATATGTATATATATACATAAATATGGCAGGGGGACATGATTACTGTGTTGGGGGGTCTGAACGAGGAAGAAGGAAGTTGATAATCTTCCTTTTTCCCCCTCAGTTCTCCCCCAATTCTGTCTTCACTCCCCGCTTCACAAGCTCCAGGCTGGTGAACCCGGGAGTGTGAATTCTGACCCAGATCGCCTGTGAAGTGCGGGGATCGCAGCTTCATAGCCTGGCCATTTCTGTGTCAGTCAATGACAGATTCCCATGTGAAGAGATGATCAGCGGAGAACATGTTCTCCCCCGATCATTTCTGTTTCATAAACTGAGAATGATCGGAAATGAGCTGTGATCAGCAGGATCACTGCTCATCTCCTTTTCATAAAAGGAATCAACATGAGGCATAAATAGATAGCAGGATTAGTAAAAGACGGATTGAGAAAGAGAGAGATGATATTGGTAAACATCTAGATATTAGATGTACAGTTGGGAGGAGAGATAATGATATAAGATCAACAAAGATATATTTGAAAAAAAAAAAAACAACAAAAAAACAAAGATATATACAACATGAATATAAAAATGTATATAGATAAATAAATATATATATATATATATATATATATATATATATATATATATATATATTCATATATATATATATATATTCATATATATATATATATTCATATATATATATATATATATATATATATATATATATATATATATATATATATATCTATCTATCTATGTATATATATTTATATATATATATATGTGAACCAGTCAACAGGTAAAGGTGTCCTTTTATGAAACTGAGATGAGCAGTGATCCTGCTGATCGCAGCTCATTTCTGATCTTTATTGGTTTATGAAACAGAGGTGATCGGGGGAGAACATGTTCTCCGCTGATCATCTCTACACATGGAGAATCTGTCATTGACTGACACAGAAACAGCCAGTTTATGAAGCTGAGATCTCCGCACTTCACTGGTGATCTTTGTCAGAATTCACACTCCCGGGTTCACCAGCCTGGAGGTGGTGAATCGGGGAGAGAAGACAGAATCGAGGGAGAACTGAGGGGGAAGAAGGAAGATTATCGACTTCCTTCTTCCTCGTTCAGAACCCCCCAACACAGTAATCATGTCCCCCTTCCATATTTATGTATGTATATATATATATATATATATATATATATATATATATACATGTATATATATATTTCATGTGTGTATATATATATATATATAATGTATGTGTGTGTTTGTGTATGCAGTATATATGTAAATTAATGTAGGGGGACTAATTATTTAATTAACATTAGTGGGGGGTCGAACGCACATCTACTCAGCAGTGATAATCTATCACTGCTTTTTAAACGGTTTCTCGCACTGTAATCTCACTTTGTCTCACAAGATTACAGGAGGCCCATTCACTTGTACACAGATCTCGGCCATTCTCCGAGGAAAAACTTCTCCTCTGATCACCCTGTGAGAACTGAAGTTCATCGCTTCATAAAAAGGGTGCCAGAGGTGATCATTTTCCCTGGAGAACTGCGGAGAAGTGAACGGTGAAAAAAATTCACAGTTTCATAAATGGACACCTAGATGTACAGTTGGGAGGAGAGATAATGATATAAGATTAACAAAGATATATTTTGAAATAAAAAAAAAAAAAGATATATACAACATAAATATAAAAATGTATATAGATAAATAAATATATATACAGTATATACATATATATATATATATATATATATATATATATATATATATATATATATATATATATATATATATATATATATATATATATATTCATATATGTATATATATATATGTACCAGTCAACAGGTGAACTGCGGGACTTACAATTTTCCAGTGTAGTTTAATAATTCTCAACATTTGGATGGGGCACAGCCTATCTATCTATCTATCTATCTATCTATCTATCTATCTATCTATCTATCTATCTATCTATATATATATATATATATATATATATATATATAGATATATCTATATATCTATATATATATATATATATATATATATATATATATATATATATATATATATATATATATATATATATATATATGTATATATGTATATATATATATATATATATATATATATATATATATATATATATATATATATACATATATTCACAGATATATAGATATATAGATATATGCACACACACATATATATATGCATACACACATATATTATGGCATAGTTATACAGAATGCACTATATGTGCTTTTTATCTAATATAGAGGTTGGCAAGCTGTTATTCCTTTGCATCAGCCCACTAGGGTATTTATATTTATATATTTAGATTGTATGTTTTTTAATTTAGTTGAATAGGGCTCATTTAAATTTCTGTGTCTTATTGAGAATTTGATACCTCAGAGAAACACCAAACCTAACCTAACCCTAAATCTAACACTTACCCTCAATGCTGAAATGTAATCCCCAATCTATTCATTACATTTCTTACCACAACCCCTGATACAACCTTACCTAAACAACAAAACAAAACACCTAACCTAACTTTAGGACTGGCTGTTAAAAAATGTATAGCTCCCCATAATCTTAACCCTTAACATAACCTCCTAATCCCTGACTCTGAACCTAACTGTATTTATCTTTAAACCTACATAATGCCATACCTAAAATATCCCCTAAACCAACCTTACCAAGCTGATATGTATTATTTTGTAGCAGCTTGCATATGAACTTAAAAACAAAACCAGCACCTATGAAGTCTAAGTCCCCCAACTTGCACACTTTATCACAATGACACTGGTACTTTGGTAATTTTTTTTTTTTTTGCCTGCAGTTTTTAGAGTACAAATCAGAACAAAGAGCTTGCAGTCCAATGTCCTTAACACAATCACAAACATAAGGACAATACTTAGGGAAGTCAAATCATTCCAAGTATAGATTCAGGATTTCATCTATATGCTAACACTATGATTAGGTAACTATAGTAAAAAATTCTGTTTGACTTTATTACCCAAATGAATATTTTTTTCCTATAACAATGCACACCATGATTTTTAAGGCTACAAAAATATTTATTATAAATATACATTTTCTGAAGTTTTAGTAAATAATAAGTGTTTTTACAGAAACACATTTTTCTATGATAAACCTTAAGTAAAAAAATCTGTTGTTACAATAAAACACACCCCTTATGATTTTAATAATGGGTTATGTCTCTGTTAAGCAGTGATGAAAAGAAAATAAAAGAAATAAAAGAAAAGAAAGAAAGAAAGAAAGAAAGAAAGAAAGAAAGAAAGAAAGAAAGAAAGAAAGAAAGAAAAAAAAAAAAAAAAAAAAAGGACTGTTAGTCTAATACCAGCTAAATTTATGGATTTTTTTTAGTAGTCATTATTTTTCAGTCCAATCTAAATATTTGACCTATTTCCAAATTATTATTATTATTATTTTTTTTGCTTGACCATTAACCTGTATATATGTTATTACAATTTAGTCAAAAAGTCAAGAAAAATAGAGTGTAATGCTGCAGATCGCCATTCATTTTTAAATATGCATGGAAAATAATAGGATTGCGCCACATATTAAAAAAAAAAAAAAAAAAAAATTGAATAAACCACACAGACAGGACATTTTCTGACTAGCTTAGTTTTTTTTTTCTTGGTCAGCAGCCTAAAAGATTAGTTTGGAGGTTTTATTCCACACCATGAATTTAGCTTCTGTCAATAAAGATTTTTTTTATTTTTTTATTTTATTTTATTTTTTTTTTTTTAACATCGCTATGTTCAGAAAACCTTTGAACATGGAAAAGTCACAGGAGATTTTTAATGATGCTGGCAAATATCTTAACATCAGGCATACTCAGAGGATTTGTTTGTGTGCTTGAAAGATTTAAATTATTTTCCTTTTTTTAAAATGAAGCACTTTAATCAACAAGTGTGTGGAATATTCATTTAGGTAAAATAGATATTTCTTTCTTTTTTCTTCCAAATAGATCTTTCTTTCTAGCCATTCTAGAAAATCCCACACACTAATGTGCTTAACAAACACACTACATTGCAATTTGCAGTCGATGAAGGTTTTTTTGTTTTTTTGGAGAGGGGGGGGGGGGGGTTGCCTTTTGCAGGATATATGTAGTATTTAGGTTAAATTAAATGTAAAGTAATTATTTTATTTTTTACTTGTACAGCAGACTGAGACATTGCAGAAAACACTTTACTTTTTTTTTTTATTTTAATTAATCCTAATCATATATTTTAATCCGCAGTGCAAAAATCAGCTGATTTGGAGCATCATATTGAATTCAGGAACACTTCTGCCTGCCAGCTCAGCTTGTGCCCTGATGTCTAAAAAGCATGATTTAAATTGCCAAACCTAAAGTGACTTTATTATATTGTAACTTTAGTGTCCAATAGAGCTCCTATAAATATACTGCTTTAGGTTAAAT